>NC_137018.1:48445684-48820684 GCF_032717465.1 Coenobita brevimanus
TCACTGGCATCAATGACTCCAGGGTTAGTGCTGAGAGTTGATCTGCCCTAGTCTAACATAGCATAGCATAGCGTAATATAACATAGCATAGCATATCTTAAAATAACATAGCGTAGCATAACATAGCGTAACATGACATACCATAACATAGCGTAACAGTATAACATAGGGTAACAGCATAAAGTAACATAGCGTAACACAGCATAACATGACATAGCATAACACAACAACAGCATAACATAACATAGCGTAATATAACAGCATAACATAACAACATAGCATATCAGCATAACATAACATAGCGTAATAGCATATAACACAGCATAACATAGCATAATCTGGCCGCATTCATGATCACCAGGAAGGAGGTGCATGACTTTCCTGACATCATTTCCAGAGTTAGTGCGCACAGGAGAGTTACGGACACAGTGCAGAGGAAGAGAGGAGACAGTGGAGAGTTTGAGGGGATGGAAAAGTTAGACAGACTTTGCGTTAGGCTCGGCTTAGTGGGATTCGTTGTGTTTTAACTTTGTGTCATTGGGTTAGGGTAGGTTTACAGAAGTTGTGTGTAGTTAGGTTACTTTATGTCCGAGTAACAATATTTAGGTGAATTAGGTTACCCATGCGTGGTTGTGTTTTGTGTAGGAGTAACTTTTTGTGTAGGGGTAAGCCTAAATTGGGTTAGGCTTACGCTACATAAAA
This sequence comes from Coenobita brevimanus, assembly GCF_032717465.1. Lineage (NCBI taxonomy): Eukaryota > Metazoa > Arthropoda > Malacostraca > Decapoda > Coenobitidae > Coenobita > Coenobita brevimanus. The sequence continues at coordinate 48,446,387 of NC_137018.1, forward strand.
TTAGGTTAGGTTAGGTTGGGTTGGCTTAGGGCACGCCATCAGGGTAGGTTGGGTTAAGATGGAATAAGTAAGGTCGAATCCAGCACGTTGAAAAATAACAATTACCAAAACTCTGAATTCGTGCTGACTTTTTACCCAGACCCTCACAGTTTATTGTCAAATCCGTCTTTTCAATAAAGTGATTCTACAGTGACATTTATGGGATATATTTACAAGATACATTGTACTCCTAAAAATTGTTCTAGTTATGAGAAAACATTAGTCTCCCCAGAATAGGAGGGAGACATACCCCCCCAAGGCCCCCCACCCAAGTCAGTTACTAGCATGGAAAAGTGAGAGTTACGTAGCTTGGATTGTGGGTAGGTGAAGGAGAGTGCATGGAAAGACAGACAAATAAGCAAACAAACAAAGAGACAGACGAACCAGCAGATGCACATAAAGATAAGAGACATAAGACTAATGGATAGGTAGAGATAGATAGATCGATAGATTGTTAGATAGGCTGATAGATAGATGGATAGATAGAGGGAAAGTGTGTGTGTGTGTGTGTGTGTGTGTGTGTGTGTGTGTGTGTGTGTGTGTGTGTGTGTGTGTGTGTGTATATAGGTTAAGTAGATTAGCCCTCAACTTATGTTATGTAAAGGTATCAGAGGGTGGGAAACTTGGGGAGAGCCAGGGAGTTAGCAGGGAGACTAAGTAGGGTGCCGGGGAAGGGAGAGTTAACGTAGGGAGAGTTAGTTTTATTTAGAGAGATTAAGGGAGCTTAGCTAGGTTAGTTGAAGGAGAGTGTGTGTAGAGTTTAGTGAAAGGGACAAGAGAGAGAGAGGGGGGGAGGAGCGAGAGTGAGAGAGTAAAAGGGTGTGTGGGAGAGAGTGAGGAAGCGTGTAAAAGTGAGTGTGAGAGAGTGAGGGAATGTGTGAAAGTGAGAGAGTAAAAGGGTATGCGGGAGAGAGTGAGGAAGTGTGTGAAGGTGAGTGTGAGAGAGTGAGGGAATGTGTGAAAGTGAGAGAGTAAAAGGGTATGTAGGAGAGAGTGAGGAAGTGTGTGAAGGTGAGTGTGAGAGAGTGAGGGAATGTGTGAAAGTGAGAGAGTACCATAATATCTTCTGGTATAAACTGACATTAAGGCCTTACCCCGAGAGAGAGAGAGAGAGAGAGAGAGAGAGAGAGAGAGAGAGAGAGAGTGTGTGTGTGAAAGTGAGAGGGACTGTAAAGCAGAGTGTGTGAAAATGAGAGATAGTGTGAAAATGAGAGAGGGAGAGAAAGGGTGAGGTAGAATGGTATAATTAAATATCTTCGCGTCTGAACTGACAATAAGGTCTTTCCCCTGAAGCCAAAGAGAGAGAGAGAGAGAGAGAGAGAGAGTATCCAGAACAGAGAAATATGCATATGATTTGCATGGTTTAGACTCAGAGAATATTTTCTGGTTAGCATACAGTGTCTCTCTCTCTCTCTCTCTCTCTCTCTCTCACACACACACACACACACACACACACACACACACACACACACACACACACACACACACACACACACACACACACACACACTTCCCCCCTCTCACTCACATCCCCGCTTCAGTGCCCCCCTCCATCTCTCTCACTCTCTCTCACAGGACCCCAATAATTTCCCACCCCCCCTCTCTCTCTCCCTTCACAGTTGCAGTACCCCACTACGGTGAACCCCGCCTACAAGTTCGGTACGGTAGAGGAGACCAACTCAGCCATCGTACTGAAGAAACACCAGCCTCACATGTACGGCTATATGGTCAGGCACGGCTATAACAGACCGTCCGTGCAGGCGGGCGTCAAGTCCATCAAGAAAAAGTAAGTACGTTGTTTTGATCTATATAGTACGTTGTTTTGATCCACACGCCAAAGTACGTTGTTTCTAGACGCCAAAGTACGTTGTTTTGATCGATACGCCAAAAATACGTTGTTTTTATCTGTATGTCAAAAAGAAAGAAAAAAAAACAAAAACGAAAATGTAAGAAAAGGAAATAGGGTAATAAAGAAGCTGAAAAAGTAAGTATATATTTTTTTTTTATTCGCGCCAAAAAGAAAGAAAAAAGTAGGTACATTTTTCAACCTACAGAAAGAGGGGAATAAGAAAGTTAAGAATGAATATATACAGAAAGAGAAGGTGCACAGAAAGGAAGCCAGATTTAAGAACTATATATTTTAAAATTTGTGAACGTGTTGCACCGAAAAAAAAAAAAAAAAAACGGAGGTCGTAGGCATTGGGAAAGATTGAATGAAGATAGATGGATAGATGGATGGATAGAGGGAGGGTGGAAAGGGGGAAGGAGATGTGAGGAAGGAAGAAAGGATAGTAAGAGAGGATGAAAGTTAGAGGGAAACAGGGAAGGAGGGAGGAGGAAGAGGGGAAAGGAAAGGGATCTTGAAGGAGAGAAGGAAGGATATGTAGGAAGTAAGACAAAGGAAGTGCTGACAAGAGGAAGTCATTAGTCCATAACAGGATTAAGTCAGGGATAAAACTAAATATGTTAAGGTCAAGCTACATTTTTTTTTTATGCAAGGAAGAAGGAACCCAAGGCCAGAACCCCGCAAGATTGTTCCCTCCAAGAAAAAAAAGAACGTATGAAAAGGATAGATAATTGGCCGAATCTCCCTATCTATCACTCCCTCAATAATAATAATAATAATAATAATAATAATAATAATAAAATAAGAGTAAAATGCCTTGTTGTTTGGGAAGATAAAGATAATTCCTAAAGCAGAAGAGGCAGTACGCACCCTGCCACCTTCCCTTCCCTTCTCCTTCCTTCTTTCTCACTCTAGCTCTGCCTTTCTTCTCTTTCATGCTTCCTTCTGTTTCTCATTTCCATTCAGTCCTCCTTCCTTCCTTCCTGTCTGTTGACCCCCTTCTGCGTTCCTTCTTCCTTCCTTCCTTCCCACTTTCCTTCATTTTAACACTTACACGACACCTATTTTATCTTTTCATCTCGTTTCGCGCTGATTATTTCATTGGTGTATTTTATCTAATGTATCTCTTATATACAGTACTGAAAGACAACACAATTACCGCATACACGCCCAGTTCACCCACCATCCCCCATCGTCTGCGTATGAATCCACGTATAATAACACCACCGTATTGGTTAATTCTGATAGCTACCGTCCTAAATGCTTAATCTAATCAGAAATGTTTGTGTAGTGTTAGTGCTTAAGACGAAGGAAGAAAGGAAAGAAGGAAGAAAAAAAGGAAAGAATGGAAAGAAGGAAGGAAAACAGGAAGAAATGGAGGAAGGAAAGAGGGAAGAAAGGAAGGGAGGAAAGAAGGAAGACAAGAAAGTGGAAAGAAGGAAGAAAAAAGGAAAGAATGAACAGGAGGAAGGAAGGAAGAATGGAAAGAAGGATGGGTGGATGGATGGAAAGAAGAAAGGAAGAAGGGGGGAGGGAGTTGGGAAGAAGGAGGGGGGAGGAAATTAAGACAAAAAGAAAAGAGGGAGATAAGGAAGAGGTGAAGGAGAGAGGATAGGAGGGAAGAAAGGAGAGAGAGGGAGGAAAGGGGAAAGGAGGAAGTGAGGCAGAAAGAAATCAAAGAAAGAAAAAAGGAAAGAAATCGTGAACTTTATACTAAATCCTCCTATTTTTCAAGATAAGTGTTTAATCCCACGAGAAAGAAAGAGGGAAAGGAAGAAAGGACGGAAGGAAAGGAGGAGGGAAGGAACGGAGAAGGTGGGGAGGGGAGGAAGGAAAAATGGGATGAAACTGACTTCACAAAAATTCTCTTATTTTTATGGAGTTGTTAAAGGTGAAGGAAAGTACGATTGAAGGAATTAAGGAAGGAGAAGAGTAAGTAGAAAGGAAGGAAGGAGGACTGAAAGGAAAAGAGAAAACGAAGGAAGGCTGAAAGAAAAGAAAGAAGGAAGGAGAAGGGGAAGGAGAGGAACGGTGGGCGAGAGGAGGAGGAGAGGGGGGGCGAGAAGGTAGGAAGAGATGAAGGAGGAAAGGTAGGGAAGGAGGGAGGGGAAAATCAGGTTGGTACGAATTATCTATTTTTCCTCATGATGAAAGTAGATACGGGTAGGAAGAAGGACAAGAAGGAATGAAAGAAGGAAGGAAGGGTAACGATGTAGAAGGAGGGAGGAGGAGAGGTGGAGGGAGGAATGACAGATTTCGAGGCCGACTGTAGTATCTTTTTTACGAGTAGGACAAGAATCCCCCCCCCCTCCACCCACAACTCCCTCCAGTCGATGCCGGCAGGAAAAAATAAGAAAGACCACCATGCAGCATAGGAAAAAAATTGGCCTGGAGATGTATTAGGAAAATATGAATGAAAAGTTATATTGTACAGGATTTTAATATGTAAGGGAAAAGTGACATTGTGTTCCGTAATCTGGGTGAAAGAAAAGGAGTTCATTTATTGTTATTGTTATTATTATTATTATTGTTGTTGTTATTGTCATCATCATCATCATCATCATCATTCACCTGTGCACCTGTTTACCTATAGAACAGAGACTAAATATTTAATCATCTTATCTTTAAACATCATCACCCCATCCCAACACAATCCCAACCAGTGTTCTAAATGTTTACAATGTTTATTTACAACCTCACTGAAGATGTGTTTACCCTCATTAGATAGTGAAGATTTGCCAGTCTTTTCCTCTTACTCATTTCCCTCTCGTGTAATTGGACTGGTTAATTGCTGAGTACTCATTAACCGCCTAAACACCCCCTTGGTGATTCAATATACCTTCTTGCGTCAGGGTAGCACGTAGGCTGTTTTTTGAGAAGGTTAATTTTTTTTTTTTTTTTTTATGTGTCCGACTCTGGGCATAGGCTTCACAGCCTGCTATCAAGGCCCAGCAGTCCTTCTACATACCATACACCTCTACATGTCACCACTTCGGCGCTAACACCCACCGTCCATATTGAATACATGCTAGGGCTGTCTCATACAGGACTGGTGTATTGGTATTGGCGGGGGTATTTTTACGACATGTCGGCGGGTCTTCTGGTAGATCAGTAAAGCCTGATTTAATGAAATTCAAATCCTTAAACTGTTCCCTGCCCCAGTCGGGATTTGAACCTGGGTCCGTTAGGACAGCACGCCACCCCTGAGTTTGGCCGGGTGAATTTTCCCCATATGGGTGGTTTCGTCAGGCTGGATTGGTCACCTTTCTCTCTCTCTCTCTCTCTCTCTCTCTCTCTCTCTCTCTCCCTGAAAAGATAAAAGAAGTGAGGGAAGAAAAACTGAAGGAAGGAAGGAAAGGGGGAAGTAAGGAGAGAAGGAGAGTTGAAATGACAATGAGAAGTGAATTTGAAGTGGAAAAAGCGAAGGAGGGAAGAGGAGAGGAAGGAAAAAGTGAAAATGAGAGGAAGGAGGGAAAGAGAAAGAGAACTAAAATGAATTAGGCGCGAACTCTTCTGTTTTTGAGGAGAGCTATTAACTGGAGAGAGAAAAAAGGAAGAAAGAGGAAGAGAGAAAAAGGGAGAAAGAAGAGGGAAAAAAGAGAGAATGAGGAGGGAGAGAGGGGGAAAATGGAAAGGATTAATGGATGTAGGATGGAGAGAGAGCAGCAGGGAGGAATATGGGACAAAAGGAGAGAGAGAAGAGAGTGAGAGAGAGAGAGAGAGAGAGAGAGAGATGAAGCGAAGGAATGAAAGGGGAAAGAACGAGAAAGGGCATGTAGAAGACGAAATGAAAGAGAGAAGTAAGGAAGGAAGGAAAATAAATGAAAGAAGAATGAGGAAACGAAGAAGGAAGGGGTGAGGGAAAGTGAAGAAAAAAGAAGGGAATTGAGGAATAGAAGGAAGGAAAGAAAGAAGGAGAAGTAGGAAAAAGAAAGAAGGAAATTAGGAAGAAAAGGAAGGAAAAAAAAGGAAAAAGTCCATGAAATTAGGTTGGTATGAGTTTTTTTTTAACAGTTGTATATATTCACATCAGTACTCGAAAATGGGGAGGCAGGAAAGAGGAGAGAAGAAGAGAAAAAGGAGAGAAGGAGAAGAGAAAGAGGAGGAAAGAAGGCGGAAGGGAATGAAGAAAGTGAGAGGAAGAGAAAGAAGGAAAAAAGGGGGGAAGAAACTGGAAGGAGGGAAAATGGAAATGAAAGAAAAAATGTAAAAGAAGAGAAATGAAGGAAGGAGGAGAAATACAGAGGAAAAGTGCAACAGAAAACGAGATGAAGGATAAATAAGAAAACGGAGGGAGTAAAGAAATAAGGGAAAAAAAAAGAAAAAAAAAAGAGGAGGAGGAGAAAGGATATGAAAGAAGAACAGTATGGATGGAACGAAAAAGGAAGATAAAAAGAGTGAGGGAAGGGAGAAGGAAGAGGGCTCATTTTTAAAGCTCTTTTCTTGCAGATAACCGTGAAGGAATTAGATGTGTGTGTGTGTGTGTGTGTGTGTGTGTGTGTGTGTGTGTGTGTGTGTGTGTGTGTGTGTGAGAGAGAGAGAGAGAGAGAGAGAGAGAGAGTTGGGGCTGGGAAGAGATATGCGAAAATCAGGAAACATGTAGTAAGACAGATATCTACATCAAAGAGAGAGGGAGAGAGAGAGAGAGAGAGAGAGAGAGAGAGCACTGCAGTCGCCTCATTATTGCAGGGCACATTTATCCACTATCATTCAGCATTATTCAGAATTATTCACAGTGCATATGTATGACGGTGCTGCAGGGGTGAGAGATAGATAGATAGATAGAGAGAGAGAGAGAGAGAGAGAGAGAATAACTGGCCTCTACGGTACATAAACAGACAGACAAATGGATAGAAAAGCAGAACCGGAAAAAATACGATACATTAGAAAGATATAAAAAGATAATCATTTTGAGTAAGGTAGAATTACATTAGAATACATGGATAGATAGATAGATAGATATAGAGAGATAGACAGATAGATAGACAAGACATACACTGGTGCAAAGGGAGACAGGAAATTAAGTAAAAGCATTGCACTTAAAAATCGTGTGTTTGAGGGAATGCAAATGTGATAGAAACAGCTGTAGTGAGAGAGAGAGAGAGAGAGAGAGAGAGAGAGAGAGAGAGAGAGAGAGAGAGATGGGTTGAGAAAATATTAGACTTCTCATATTTAGTCGCCGACAGAACTAGGGACAGATGTACATGAGGATAGAGAGAGAGCAGAGACAGACAGACAGATAGAGAGATAGAACACCATGTAAACAGACAGACAAACAGACACTCAGAGGCAGGCAAACAGGGAGACAAGCAAGTAGATTAGCAGGTAAGCAGAGACCGAGAGAGAGAGGAGGGGGGGGGAGATAGACAGAACGAGATAGAGTTTAGACAGATCACCAAAGCAGATAATCGCCACGACAGACGCGCAACTGAGAATATATACAAACTCCCCGGATGGCAACATTCCCCAGGCCCTTAGCGCTGATTGGCTGCTCGCGGGGCCAGCTGGGGGCGTCCTGGGCTCTGATTGGTGGAGGGCGGACCAGGGCTTGTTTCCTAGTAAGGCTGGGAACGCTGGCAGGAAGCACGGTAGGAAGGAAGGAGGAAAGGAAGTAAGAAGAGAGGAGAGATGCTGAAGTTGAGGAGAGAGAAAAAAATAGGAAAGGAGGGAGGAACCAAGGCAGGAACAAAGGAAGGAAAGGAGGTAGGAAGTGAGGGATGGGAGATAGGGAGTGATGAGGAATTGTAGGTAAAGAGAGGAAGAGTTAAGGAAAAGAGGGAGGAAGGAAAGGACGGTGTGGAGAGATGAGGAAGCGTTAGGATGGAGACGGAAAGAGTTAAGAGGAAGTAAAGGATTAAGGAAAGGAGGGAGGAAGCATGGAAAGATGGAAAGGAGGAAGGAAGAGAGGGATAGGAGACGGAAAGATGAGGAACAGAATGGAGGGAGGATAGGAAAAAAATGAGGATATGAAGAACAGAGGAATGGAAAGGAGTGAAGGAGGGAAATGAAGCTGGAGAGGTAGATGGGAAAGATGAAGGTGGAAGGGAAATGAGGATTAATAAACTGAGGAAATGACAGGGGAGAAAGAAGGAAGGAAAGGGAAGGAAACGGCAAGGGAAGAGAGATAAGAAGAAAGGATTGGAAGGTAAAACTGGAAGGAAAGGAGGGAGACGGAAGGAAAAAGAGGACAGAAAGGAAATAAGAAGGAAAGGGAAAAACAGGAGAAAGATTGAAGGGAATGAAAGCTAGAGGAAATCAGGAATGGAGATGGGAAGAGGAAGGATGGTGGAAATATTTGAAAGTAAAAAAAAGAAAGAGAAAGTAGGAAAAGGAGAAGAAAGAAGAAGAGGAATGAATATCAGAGAGAGGGGGGAGGGGGAGAGAGAGTGGAGAGAGGGGGTGGGAGTGAGGGAAAACGGTAAATTGAGAGAGAGAGAGAGAGAGAGAGAGAGAGAGAGAGAGAAATGAGAGAGAGCCTGAGAAATTGACCAAGTTTCTCAATCTCATAACCACAACTACCAACATTCCTCCACAACTACCACCATTCTCATAACTACCACTATTCTCTCAACCACCACCACCCTCATATCTTCCGCAGCTACCACCACAGTTACCACACCTGCCTTAATTACTACCACAGCTATCACGATCCTCAGAACCTGCTACCACAACTACCACCATTCCCAATACCCGCTGCTACAACCACTACCACCTCATACCACATCTACCACTATTACCACCAAAACTTTCACCACCACCACCACAACTATCACAATTGCAGCACATACCACAACTACCAACATCTCCACTACTTCTTACCACAACACCTGGCATCTATCGCTGTTACAACCATTCTTAATATTTACCACAACTACCAACATTACCACCACAATTACCGCCAAAGCTACCAACACCGCCACCACAGCCATCAAGACTACCACAGTCACTACCAGAGCTCTCACCACAACCACCTCCACAGCTACCAGTATTTAACAACAATTACCACAGCTACCAACAACCCCTGTAGCTAATAGCATTGCTACCACCATTCCTACCATAACTACGACCATCCCTAATAGCTGCTACCACAATACGACCATTCTAGCCACAACTACAACCATTCCTAACACATTTTCCATCATCCTCAGTATCCGCTACCACAGCTGCGACCATTCCAACCACAACTACCATTATTCCCACCACAGCTACCACCATCGCCAATACCTGCTACCACAACCACCAACATTCCTACCACAACTACCGCATTTCCCACCACAGCTACCACCATCGCCAATACCTGCTACCACAACCACCAACATTCCTACCACAACTACCACATTTCCCACCACAGCTACCACCATCGCCAATACCTGCTACCACAACCACCAACATTCCTGACCTTCTTTGTGAATCTATCAATATCTACTCCCCCTTGAGGTATGCAAGCCGAGAGAGAGGGGGGGGATGGGGGACGGAAGAGAGAGAGAGAGAGAGAGGCGGGAGGGAGGTAGAGGGGAAAGAGAAGAGAAGAGATAGGAAGGGAAAGAAGGAAGAGAAATTGGAAGAGGAGTTGTAAAGAAGGAGAGAGAGGAAAGGGGAAACAGAAGTGGATGAAGGAGGGAAAGGAGAGAGAATGAGGGAGAGGAGGGAATTAGGGAGGGAGGGAAGAGAGAAGAGATAGGGATGAAAATAAAGGGCTGGAAGGAGGGAGGAAAAGAGTAGAGAGAAGGAGAGATGAATAAAGGGAGGAGAGAGGGAGGGGAAGAAAAGGAAGAAGAGAGTTTGATGAAGGAAAGAAGGGGAAGAACGAAGGAAGAAAAATACAAAAAGAAAAAAAAGATTAGAGTGAAATGAACGAGAGAGAGAGAGAGAGAGAGAGAGAGAATGGTCAGTATTATTAATGATAGGGATAAATTAATGGTGAGAGTTAATGGTGAGAGAGAGAGAGAGAGAGAGGGGGGGGGTATTGAGGAAGGAGGGGATTTTCCTTTTGAGTAATATTGATGAGAGAGAGAGAGAGAGAGAGAGAGAGAGAGAGAGAGAGAGAGAGAGAGAGAGAGAGAGACGGGGGTGGGGAACTAAGAAGAGAAAAATGGAAAGAGGAAGAGAGATGGAAGAAAGAAAGAAGGAAAAAAGAGAGCTAGGAGAGGCTGGGAACGAAGTTAGGTAAAGAGAAAAAGAGGAGAGAGAGAGAGAGAGAAGAAAAGAGAAAGGGAGGAAGGGAAGGGAGAGAGACAGTGATGAACTATAAAGGGAGGAGAGAGGAAAGAAAGGAAGGAAGGCAAATAGAAGAAGGAAGGAAACAAGAAAGAAGGAGAGAAAGTAAGGGAGGAAAGGAAGAAAAAAAAAGAAGAGAAAGAGGGAGAGGAAAGGGGTATAGGAAGGAGGGAAAGGAAGAGAGAAAGAGGGAGAGGAAGGGAGGAAGGAAGGAAGAGGAAGAGGAACACCCAGCCGTGACAAGTTGTGGGAGGCCGGAAGGGAGGGAGGGAGGGAGAGAAGGAGGAGGAAGGAAGGGAGGGCGAGGAGGAGGGAGAGGAAAAGTAAGCGGGATGTTGGAAGAAAAGGCGAAGTAGGCGAGGAAAGCAGGAGGAAAGGAGGGAGAGAAAGAGGTGTGGAGAGGAAGAGAGAGGAGGAAGGGGAAGCGGGTAAGAGGAAAGTGGAAGAGAGAGAGAGAGAGAGAGAGAGAGAGAGAGATGGAGCTAGTCAGGGAAAGTTGAAAGGAGAGAGAAAATGAAAGGGGGTAGAGTTGAAAGGAAAAATGCGAGTAAGAAAGAGAGAAGGGGGGGGGAGGAGGAAATGAGAGGAGGAGACGGAAGGAGGGAGGGAAGAGACAGAAAGGGAGAAATGGAGGGAGGAAGAGGTGGGAGGAAGACACAAAGAGAGAGACAAATTGAAGGATGAGGGGCAAGGAGGAAGAGCGAAAGAGAAAGAAGGAAGGAAGGAAAAAAGCAAAATTAAAGTTAGAAAAATAAATGAAAAAAATAATAAGACTGATTTCATAAGGATATAATGCACTGTAAAAAAGAATAAGGTAAGTATTAAGAAAAAAGGGAAAAAATTTAATGTGGCAATAATGATGGATGGAAAGTGTATTCGATATAATAATGGGTCTGTCAGTAAGTGGGTTCAGGTTTGATGGATGGTGAGAGGGAAAGAGAGAGAGAGATTTTGTACTCTCTCTCTCCCTCCCTCCCTCCCTCCCTCCCTCCCTCCTTCCTTCCCTTATTCCCGAGCCCTTATTCCTCTCTCCCACTTCCATTCCTTTCTACATATTCTTCTCTTTCTTTCTTCCCTCCCTCATTCCCTCCCTCTGTCTACCCCCTTCCCCATCCCTTCGTTCTCTCCTTCCCTCCTCTCTTTCCCCTCCTTAGTTTCCTCTCCCTACCTTCCTCCAGTCAGAGTCCATCACTGTAATGTGGGAGGGAGACAGGCTTTTTAAAGGGAATGGTCCTTTTAAACTCAATTCCCTTTAAATGAAATGACCTTTAAATGGATTGCCTTTTAACTCTTCCCGACTGGCAAAAGTCTGTCCCGCTTGAATAAAATCTTCCAGTGTTATTCAGATTAACCTGGTGGCTTCTTTTTCATTTTGTCATTATTATTATTATTATTATTATTATTATTATTATTATTGATGTTACTACTACTACTACTGCTACTACTACTACTATTATTATTATTATTATTATTATTATTGTTGTTTTTTTTATTATTATTATTATAGTTATTATTATTATTGTTATTTTTGTTATTATTATTATTATTATTATTCTCTCCAGACGAATTTGTTAGCTCAGGAGAGACATAGGCCCGTCACCTCGTAGGGTAAGGAGGCTCCCTAACGCCTCTTCCTTAGCGATTTATTTTTGGACACGGCTGGTTACTATCCTTATGCACTTTATCTATACACTCCGTGCCGATATTAGAATGAATACGGAAAAGGAGAGTAAGGTGTAATAAGCAAAATGAATCGCTTAAGAAAAGGTGTTAGAGAACTTCCTTAACCTGTTCACTAATCTAAGGTCCTGAGTGGAATAAAAATCGTCTGGGGGTAGCGAGAATAAACTACGTCATCGGAGTGAAGGGGCTAAATTTCTTACGTATTCAATAACCACCAAAAAAAAGTCAAAATTTAATATACCACTGAACTCCAATGCTTGTAAATGTAATGCGCCTTTTATCCCACGGCCCGGATGGAGGCATTTATTCGTGTGTTTTTTCTAGGGACGATTTTGTTCAGACGATTTTATTTAGGCGATTTTTTTCAGGCGATTTCATTCACGATTTTGTTCAGACGATTTTATTTGGACGACATGTTTAGACGATTTTGTTCAGACGATTTGTTAGGACGATTTTGTTCAGATTCAGTTACTTTTCGGACTGGAGAATTGCCCATAACCTTCATTATCTCCGTGCTTAAGAGAGGGAGTTTCCTACGTTGAAGAAAATCGTCTGGAGGAAGAAGGATAGAGCGAAAAACATCATCAAACCGATGGGGTTAAAGAGAATAAGCCTTTCGAATAAATTTACGGATAACTTTCTCAATAAAAATCTCTATATGTTGAATGTGTTTTGAGAATGACACGTAAATAGGGTTTTTAAAAATAACGCTGCCTTTTAAATGGCGTGCCCTTTAAATGAATGGTAGTTTTTTAATATGGAAAATTTCGTACATTATGTTCATTTCTTTATATTTCTCACATTATTTTTTTTTTTATTTAATTCAATAATTTCCCTTTTTAATATATTTCTTACATTAAATTTCCTTTTTTATGTTCCTTACAAAAATTCCCCTTATTAATATTTCTTACAATACTTTTTTTTAATATCTCTTACAATAAATTCCTTCTTAATATTGTTTCCTGCATACGTGGTGGTAATTCCTGTTCACCTACTCTCTCTTGAGGTTTCGTGTCTTGTGATTAGCCTGTCGTGGTGGTAAATACTTAAGTTGACCAGATCTCCTTGTGGCATTATATAGACCAAACCTTTCCACTCTCCTCTCAGGGCTTCGAACCAGTGTTTGTACAGAGACACATCCACACCTGTCCTTACCTGTAATTACACCGCCGTTCATACCTGTTTGTAGGACATCTAGAAGTTAATAAAGTCCTTAGAATGTAAAGTTAGGAACGATGTTGGAGAAAAGGAGGAGGTATTAGGTATCACAGGAAGAAACAGAGTGTGTTATAGTAAGGAAGAGGCTTGACTAGATGATATGTGAAAAGGAAAAGAGGAAGAGGAGGAGGAAGTGCAAGAGATTTACCCCTTTCACAATGATGACGCCAAATTATATTACATTCCCTCAGCTCCGGACGATTTTATTCTGCATCCCATCCACAGCACCTCTTCGTGACTAGCATCCTATCCTCGTGTTAATATATTAAGATGGAGAAGGCAATTTTAGGCCAAGTTAGGGAGAAAAATTGTAGAGACTGATAAAAGTGCGTCCGCGTGCTGAAGGGGTTGAAATTAGAGAAGTGATAAGGGCAGGTGACGTCACTCTTAGATTAGATAACAGGTGGACGGCCAGGTGAGGGAGAGGCGACCCGGAGATGGAGGGAGAGGAAGAGGCGGAGAGGGGGGGCGAGATGGAGAGAGGTGAAATTCGCTGGGACTGGATGGAACAGGCGAACAATCAATAGGTCGGGGTGGAGAAAAATGGCTTGGGTCGTTTAATGGACGAACTTGGAGTGATGATGATGATGATGAGCTGGAGGAGGAGGAGGAGAGGAAGGAGGAAGAGGAGGTTGGTGATGACGATGGTGATGTTGAGGAGGAGAAGGTGGAAGAGAAGGTTGATGATGATGAAGAGGAGGAGGAAGAAAAGGTGATTGATGATGATGATGATGATAATGATCATAATCACGATAATTAGGAGAAGGAGAGGGAGAAGGAGGAAGAGGCGGTAGATGATGATGATGATGATGATAATGAGGAGGTGGAGGGGGAGAAGGAAGAAGAGGAGGTTGATGATGATGACGATGATAATGATGGTGATGATGAGGAGGATGACGATTATGATAATGATGATGATGATCAGGAGGAGGAGGAGGATGACGATGATGATGATGATGATGATGATGATCAGGAGGAGGAGGACGATGATGATGATGATCAGGAGGAGGAGGAGGATGACGATGATGATAATGATGATGATGATGATGATGAGGAGGAGGAGGATGACGGTGATGATAATGATGATGATGATGAGAAAGATGACAATGATGATGATGATGAGGAGGAGGATGACGATGATGATGATGATGATGATGGGGAGGATGACAGTGATGACAGTGATGATAATGATGATGATGATGATGATGAGGGGCAGGGTGACGATGTTGGTGATGATGATGATGAGGGGGAGGATGACGATGATGACAGTGATGACAATGATGATGATGAGGAGGAGGAGCAGCAGCAGGACGGCGATGATGATGATAATGATGTTGATGACAGAAAATACCTTTCGTGTAGATGTCATTTGAGATAGTTGTTTCAGTAATTCCATTCTCATTAAGTTACCTGTTTCTCTCTCTCTCTCTCTCTCTCTCTCTCTCTCTCTCTCTCTCTCTCTCTCTCTCTCTCTCCACGTCTTTGCATACAGTTTATAAATTTAGTCACTCGTTTCTGCACTTAATTATCTATCTCTATCTATCTATCGATCTGTCTGTCTATCTGTCTGTCCACATATTCTATCTATTATCCACCTACTTAATAATCTCTTGACCTGTATTTTGATCTATTTCACTACATACTTACCTCTACCTGCCTCGTTGTATCTATCTATGTATCTATCTAGCTTTCTATCTATCGGTCCATATGTTTCTCTTGATTTCTGTTCTGTAATCATCTGTCTACCCATCCGTCTATCTGTCCACCTATCCATCTATCAATCCTAATTTATCTATCTATCCTCTTTTATCTATCCATCCATCCACCTACGTTTAATCAACAGGTCATCACGAGACAGACAGCAAAAAAAATAAATAAATAAATAAATCCATAATATTCTAATCCTGCCGACTAATTGCTCATCATTTATTTTCCTTCAACATTTTTATCATCAAAGAAATAATTGGAGTTTTTTTTTTTCTTTTAATAATATTCTGCTCACTTCATGTACGTAGCATGAGGGAAGAAGTGGTTGATTTAGAGTGATTTTATATTCACACACACACACACACACACACACACACACACACACACACACACACACACACACACACACACACTTCAACCTCTACGTTCTATTCAAGGTCACAAAAATCCTCATCTCTCTCTCTCTCTCTCTCTCTCTCTCTCTCTCTCTCTCTCTCTCTCTCTCTCTCTCTCTCTCTCTCTTTCCCTACCTGCTTTCCGTACCTGCTTCCCTCCCTCCGTCCTCTTTCTCCGCAGTTGCTTCTCTCTCTCTCTCTCTCTCTCTCTCTCTCTCTCTCTCTCTCTCTCTCTCTTCTCATTTTACCGTTTTCTTCCCGGTGACCTCTCTCTCCTCACACCCTCCTTCACTTCCTTCATTTTCCTTCTTTCCTTGTTTGTCCTCACACCTTCCTTCACTTCCTTTGTTTTCCTTCATTTCTTCCCTCTCTTCTATACCCTCCTTCACTTCTTTCATTTTCCTTCTTTCCTTGTTTGTCCTCACACTTTCCTTCACTTCCTTTGTTTTCCTTCATTTCTTCCCTCTCTTCTATACCCTCCTTCACTTCTTTCATTTTCTTCCCTTCCTTCCTTCTTGGTCCTTTATTCCTTCATTTACCTTCCCTTCCTTCATTTCTTCCCTCATAGACCAGCCCTTCTTGGTTCCTTCTTACCTGCGTCTCTCCTTCCTTCTTTCCTTCCTCCTTCAAGTCCCTTCTTTCCCTCCTTCCTTTTATTTATTTGTGTCCTCCTTTCCTTCCTTTATTCATCCATCCACCTCTCCTTCATTCTTTCTTCCCTTCCTCCCATATTTTCCCCTTCCTTCTTTTATTCGTTTGTGTGTTCCTTCCTTCCTTCCTTCCTTCCTTCTATCCTCCCTCCCTCCCTCCTCTCCATACGCGCTATACCTCAAACCTAAGAGGCAACTGGGGATTCTTCTCACGCGCAATATATTCTCAGGCGCTTCCTACTTTACTCTCACTCCGGACGATTTTGAGAGCTGGAAGGGTTAGATTCAGCCTCCATCAACCCACGAGGGGCTGAGGAAAACCGTCTAGACATGGCAAGAGTGAAAGTTAAGCCCTTCTGCTCGTGGGCGCATTTTTTTTTTCATTTCTTCTTGTTACCCCCGGACGATTTTCCTCATCTTTGGTTATACAGGCGTCCCCCAGCGCCCTCCCTATCCCCGGAAAGGTGGATGGTGGACTGCAGGTGGATGGCAACTTCAGCCTGCAGTCCACGGGGTTCACATTTAGATTAGTCTGGATGTGCTGCTACTACTACTACTACTACTACTACTACCTGTGAAACGGTTTCCATAGATAAAAATCACGCGAATGTACCAAGACTGAAGCAGACGTCATCGTAGTGAAGAATCTAAATATTGTGGACAGCTTTCGTTCGTGCGTTCGTTCGTTCGTTCCTTCCTTCCTTCCTTCCTTCATTCATTCATTCATTCCCTTTTTCCTTCCTTTCTTTATTCTTTTTTCTACCTTCAATCCTTTCTTCTTTCCCTGCCTCCTTCCATCCTTCCTTCCTTCACTTCGTTTCCTTTTTTCCTCCCTTCCTTTTCTTTCTTTCGAGGTCTTCCCTCCACCCGTAAATTCTGCTGTTCCTTCCAGTTTCCTTCATTTCATTCCTTTCTCTTCTCCACCCTCATTCCTTCCCTCCCTTCTCCAATTCATGTCCTCTCTCTCTCTACCTCCATCTTCCCCCCTCCTCCTCCTTCCCTCCTCAATATCCCTCAGTACACCTCTCCATCCATCACTCCCTTCTTCCCTCTATCCCTCACTCTCTCTCTCTCTCTCTCTCTCTCTCTCTCTCTCTCTCTCTCTCTCTCTCTCTCTCTCTCTCTCGTCTTCCTTCCTAAACTTCTCCACTCTTCCTGTTTCCTACATTCCGTTTTGCTTTCCATCTCTCCACTTCCTCCTTCCCTTCTTCGTTCATTCTCTCCCTCCCACTCCCTCTTCTCGCTTCCTTCCTCCCTTACTCTTCACCTCCCACTTCCTCCCTCCCTCCCTCCCTCCCTCCCTCCCTCCCTTCCTCCATTGGTCATCCATCTCTCTTAAGATTTTAGAGTTTTTGCTAAACGTCAGTCACGAGAGAGAGAGAGAGAGAGAGAGAGAGAGAGAGAGAGAGAGAGAGATGAAAGAGAGTAATGAAAGGGAAGTGAGTGAGGGAGAGGAGTATAATGGAGAGAGAGAGAGAGAGAGCAAGTTGGGCGGAGGAAAAGGTTGTAGGGAAAGAAAGGGTATACGAGAATAGTTGAGAGAGAGAGAGAGAGAGACTGATATATAGAGAGGGCGTGTGACAGAGAGCTATGTCTAATCATTTATCTCTATCTGTCTACGTATTTACCGCCCTTTGTCTGTCTGTCTGTCGATCTATCTATCTGTCTGTCTGTCTGTGTTCATGTGCTTGTCTTTTTATCAGTATGTATCTCTTATCTTTATCTGTCTGTATCTGTCTATCTATGTTTGTTTATCTTTATCGGTTTCTCGCATTTCCATATATTGCATCTGTATTGTCATTCTCATTCGCTCACTTTACACATATTTCTCGCACTTACCTTGCTGTTAACACTCTCTCTCTCTCTCTCTCTCTCCTGTATTCCTTTATCCATATTTCTCTATCCCCTTTCTCCCCCGCTTTTTATATCCCTCTCTACCCCGCGCTCTATCTCTATCTTTCTCTCTCCCCGGCTCTCTCACTCTCTCCCTCCCTCCCTCTCCCTCCCTGTCCGAGCCACACCCAATCAATCACATTCAGACACCTGTATCCTCTCTCTCTCTCTCTCTCTCTCTCTCTCTCCGTCAACCAGCCACCCATCACATCTTCCTCTTTTTCTTTTATTTTCTTCCGTTTACCCAGGCCTCAGAAAGCAATCAAGAGCTAGAAATATCAGTAAACAAAAGGCGACGTGGCTCTGACCACCGCAAACAAGAGCCGCAAACAAGGGATGGGAAAAAATGGCGGTAAAAACAAACCCTTCCCGCCAAAATGAAAGGTAAACATTGGGCGGCCATTTTGGTGACGTCACAGCGCGGGAAAGGTCGACTTGGATGGAATGCGGAATTTTGAGAAGGTCTTTACGGTTCTTCTCTTTTTTCTTTTTTTTTTTTTTTAGTAAAGAGAATTGTTTCGTTAAAATTTTTGAAGATTTTTGCTTTAAATTTGTTATATAAATTAGATGATACGAATGAGTGAAGAGAGGAGAGTTTTATGGGGACAATTTAGGGCTTCTTAATTTCTGGAGCGAACTGCCGTTTCCGTTTCCTTGTTTTTATGGGTTTTGCCTGGATTTCTGTCAAAGAGTCTGGTATTATCGAATTTTAACCTTTCACGGCGATGATACCCATTTTATTTTACTATTCATTATAATTTTGCATCCTCCAGGCGCCTTTGCATAGCTTAGAAAAAAATCACAATTACCCTTTGCAGATGTATAATATTTTAAAGATTTATGTATGTTTCTTACGGACGGATTTTATTCACCATAGAGAAGATGTTTTACTGAAGGGGCTAAAGGCTAACTGACAGAATATTTATCACTTTTGGTTTTGCATTTTATTTTTCATTTTCGACACAAAAGCAGGCGCTACGGAAAAGTTTGCGTCTAGTTTTACATGAACTTTTTTTTTCCTTGTTTTTATATATAATTTAGTATTTATTTTAGTATTTAATAATTGATTTTGACAATTATTGAAAAAGGCAGGTCGGAGCTTTGTAATCAGGGTGGATTTTTGTTCCATTTCTGTGCAAATTTGGATGTTTTGTAAGCATATTTCTCTCTTTTTTTTTTTATAGAGTAAAAATTAGTTTTAGATAGCAGCTTCTGTTTGCAGTGTAATTTGACGCAATAGTTTAACATTTAATTCTTTTTAATGAGGGAAATATGAAGTGCGTGTGTGGGTTGGCTGGCGGCCATGATATGACGTCACTGGCGGCACGAGATGACGGCAGGGGAAAAAGATACCAATAACAATGATGACGGTGATATTGCCGGAAGACTATGTATTATTATTATTATTATTATTATTAGAAGTAGTAGTAGTAGTAGATGTTTATTATATACTTTGCCAAGACACCACGTTTAGAAAAGACTTTGAGCATCATATATTTTCCCCATAGTTCGTCATTTTATTTTTATTTTATTATTTTTTTCATACTTTCATCACTCTTAATCCACGTTCATTTTCCAACTTCCCTCACTCTTTTTTAATGTATATAATGAATTAAATTCTTAGGGTCCTGTACTTCTAATGGTTAGTTTTCATATTTTGATTTATATATATATATATTTTTTTTCAGACTTTGCAACTAAGTTTTTGCTGATACCCTTATTCTCCATTTTTTTCCCATTTCTCTGTATTTTTTGTTGACATAAAGATTTCGCTTTTTTGGACTCATCCTTTACTTATTCTGTCATTCGTTTCTCTTGTTGCTTTACTTTTTGATCAGCGTCTTTCATTCTCCTTCCTCTTCTTTCAGTCACCTTTCTTTTATTGCATTACTGATTCTGTCATCTTCCTGGTCCTGCTGTCAGTCTTCATTCTTATCTGTCCTTCCATCATTCTCAATTTCTCTCCGTCTTCCCTCCTTGCTTCATATTCATTTTTGCCTCCCTCCTTTCCTCCGTCTCCCTCCCTCCTCCTCCCTGTTCTCCCCTCCCCTTTTCCTTCCCCCTCCCCTTACAGAGTGTTACCATACATCAGGCGTGTCTTCATTACCTTCACACCTACACTCCTCCATCCCCTCCACCCCCCTCCCTTACACCCACACCACTTTCTCCTCCACCCCCTCCCTCCCTCCCTTCCTGGCCCTTCATTACCTAGTCGCTATATTCTCCTCATGTTTCCAATACACGCATAGACGCGCGCGCCCGTATATATATATATATATATATATATATATATATATATATATATATATATATATATATATATATATATATATATATATATATATGTGTGTGTGTGTGTATGTATGTATTTACGGTATGTATATTGCAGATTTTTGTTAAATGGATGTTTGGCAGTGGTTAGTACCAAACGATTATATTTAGCATAGAGAACCTACACATATGACGTTTCCACACACTATACGCAGCGACAGTCACCTTGTCCGTAGATTTACATATCCTACTATTGGCCTGTAATTGGCGTATTTTTTTATTTTTTCAGACATAAAATGGTGATATGTGCCACACGGTATGCTCAGATGTATACGTAAATGTCTGTGAGTCACTGACGGTGGGGGAGTGTGGCACCACTGACAACCTGCCTGCCGTTCACTATACCACTACCCCTTTACTAGCATTCTCTCTCATAAAAATCTGTATATATGTATTCCTCTTCCCTTATTTACTAACACTGTCCGTTCACCAATCTCCTGCTTACCTGTTTTCTTCCTCATTTAGTCACACCTATTCTCGTTGGCTAAGGAAGCCCTCGAACATCTCATCCTAAGTGATTTATTTTACTTGTTACCCCTTACCATCCTGTCTGTGTAATTTATATCATTCTAATATCACCA
Organism: Coenobita brevimanus; assembly: GCF_032717465.1. Classification (NCBI taxonomy): domain Eukaryota; kingdom Metazoa; phylum Arthropoda; class Malacostraca; order Decapoda; family Coenobitidae; genus Coenobita; species Coenobita brevimanus. The sequence continues at coordinate 48,466,947 of NC_137018.1, forward strand.
TGCCCCTCATAAATAACGTACAGAACTATATTAACCGTCTGTGTCCAAAAAACAAATAACCAAGGATGAGGTCTTAGGGAGCTTCCTGCCCCGTTAACCACCTGCTCATCCAAAAGTAAATCGCTAAGGATGTCGTCTTATGGAGCTTCCGGCCCTGCTAACCACCTGTTCACCTTTCCTTCACCCCTCACCTGCCTTACTAACCACCTGCTCACCTTTCCTTCGCCCCTCACCTGCCCTGCTAACCACCTGCTCACCTTTCCTTCACCCCTCACCTGCCTTACTAACTACCTGCTCACCTTTCCGTCGTCCCTCACCTGCCCTGCTAACCACCTGCTCACCTTTCCTTCACCCCTCACCTGCCTTACTAACCACCTGCTCACCTTTCCTTCGCCCCTCACCTGCCCTGCTAACCACCTGCTTACCTTTCCGTCGTCCCTTACCTGCCCTACTAACCACCTGCTCACCTTTCTTTGTTCCCCTCACCTGTCTTACTAACCACCGGCTCACCTTTCCTTCGCTCCTCACCTGCCTTACGAACCACCTGCACACCTTTCCTTTGCCCTCACCTGCCCACCTTTCCTTATCCCCTCACCTGCCTTACGAACCACCTGCTCGCCTTTCCTTCACCCTCACCTGCCTTACTAACCACTTTTCACCTTTCCTTCCCTCCCTCAGCCAACTGGACGCCTTCATCTACGACGCCACGGTGCTCGACTACCTGGTGGGGCAAGACGACGACTGCCAGATCCTGACGGTGGGGTCGTGGTACTCCATGAGCGGCTACGGGTTGGCCTTCCCCCGGGGCTCCAAATACCTGTCCCTCTTCAACAACAAACTCATGATGTACAAGGACAACGGTGAGTAGCAGGGGGGGATTGAGGGATTTATTTGAGGGATTGCGGGATGATCTGGTGATTTAAGGGACGAGTTAGGGGATTTGGGGATTCTGTAGGGACTTAAGGGACGAATTAGGGGACTGGAGGTTATTTAGGGACCTAGGGGACGAGTTGGGGATTGAAGGATTTTTTTCAGGGATTGTGGGATGATTTAGGGATTTAAGGGACGAGTTGGGGGATTAGGGGTTATTTAGGGACTTAAGGGACGAGTTTGGGGGATTAGGGGATGATTTAGGGATTTCAGGGACGAGTTGGGGGATTAGGGGCTATTTAGGGACTTAAGGAACGAGTTGGGCATTGAGGGATTTTTCAGGGATTGTGGGATTTAGGGATTTAAAGGATGACTTGGGGGATTCGTGGTTATTTAGGGAGTTAAGGGACGAGTTGGAGATTGAGGGATTTTTCAGGGGATTGTGGAATTTAGGGATTTAAGGGACGAGTTGGGCAATTTGGGCAGTTTCAGGGGATTGTGGGATGATTTAGGGGATTATTTAGAGATTTAAGGGATGAGTAAGTGATTTACTAAGGAGAATTTAAAGGCGTAAGGGAATATATATATATATATATATATATATATTTGGGGGGACGATTTAGGAGCATAAGGGATGATACAGGAACTTGAGGGATGAGCTAGGGGCATAAGAGATAATTTTAGGGATTTAAGGCACGATTTAGGGGATTGAGGGACGATTTAGGGGAGTAAATTTTAGGGATATTAAGGGACGATTTAGGGGAGTAAATTTTAGGGATATTAAGGGCCGATTTAGGGGTTTGAGGGACGACTTAGGGGCGTAAGAGATAATTTTAGGAATTTTAAGGGACGCTTTAGGGATATCATTGACTGTTTGGGAGCTTATGGACGAGGTATAGGAACAGGTGACGAAATTGTATAAGGGACAGTGGTATCATTATACCTTCAGCTCATAGGAATAAATAAATAAATAATAAAAATACATAAAAAATAAAATGAAAAGTAAATAGATAATAAAAATAAAAAATAAATAGCATAAATAAATCGATAAGTGAAGATAAAAACTCTCTCCCCTTCCCTCACAAGCAACTCGTGGGAGGAAATGAGAGAAGGACGAAGATGAAAGATTATGGACACTGGTGACGAATTATGGACGTTGATGACGAATAATGGACATGGGTGACGAATCTGAAACATTTTTGACGAATTAGGGACATTGGTGACGAATTAAGGGATACTGGTGACGAATTAAGGGATACTAGTGACGAGTTAAGGGACATTGGTGACGAATTAAGGGACATTGGTGACGAATTAAGGGACATTGGTGACGAGTTATGGGCATTGGTGACGAATCAGGGACATTGGTGACGAATTAGGGACATTGGTGACGAATTGGAGACATTGGTGACGACTTAAGGACACCGGTGACAAATTAGGGACATTGGTGACGAATTAGGGACATTGGTGACGAAGTAAGGGGTTAGGGACGAGCCAGGGAAAGAGAGAGAGTTAGGTCTACGAGGACGAATGGTAGGGAAGACTTTAAGAGGTTAGGACGCGAATAAATCAATGACGAAAAGGAAAAAAAGGGAATTTGAAAGTAAAGGGTTCTGTGGGTAGACGAAAATACAGCCCTCCGTTTTCTGTTCAATTTACGGGTTACTTTGGAGGACTGACGGACGAATTAAGAGCGTCAGAAGACGAATAAAGAGCCTCAGAAGACGAATAAAGAGCCACAGAGGACGATTTAAGAGCCTCAGAAGACGAATTAAGAGCCTCAAGACGAATTAAGAGCCTCAAGACGAAATAAGAGTCGCAGAAGACGAATTAAGAATCAGTGGACGAAATTAAGGCCTAAAGTGACGAAAGAATAAGAAAAATGCAGCAAACAGTTGAACGGTGGAGCACGTAATTCCCTTCACAGTAAATGCGATGCTAAGTGACGATTACCAGACGATTTAAGGGCATGGAGGACGATTTAGGGGCCTGGGGAGACAATTTAGGGGTTAGGAGGACGATTTAAGGGCCTGGGGAGATGATTTAGAGGCATGGAGGACGATAGAGGGACCTGGGAAGACGATTTAGGAACCTAGGAACGATTTAGGGGCCTGAGGAGATGATTCAGGGGACTGGATGACGATTTAAGGGCCTGGGGAGACGATTTAGGGGTTAGGAGGACGATTTAGGGGCCTGGAGGACGATTTGTGGGGAGTGATGGAGAGAGGGAGGGGAGGCATGTGAGGGAGGATGAGGAGAGGAAGTGATAAATTGAAGGAGTTTGTAAGCTTTGTTAGGACTGGGGACGAGTAGAGGAGAAGAGAGAGGAAAAGAGAGGAGAGGAGAGAGAAAAAGAGAGGAGAGGAGAGGAGAAGAGTAGAGAAGACGAGTAGAGGAGAGAAGAGGAAGAGGAGAAAAGTAGAGGAGAGAAGAGTAGACGAAAGGAGAGAAGAGAAGAAGAGAGAAAGGAAGAGGAGAGGAAGAAGAAGAGGAGAAAAGTTGAGGCGAGGAGAGCGAGTGGAAAATGGTTAGAGGACGAGTCAAGGTGGAGAGAGAGAGAGAGAGAGAGAGAGAGAGAGAGAGAGAGAGAGAGAGAGAGAGAGAGAGAGAGAGTTAATAAGACCAATTAATGAGAGAAACTGACCGAAAAAATCCAAGGGGAGATATTAAAAAAAAGGAAAAATGGTGAAAAAAGCGAAAATTAAAGACAAATTGGAGGACAACGGAGGGGGAAAAAATTGAAATGAGAGAGAGAGAGAGACAGAGAGAGAGAGAGAGAGAGAGATCTAAAGGGGAACGACGGGAGGAAAAACTGAAGGAAAACGGGAAGTATTAAAGGAAAACGTAGCGGAAATATAGGATGGAAATTTGAAGGGAAAAAGGGGAAAATATATGAAAAATAAAAAATATATATACGAAGAAAATTTGCTTAAAGAAAATTAGTGAAGAACCAGAACTTAAAACAGAAAAAAATGAAAATCGTAAAAAAAAAATAATAATGAAAAAGCAGAGAAAATAAATTATGTAGGTAGGTTGATAGATAGATAGATAGACAGAGATGGATAGATAGGTAGATAGACAGATAGTTGAAGAATAGTGCAGGAAATTTTTAAGATATTGGAAAGGAAAATTTAAGAAAAATATTGTGAGGGAAAACAGAGGAGTAAAAGTGTACTGATAAAAAAAAATAAATGAGATAAAGAAAGAAGGTGAAGGAAGGAAAGAAGGTGAAGGAAGGAAAGAAGGTGAAGGAAGGTGATGAAGGAAAAAAGGTGAAGGAAAACTGAGGAAAGAAAATGAAGGAAGGAATTGAGGGAAGGAAATGAAGGAAAGAAATGAAGAAAAATTGAAGGAAGGAACTGAGGAAAGAAATTGAAGGAAGGAAGGAATTGAAAGGTTGGAGGAAGGAAGGAATTGAAAGATTGAAGGAAGGAAATGAGGGCAGACGCTGAAGGAAGTATTTGAGGAAGGAAATTGTAGGAAAGAATTTGAAGGAGAGAGAGAGATGGTTGATGGAGAAAGTGGTATCTCTCTCTCTCTCTCTCTCTCTCTCTCTCTGAATTGAGCCATTCACTCCCTCATTTATTCTCCCTTCCTCCTTCCCCTCCCTACCTCCCTCCCTCCCTGTTTTCTCGTCGACCCTCCCTTTCCCTTCCTTACCTACGTCCCTCCTCTCTCCTCCCTCTCTTCCTTCCTCTTTCCCCCTTTTTCCTCCCTCCCTTTCTCAGCCTTGTTTTCTTTACCTCCCTTCCTCCCTCCTTCTCCTTTGTTTTCCCTCCCTCCCTCTCCTTTCTTTACTCTCTCTCTCTCTCTCTCTCTCTCTCTCTCTCTCACGCACATACACAACCTCCACTCAAACTCTTCCTCTGTCTTTCCCTCCCTCTCTCCTCTCTACTCTCCTCCGTTTGTCCCTTTCCCTCCCTTCCCTCCCTCTCCCTCCATCCTCTGTCTTATCTCCCTCCCTCCCACACTCCTCAACTTTAATCCCCCTCCCTTCCCTCCCTCATTCTTATTTTCTTTCTTCCTTCCTTCCTCCATCCCTCTTACATTCGTATCTCCCTTCCTCCCTCTGTCATTCTTATTCTCTCTCCCTCCGTCCCTTATTCTTATTCCCTCTCTCCCTCCCTCCCTCATTCTCTGTCTCCCTCCCTCCCTGACTCTTATTCTCTCTCTCCCACCCTTCCTCCTTCGCTTCCTCCATCCCTCCCTCATTCGTATTCTGTCCCTCCCTCCCTCCCTCCCCCATTCGTATAGTTTCCCTCCCTCCCTCCCTCAGTCGTATTCTCCCTCCGCCCCCCCCTCCTATCCTCCGTCCGTCCGTCCCTCCCTCATTCTTATTCTCCCTCCCTCATTCGTATTCTCTCTCTCCCTCCCTTCGTCCTTCCCATCCTCCCCCTCTCATTCGTATTCTGTCTCCCTTCCTCCCTTTCTCCCTCTTTCCCCTCAGTTCTTCCCTCCCTTATTTCGTTCTTTCTCTATCTCCTTCCCTCCCTCCCTCATTCGTATTCTCTCCATCCCTCACTCCCTCCCTCTCCTCCATATCTCTCACCGTTTCCTCCCACCCCCTCAGTCAGTTTCTTCCTCCTGTCACTTCCTTCCTTTCCTTCCTTCCTTCTTTCCTTCCTTCCTTCCCTCCTTCCTTGCTTCCTGTATGGTACCACACTGTTATTATTATTATTATTATTATTATTATTATTATTATTATTGATAGTTGTAGTAATTGTTTTTGTTGTCATTGTTGGTCTCGTTGCGTATTTTCAGTGACTTCATTTTCTTTGACCTTTTTCCCGTTTTCTTTAAGGACACACTAAAAAATCAGTAAGACAGATAATTGACCTTTCGAGAATTATTTAGAAATAATTTTTATATTTGCTTTATTTTTACGTAATTTTGTTTCAGGTGCTGTTTATCTTTTTTTATTTTCTTACTTTCTGGCTTTAATATTTTCTCATTTTCTACCTGTAATATTTTCTCATTTTCTACCTGTAATATTTTCTCATTTTCTACCTGTAATATTTTCTCACTTTCAAACTTTATTTATTTTTTTTTTTACTTTCTCGCTCTAATATTTTCTCACTTTCTGGCTCTAAATATTTTCTCACTTTTTGGCTCTAATATTTTCTCACTTTTTTCTCTCTTTTCTGTTTAGGAAGGAAGGTGTCAATAAATCTGCTATCTGAGTACTGGCTTCCTCTCTCTCTCTCTCTCTCTCTCTCTCTCTCTCTCTCTCTCTCTCTCTCTCTCTCCTTCTGTCCCTCACCCTGTTTCTTCTCTCCTCCTTTTCTTCTTTTCTCTCCCCTCCTCTTTCCCTCCCTCCCTCCCTCTCTCCCCTTCCCTCCCTCCCTCCCTCGCTTTTCCTATTCCTCCTCCCTCCTTCCGTTTCTTCGTTCCCCCTTCTCTCTCCTTCCTTCCCTTCATCTTTTCTACCTTCATGTCTTCCATCCTTCCTTCCTTCCTTTCATTGTTTCATCCTTCCTTCCTTTCTTCTTCCTTCCGTCCTTCGTTCGTCCCTTCCTTCCTTCCTTCCTTCCTTCCTTCTTTCTTTCTTCCCTTCCATCCTTCCTTCCTCCCTTCCTTCCCTCCCTCTTTTCTCTCTTTTCCTCTTAACCTCCTCTCTTTTTCCTCTTTTCCTCTTTCCCTCACACCTTCCCTCCTCCTCCCCACTCAGCTGATCTAGCGATTACACACTCTCGCTCTTTCTCGCCCACGTGTGTGAAATGGAGAGAGAGAGAGAGAGAGAGAGAGAGAGAGAGAGAGCATTGGATGACCGATCTTCTCTCTCTCTCTCTCTCTCTCAGTCAGCCCGTTCCCTGAGGTCCAGTGAATCTCCCACCACGCAACAGATGGCGTCACCCTCACGTGCCGCACCGTCTATACTGAATCATATTGGGGTTATCATTCACCACACCATCGCACATCACCATTTGGGCACTAATACCAACCGTCTGTACTACGGTCTTCAAATCCCTTATCCTTCTCACTACGATCTCATTTTTTCAGTCATATCTCCAGACGATTTTATTCTGCTTAGGACAACCCCCTCTCCTCCTCGTAGTGAAGGGGGGACTGCACCAAACCCCTCCCGCTGGAAAAATCTCTCTCATACTGAATAAAATCGCCAAGTGGTAGTAAGGATAAACAGGAAAAAATCATATTGAAAAAAATCGTCTAGGGAAAAATCCAGGAAAAAATCGTCTTGGAAAAAATCATCCAGGAAAAATGGTATAGGAAAAAATCGTCTTGGAAAAAATCGTCTATCATCCAGGAAAAATGGTATAGGAAAAAATCGTCTAGGAAAAAATCGTCTATCTTCTTAATCCATCTATCTACTCAATCCATCTATCTTCTCACTCCATCTATCTACTGAATCCGTCTATTCGTATACTGTATTTTTCCTCCTTTCTATCGTTCCACCTATCCATCCGTAAGTCAAGAAGTAGGTAGTTGGTAGGTAGGTAGGTGGGTAAGTAGGTAGGCAAGTAGGTATGTAGGTAGGTAAATAAGTAGGTTAATGAGTAGGTAGTGGTAGGTTAGTAAGTAGGTAGGTAGGTAGGCAAGTAAGTTGGTAGGCAGCTAAATAAGTAGGTTGTTAGGTAGGTAAGTAGGTAGGAAGGTAAGAAGGTAAGCAAGTAGGTAGGTAGGTAATTAGGTAAGTGGGTAGGTAAATAAGTAGGTAGGTAAGTAGGCAAGTACGTTGGTAGTTAGGTATGTAAATAGGTTAGTAAATAGGCAGGTAGGTAGGTTAGTAGGCTGGTAGGTAGGTAAGTAAATAGGTTTGTAAACAGGTAGGTAGGGAAGGTAGGTTAGTAAGTAGGTAGGTAGGTAAGTAGGTAGGTCATGAGGGGCTGAACTGGCGACCGTGTGATGTGCTGTGAGTAGGTCTGTCCACTGAGCCAGTACGGTGACTGTCTCTGTTAATCCATCGCTCTCTCTCTCTCTCTCTCTCTCTCTCTCTCTCTCTCTCTCTCTCTCTCTCTCTCTCTCTCTCTCTCACACACACACACACACACACACACACACACACACACACAGCTCCGTCACCCACCCAGCCAGAGAAAGAGAGAGAGGGAGAGAGGTGGGAGGCTTGGGATGGTAGGAGGGATAAGAGGGAGAGAAAGCGAAAGGGATGGAAAGGAGAGAGAGAGAGAGAGAGAGAGAGAGAGACAGACAGACAGACAGACAGACAGACAGACATATGATAATGCGAGAGAGGAAATGAAAGACAATGTGAGAAAATGAAACAGAAAGAGAGGGGCATTATCTAGGGGAAAAGTGAGAGAGAGAGAGAGAGAGAGAGACAGACAGACAGACAGACAGACAGAGGATGAAAATTATGTGAGACAGGAAATGAAAGACAGAATGTGAGAAAATAATTGAAACAGAGAGACAGGGGGTACAAGCTAGAGAGAAAGTGACCCAGAGAGAGAGAGAGAGAGAGCTCGATCAATAACACAATATCAGGTGGCGGGTGTTTGAGGGAGAGAGAGGGAGAGAAAGAGAGAGCGAGAGAGAAAGAGAGAGAGGGAAAGAGAGGGAGAGAGAAAAATGAGAGAGAAAGGGAGAGGTGGAAAGGAAGGCGAGCACAAAAGAGCGAAGGTGAGAGAGAGAGAGAGAGAGAGAGAGAGAGACGGGGGGGATGGAGAGAGGAAAGGATGAACACAGGTAAACTGTGAGAGAGAGGGGGGGGGAGCAGGGAGTCTGATAACAAGAGAGGAAGGAAGGAAACACAGAGAGAGAGAGAGAGAGAGAGAGAGCGAGGGGAGGCTAGAGAGTTAGGTTAGTAGGCTGGGAGAAAGGGAAGGAAGGAAAGAGAGAGAGAGAGAGAGATGGGGGGAAAGGGAGGAAGAGTGGAAGAGAGAAGGAAATGGGTTGGAAAGAGAGAGAGAGAGAGAATGGGGGTTGGAGGAGAACAGGAATAAAGAAAACTCCCTTAGCAGGAAGGTAGGTAGGTAGGTAAGTAGGCATGTGGGTAAGTAGGTAGGTTGATCGACAGATAGATAGATAAGTATGTGGTAGGTAGGTAGGTAAGGAAATAGGTAAGTAGGTAGGTAGGTTAAAAAAAAAAAAAGCAAGGAGTCACTCATGTTGATAGATAAACATTTAAGTAGGAAGGTTGGTAGGTAAGGTAGTAAGGTAGGTACGTTGGTAGCTAGGTATGTTGGAAGGTAGGTAGGTAGGTTTGCTAGTTAGTTAGTTGGTAATTCGGTAAATAGAGAGAGAGAGGAGTTTTGGGAAAGTAAAAGGAAACGGGAACTGAGGATGGAAGGAAGGAAGGAAATAAGAGAGAAGGAAGGATGAGAAAGAAAGGAGGAGTGTACTGACGAAGGAAGGAAGGAAGAGAGAAGGAAGAACAAGAAAGAAAGGAGGAAAGTACTGACAAGAAGGAAGGATTGAAGGAAAGAAGGAAAAAGCAAGAAGGAAGGCAGGAAGCGTGTGAGTGAACGATGTTTTCTGTCATAGCAAATATTCAAGAACACTGTCTATCTGCCGTTCTGTCTATCTATCCATCTGGCTATCTACCTGTCTGCCTCGTTGCTCGTCTATCTGTCTTTATTTATCTCATCTCCGTCAATTTATCTGCCTGTCAGTCTGTCTACATATCAATCTATATCCATCCATCCTTCCAACCATCCATCCATCCGTCCATATCTATCTTCCTGTCTATGCATCCATCCATCTACCCATCCATCTATCCACCTCGGTCTTCCTCTTCGCCTGCCGCCACCCTCTTCACTAATTGCACCCTTTGTTCCCCCGCCACACCACCGCCTAACACACATATACACGCACCTTACACTTGTATCTGTCTGTCTGTTCGTCCGTCTGTCATTTTGCCTCAATTTTTCTGTCTTTGTCAGTGGTGTCGCAATCTGTCTGTCTGTCTGTCAGTATGATTTTCCGTCAAGCTGTCTATTAATTTCTCACTCTGTCTATTCATCATTACCTTGTCTGTTTGTAGTGCAGTTTTTATCATCACCATCATCATCACCGGTAGAGCCTAGCGACGCACTTGAAGCTTGACCTTGACCCCGTGACCTTGATCTTGGAATGGTCTCTCTCTCTCTCTCACACACACACACACACACACACACACACACACACACACACACACACACACACACACACACACACACACACACACACACACACACACACACACACACACACACACACTGAATGCATCACAGTATCTACGCTCTCGACAGCAACAGTAACAACCATTTCATCAAGAGTAACAACAACAAAATAACACCTCCAACGACCAACAACCACCCTTGATCGTTAATGGGCTTGTTAGAGGGGTGGTAATGGGTTTGGCTCTTGTCCACAGGCCCCCCTCACCGATAATGGTCACACTCCGTTTTCTCTCAAGGGCCATTACAGAAAACTTGGGATTGATGGGGATTTTTATGGGTAACTGCGATTCTTTTTATATTTTTGTCTAGTGGGATTATGTCGATTTTTATGATGAGGATTTCGTATTTTTGTTTAGTAATCCTTCAATGTGATTATGACGATTTTTATTATGATGCTGCTCATGGTGACATCTCAAAATGGAAAGTAAAAAAATAAATAGTTTGAAAATTAGTGTTACGGCCACAATAATTATCCATTCGAGGTGTAAGGTCCCGAGGCTAGGCTACGGTAGTCCAGTATACTTTAGGGTACATGGCCGTCTTCCTCCCCTTAATGACATGGCCGAAAAGCTCCAGTCTAGGGATCGAACCTACTTGGGCGTCCGAACCCTTAGACCACCAGGCGCCTCGTTCTGGAGGGTTAATTTCTGACATACGGTACATATTTTTTTTTTTTTACTTTTGTCTCCCATTTTCTTTCTTTCCTGCGTTTTCTCCTGTTTATATCTGCCCTTTTACTGTTATCATTTTGTTCGGATATGCATCGTTGTTTTTCTCTCTCATATACAATTATCTTTACATGTGTAGTGTTTTAGTTTATGGAATGATCTTGCTGTGAGAAAGAGAGAGAGAGAGAGAAATTTAAAATGTCGCAGAGTAGGGGGAAAACGTAAAAATATGAGCACTAATTCGCTTTAAAAAAAAAAAAAAAAAAAAAAAAAAAGAGAGAGAGAGATTTTTGGTGTAATAAAATAGTGAGGAACAGAGAGTAGTGTTACAGAAAAGAACAGGGGAGGGATAATTACACTGAGAAAAAGGGAGGAGAAAATGTTAGAGAGAGAGAGAGAGAGAGAGCGTAACTACTTTCCATGTCACTGTAATTGGGACAGGTAAATGTTCACAGGTAGGGGGGGTGAGCGAAAATATATGGGGTGGTGGGGGAGTACAATGTTTAGACTCTCTCTCTCTCTCTCTCTCTCTCTCTCTCTCTCTCTCTCTCTCTCTCTCTCTCGTCCTTATAGCATTATTATTTACCTCCCTAACCTAACTCTTGTGTGAACGAGGGACCTGCACATGGTGGTGTTGTGTGCCCTGGGTGGACAGAAGCAGCTGCGGCGTCCACCCAGGAACCAACCCTCCTCATATTTCCCTGCACCTCGCCGTGGGGAAGGACCCTGGTCTACCACAAGCGGGTGCTGGATCCCTGCCTGGTGCTATATTAATGGACTGTCCCACAGAAGCAGTTGGTTACCTGTGGTCGACGGGTCTACTCAGCCAGATAGACTCTTAAGCTGTCATTCTGTCCGTTCATCTATCCATTTATGCATCACATCATCTGTCCGTCCAACTATCCATCCATTTTCCTGTTCATCGATCTGTTAATCAGTCCATCCAGTCTTCTGTCAGTCTGTTCAATACTCTGCCTGTTTTTGCCTATCTTTTTATCTGTCTGTATGTCCGTTTCTCTCTCTTCCTGTCTGTCAGTCTATCTACCTGCCTATCTATCTATCTGTCCACAAGGCCTCTGGATGACTGGTACGTGTAAGCTCATAAAACAACAGCACCGAGCCTCCCAGCCCCTAGCCATGGTACAGTGCCTTGCCTCTAGCCTTCATCGCTCCTTCCTCACTCCATCCCTCTGTCACCTGTCCTTCGTCTCTCCTTCGTCAGTCCATCCTTCTATCCATCCATCCATCATCGCTCTTTCTTCCTCTCATCTTCTACCGTCCTCGTCCTTCATTCCATCCTCTATCCATCCTCTCCGTCTTTCCTTTGCCTCGCCATCCTTCTATCCATCTGTCCTTCATTTCCCTTTCGTCTGTCTGTCCCCCTCGTTTCCATCAGTATAACGCCCCGTCTATCCATGCATCGTCCGTTTATTATTTGTCTATCCATTGTCTCTCCTAATCTGCCCACTCATCTATCCACATCTAACCAATCCCCAATCCCAGTCCCTCATCCACCAAGCCATCCAAAGCCCTCATACATCCTCCTCTGCACTAACTGACTTACTTATCCAGCTTGTCTATCCACCAGTTTACTTACCTATCCACCTATCCTCTATCCAGGCGACACACAACGGCTTCAATAGTCCTGGATGAAGGATAGGTGCAAATCGGTGAAGCAGCAACGTTAAATGTCAATGCATCTGTCCATCTATCCACCCATCTATCTTTTCGTCCCTCTATCCTCCACCTATCCATCCATTCGCTCATCCATCTCTTCCCAGTCTATGCACTAATCCGTCAGTCTATCCAACCCCCTATCTACCTCTCAGCCTATCTATTCATTCTCTTACCTATCCCCTATCCTCTATCCAGGTGACAGAGCGGCTGCAGCGGTTCTGGATGACGGGCACGTGCAATCCATCGATCTATCCACCCATCTATCCATCGATCTCCACCCATCTGTCCATCGATCTATCCAGCCATCTATCCATCGATCTCCACCCATCTATCCATCGATCTGTCCACCCATCTATCCGTCGATCTATCCACCCATCTCCATCGATTTATCCACCCATCTATCCACCCGTCTATCCACCAATCTATCCACCCATCTGTCCATCGATCTATCCACCCATCTATCCACCGATCTATGCACCCATCTATCCATCGATCTATCCACCCAACTGTCTACCTCTCAGCCTATCCATTCACTCATACCTATCCCCTATCCTCTATCCAGGTGACATAGAGCGGCTGCAGCGGTTCTGGATGACGGGCACGTGTAAGCCAATGAAGCAGCAGCGCCGAGCCTCCGAGCCCCTAGCCATCGAGCAGTTCCTATCCGCCTACCTGCTGCTTGGGATAGGCATGGTGCTAGCCGTGGTGCTGCTGGCTCTGGAACACGTGTATTTTAAGTACGTGAGGAAGCACCTGGCCAAGAAGGACAGTGGGGGATGCTGCGCTCTTGTTAGTCTGGTGAGTGGATGGTAATACGGCGGGGAGGAAGGGGGATATATGGGGATAGGGCGGGGATGGAAGGTGGGAGATGGATGGGGATAGGGCGGTGATGGAGGGAGATAGGTGGATGGATGGAAGGGTATATGGATGGATGGATACAGGAGAAATCGAAGGATTGGTGTATAGAGGAGAGGTGATGTGTAGATATAATGTAAATAGATTGGTCATAAGGAAAGGAAGGAAATGGATATAGCTAGGTAGGTGGATAGACATATAGATAAACAGATAGACATAAGTACAGATTGATATGATGGATAAAAAATAGATTGACAAATAAGTAGATGGATGTTTTCTGCCTGAGAGAAACGGACTGGCAAAGCAAAAGCGAGTGTGAGTGTGTGTGTGTGTGTGTGTGTGTGTGTGTGTGTGTGTGTGTGTGTGTGTGTGTGTGTGTGAAAGATACCCATACTCAGTTCAGGTACAGTAAAACATCCATCACACGTCCCCTCCCGTCACACCCCCGTTTCCCGTGTGTGTTCCGCAGAGCATGGGCAAATCCCTGACCTTCCGCGGGGCAGTGTACGAAGCGACGGACAAGCTGCGCCGCCACCGTTGCCGCGACCCCCTCTGCGACACGCACATCTGGCGGGTGAAACACGAACTCGACATGGCCCGCATCACCATCAAGCACCTGGAGAAGGAACTGGAGGCCTCGGGGTACAAACACAAGAAACACCAGGCACTCCACATGGCCAGGTGAGGCATGGCGGGGAGGAGGATGCAGGGAAGTAGGGAGGGAAGGAAGGAGGATGATGCAGGGAGGTAGGGAGGGAAGGAGGGAGGATGATGCAGGGAGGTAGGGAGGGGAGGAAGGAGGGTGGTAGGGAGGGAAGGAGGGAGGATGCAGGGAGGTAGGGAGGGAAGGAAGGAGGATGCAGGGATGTAGGGAGGGAAGGAAGGAGGATGCGGGGAGGGAGGGAAGGGAGGAGGATGTAGGGAGGGAAGGGAAGGGGAGAGGAAGGAAGGAGAGAGGTAGTTAGGGAAGGAAGGAGGGAATTGAATTTGAATTTGATACATTTATTGAGATACACAATACTGTACATATAAAAATAGTAGTTGTACAATATCTCAAAAGGAAGATGATACTTAGGTAGTCATCTTCCCGAGCCTATTAATGTATTATATTAGATTACAATATACTGTACGTGTGACTGGTCAATAATTTTAAAGTGGACTAATTAGTAATCTTATATACAGTAATACATGTATTAAACTGTACAGTGAGTATAAAGGAAGGAGGGAGGGAAGGGGAAAGGAAGGAAGGAGGGAGGAGGGAGGGAAGGGGAGAGGAAGGAAGGAAGGAAGGGGGATGCAGGGAAGTAGGGAGGGAAGGAAGGAGGATGCAGAGAGGTAGGGAGGATGCAGGGAGGTAGGGAGGGAACGGAGGAGGATGCAGGGTGGTATGGAGGGAGGGAAGGAAGGAGGATGCGGGAGGTAGGGAGGGAAGGGGAGAGGAGAGGAAGGAAAAAGGGACAAAGGAAGGAATGAGGGAGGAAGGGATGGATGAAGAGAAAATGAAGGACAACAAGATAGAGTGAAGAAAGGATGCAAGGAGGTAGGGAGGGAAGGGGAGAGGAAGGAAAAGGGATGGTTGAGGGAAGAAGGGACAAAGGAAGGAATGAGGGAGGAAGGGATGGACGAAGAGAAAATGAAGGAGAACAAAATAGAAGGAAGGAGGGAGGGAGGAAGAAGGTGGCAGGAGGGACGAGGGAAAAGGAAGGAATGAGGGATCGACGAAGAGAGAGACAAGATGAAAGGAGGGAGAAAGAAGAGAAGGAAGGTAGAGGGAGAGGAAGACAGTTGTGAAGGAGGGATAGTAAAAAGGAATGGAGGAACTGAGGGAAGGAGGAAAGGAAGGAGGGAGAGAGTGAAGAAAGGCAGAAGGAGGGGAGATAAGCACGGAATCGAAGCACCGTGTCAAGAAAAAAAATGGAGGGAAGGAAGGAAGGAGGAACGGGAGGACGAGGAGGGTTGGAGAGAAGGCAGAAAGGGTGGAAGAAAGGAGGGAGAAGGGAGAAAAAGTGTGTTAGAGAGCTCTTAAATCCTGGCGGTGAAACAAGAATGAAGTGCAAAGTAGGAGGGAAGGAAGGGAGAAGGAAGGTAGGGAGGAAAGTGGAGGGAGTGACATAGGAAAGGAGGGAAATGGGGAGGAAGGGAAGTAGGGAGAGGGGGGAAGAAAGGGAGGGAGGGAAATAGGGAGGGGGTGATAAAGGGAGGGAGAAAAAGAGGGAGGGAAATGGGAAGGAGTGAGGGAGAACGGAGGGAAGGAAGTAGGGAGAGAATGAGAAAGGGTGGGCGAAAAGAAGGAAGGGAAGGAGAAAAGGAGGAAGGACAGAGGAAAAAATGAGAGGGAAGGAAAAGGGGAGGAAGGAAAGGAGAAAAGTAGGGATGGGAAGAGGAAAGGAGGAGGGAAAGAGAAAGGGTGGGAGGAAAGTGATATAGGGAAGGAGAATAGAGGGGAGGGAGGGGGGGAAAATGAGTGTGGAGAAGGAACTGAAGAAAGGAAGGAAAAATATAAATGGATGGAAAGAGAATGAAGGAGAGAAAGAAGGAAAGGAGAGAGGAGAAGAGTTGGAAGGAAAGGAGGACGAGGAAGGAAGGAAAGAAGAGGGAGGATGGACTGAGGGAAGGAAGGGAAGGAGAGAGAAGGAAGAAGGGAAGGAGAGGAGGAAGAGAAGGAGAGGGAGGAAAAAGGTGGGTAAAGGCGAGACCTGACATACGAGCACCTGAACAGAAGAGAAGGAAATGAAGGAAGGGAGAAATGGAGGGAAGGAAGGGAGGAAAGAAATGAAGGAGGGATTGAATGGAGGAGGAATGAAAGGAAACAGGGAAAGATTTTCAAGGAACGAGGAAAAGAAGGAAGGAAAGGAGAGAGGGAGAGAAAGAATGAAGTGAACGAGAGGGAGGGATAAAAAGGAAGGAGAGGGAGGTAAAGAAGGAAAGGGAGAGGAGAGGGAGGAAAAGGAGGAGAGAGGGAGGGAAAGAAGAAAGGGAAGAAGAGAGGGAGTGTAAGAACGAAGGGAAGGAGAGAGGGAGGGAAAGAAGGAAGGAGGGAAAGGGAAGGAGAGAAGAGAAGGAAGGAGAGTGGAAAGGAAAGAAGGAAGGGAAGGAGAGGGTGGAAGAAGGAAAAGAAGGAGAGACGAAGGGAAAGAAGGAAGGGAAGTAGGGAAAGAAGGAAGGTAGAGGGAGGGAAAGGAGGGAGGGAAGGAAGCGAGGAAAGGAGGGAGGGAAAGAAGGAGAGGGAGAGGGAAAGAAACAAGGGAGGGAGGGAAAGAAGGAAATGAAGGAGGGGGAGGAGAAAAAATATGCCATTGGACCTTTAAAGCTAGACGCTGGACTGAAGGAGGGAGGGAAGATGGATGGAAGGAAGAACAGAAGGAAGCAGAAAAAGAAGGAGGGAAGGAGAAAAGGAAGGCCAGAGGGAGAGAAGAGGGAAGGAGAGGATGATGGGAAGGAAGATGGGAGAGGAGGGAAAAACAGGAGATACTAAAATAGGAAGGAAGGAAAGGAATGAAGGGACGAACGCATGAATGAATGAATGAAGGAGAAAGGAATAGATGGAAGGAAATAGATAAAGGAGGAGGGAAATAGATAGAAGGAGAGATGGACAAAAATGGAAAGGAATTTGAGAGGGTCAGGGAGGAAAGAAGGAAAAGCGTAGATGAAGGCGATGGAAAGGAAGGAGGGAGGAAGGAAAGGGGGGAAAGAGGGAGAAGTGGAGGGAAGGAATGAGGGAGGAGGAAAAAAATGGAGGGACATGGAATCGAAGCACTGAGACGAAGGAAAGGAAATGAAGAAGAGAGGGAAAGAGAGATGGAAGGTGGGAGGGAGAGAGGGAGGGAAAAAGAGATGGAAGGTGGGAGGGAGAGAGGGAGGGAAAAAGAGAGAGGGAAGGAGAGTAAAGGAAGGGAGGAAGGAAGAAGAAAAGATGAAATAATACCTGAAATCGAGACACTAAGAAAAGGTTAGAAGAAAGAGAGAGAGAAGTGGGAAAATATGGTAAAGTGAGGACGTTAAAAGAGAGGCTAGGGGGTGAGAGGGAGAGAAGAAAGGAGGGAGGGAGAGAAGGAAGGGAGGACAATGGGAGAGAGGGAGAGACAAATGGCAAGATTAAAGGGAGGAAGGAGGGAGGCAGGAAGGTCGCAAGTAGTGGGAAAAAAATGAAGGAACGAATGAAGGAGTGAACAGAAGGATGGGAGAGAGAGAGAGAGAGAGAGAGAGAGAGAGAGGAAATAAAGGAAGGGATGTGAGGGAAGGGAGGAAGGAAAGAGGGACGTAGGAAAGAAGGAATAAAGGAAGGAAGAAGGAAGGAGTAAGTTTAGAGAGGAACTAGAAACACAAACACAAATATTTAAGATAGAAAGTTAGGGAGGAGAGAAGGAAAGAGGGGTGAGAGGGAAAGAATGAAGGAAAGAGAAGGAAGGAAAGGAGGAGGAGGAAGGGGAAGGAGTGAGGAAGGAAGAATAGGAGGAGGATGAGAAGGAAAGGATGAATAAGAAAGGAGAGAGACAGAGAGAGAGAAGAGGGTAAATGGAGAGTGAGTGGATGAAGGAAGGGGAAGGAAGGTGCTTGAATTAATGCTTTAAATCAATAGGAGAAACTGAGATGAAGGGAGGAGAATATAAGAAGGAGAGAAGGGAAAAGCAGACAGAGGGAAGGAAGCAGAAGGAAGTAAAGGAAGGAAGGAACGATGGATGGAAGGAAGAAAGTAATGATGAGAAGGTAATGAGAAGGAAGGGAAGAAGGAAGAAAATAAAGGAGAAGCGAATAAGGAGGAAGGAAGGAAGGAAGACAGTAATGATGAGAAAGGAATAAGAAGGATGGAAGGAAGAAAGTAGTGGGAGGGAGGAAGTAGGAAGGAGGGAATGAAAGACGGAAGGAGTAAACAAAGGAAGGAATGAGAGGAAAAGGAATCAAAGGAAAGAAAGGCAGAAAAAAATGAAGAAAGGATGGAGGGAAGAAAAAGAGGGAGGAAAGATAGAGGGAAGAGTAGGAGAGAGTAGGGGAAGGATAGAACATAAGAGAGAGAGAGAGAGAGAGAGAGAGAGAGAGAGAGAGAGAGGAGGGAAACGTTCACCATTATTTAAAAAAGACTGAAAAAACACCCTTGATGGAGAGACCAGAGGGAAGGAGGGAGGGAGGGAGGGGAGAAGGAAGGAGGGAAGAGGGAGGGAGGGAAGAAGGAAGGAGGGGAGAGGGAAAGACAGAGGGGAAAGAAGAAAGAGACTAGGGAGGAAAATAAGAGAAAGAGAAAAGAAAGAAAAAGACGAGGAAAGAGAAACATAGATGGGGAAGGAGGGAGAAGAGGGTAGGTAAGTAGAAAGGAAGGAGGAAAACAGATGGAGGGAAGGGAAAACAGGAGGAAAGGAGAGAGAGAGAGTAGGAGAGGAAGAGAAAGCAGGTAGGTAAGGAGAGAGAGGGAGAGAGTGGAAGAAGGGAGGAGGGAGAGAGAGGAGGTATAAGAAGGAAGGAACAGAGGGAGGAAAAGAGGAAAGCAAGGAGGAGGAGGAGGGAGGGGAAGAGAGGGAGGAGAGGGGTATGTAGGAAGAAAGGGAGGGAGGAGAAGAAAGAAGTAATGAGGGAGAGAGGGTATGCGAGGAAGAGAGAAGGAAGAGAAATTGGAAGCAGAGGTAGGGATAGAAAAATGAGAGAGAGAGAGAGAGAGAGAGAATTAAAGTCCATTAAAATGGTAATATGAGCAGAGAACTTTTGAGAGGGGGGGGGGATCCAAATGAGAGAGAAATGAAGAAATATGGGTAAGAAAGAAGAAGAAATAATAATCGAATTAAAGAAAGATAGAGAGAAGAGAGATAAAAATAAAGTTCCAGTCATTATTTTTCCTCTCTCTCTCTCTCTCTCTCTCACGTTAATCTTCTTTCCCATTGTTATTGTTTCCGCTCCGCCATTTTTAAACCTCCCCTCCGTTATATCCCAACCCCCTCAGCGTGATATCTCCACCTCCCCTTTGTCATCCGGTAAATCCCGACCCTCTTTTTTGTTTTGTTTTTCACTGGATTTTGTTTTTCCACTCTACTCTTTTCTTAATTTTTACCGCCTTTCACATCTCTTTTAAATCTGTACTTCCTTTTTAGTGTTATATTTCTACCTTTTCCTTTTATCAGTTATTTTTAGGTATCTTGTATTTTCTTCGTTATTTAAATACATTAGTAGCCCCTCCCATCATCCCGTGACATAACTCCTCCCATCTCGTTACAGACTTACCCCCCACCTGTCAGACACACCCATTCCACCCGTTACATACTCCAAGAAGTACAAATATACCCCCAACCCGTTACAGACACACCCCCTTCTACCCATTATATATGTACTCCACCCCTCACACACTTCACAATTTTCAGTCATCTTGTCTTTTCACCCAGTCTTCTTCCTCTTTAACTATCCAGCCATCCGTAATATATTCACCCTCTTCTCCCGTTACATTACTACCCCCGTTGTAATATTTCTACTGCACGCTTCCCATCACATTCACACCCCCTTTTCATAAAATGCGTCCACCCCGTCCTCTTGTCGCATTTCCACCCCTGTCCATAATATTTCCACCCCCATTATTGTTTTATCCCCGTCGTAATAAATCTACCCCCTTTCGTAACATTCCTACCCCACCTCCCAATACATTTTTTATCCCTATCTCCCAGTCTCCGCCCTCCCCGTCATATTTCGAACCCACTGTAATATTTTCATCCCCCTTTCCATAATATCCTTCACCTGACCTCCCATTACCTCTCTAGAGCTTCCTGTTACATTTCCACCCTCCCCCGTGACATACGAACCCCTCCTCGTACATCTTCACCCCTCCGTAATATGTCCACCCCCTTGGTATTGTAAACATTTGCACTCATTTCCATTACATTTCCACCCCTTCTTCCACAACACGTATACTTCCTACTCATAATATTATCACCCCATCTCCCCATCACATTTCCACCCCCCTTCTGTCACATATGCACCTCTACCATAATATTTCCACCCCCTTCTGCCATTTTCTCATCCCTTGTTCATAATATCACTTCACCGTAACACTTCCATCCCCTTTCCATAACATTTCCACCCCCTTCCGTAATATTTCCACCCCACCTTTAGCACATTTCCACCCCACTATCACATTTCCACCCCACCTTTAGCACATTTCCACCCCACCTCTATCACCTTTCCACCCCCTTCCGTGATATTTCCACCCCCTCCTCCCGTCACATTTGCACCCCCTCCCAAATTGCGTTTCCCTATCTCGCCTTTTTTATTGCGTTTTTCCCCATGTGGCCATTTTTATTCAATTTATTTCACGGTTCTCGATTTTCCAGAGTAGGATGGGACAAGGGGAGGGGGGAAAGAGGGTGGGGGGGAGTATATGTGGAAGGGGGTGACTCTTTAATGGCCGAGATGTTGTTGTTGATGTTGCTTATTTTTTTATTATTGCTCGTATTAGTTTTTTGTTTTATTATTATTGTCATTGTTATTATTATTATTAGGTAGTATTAGTTTCTTTTTTGTTCTCATTATTATTATTATTATTATTTATTATTATTATTATTTTTATTATTATTAGATCGTATTAGTTTTCTTTTTGTTATTATTATTATTATTATTTTTATTTTTATTATTAGATCGTAGTTGTTTATTATTATTATTATTATTATTATTATTATTATTATTAACCACAGTGCGTTACCTCAGCACTTCTTATATCCGTCAGAGTAAGTCCATATTATTTATCACCTTGCACTTATTTTTACATACCTTATACTTAACTTCTTTATCGTGCAGTTCCTACCTGTAGTGTTTTTTTTTTTTTATCTCATTCTGTTATTATTGTGTTTATTTGTTTACTCTTGATTATTTGTGTACTTGTGATTATTTATTGGTTTACCTGTTTATTATTTTTACCTGTGGCTTTATTTGCGTATGTTTATGTGTTTTAGTATTGTTTATTTGTTACACGTTTGTTTATTTGTTTACGTGTCCCTTCTGTTTTCTTCATCCCTTGTTTCTCTGTTGCTTAGCCGTCCCTTTCTTTACTTATTTGTCTACTTGTTTGCCTGTTTATTTGTTTATGTTTGTCCTTACTGGCTTACATATCTTTATACCCTTTTGGGGGGGTGGCAGATTTTTTTTTTTTGGGGGGGGGTGATTTTTGTGTTCATGCGATTTGTTTTTCTGCTGTTTGTTTTGCTTTTGGTTTTCACTTTATATTTGTTTTTTTCCTTGTTCCTTTGTTTTGTCGTATATATTATGACTTCGTGTGTTTTTTCCTTGATTTCTTTCGTATATGTTATGACTTCGTGTTTTTTTTTTCTTGATTTTTCTCAAGTTTTCTTCCTGTTCTCAAATTTGTGTATTGATTTTATTTTTTTTAAGGATTGTTTGCTTTGGTTATGTTGTTTTTGTATGTTTATGTTCTTTGTTTGTCTGTCAGGTCTCTCTTTTTTTTATATTATTTTCTCTATTTCACTCTCTCACTTTTTTCACTTTATCTCCTACTCTTTACTATTTAATGAATCTGTATGTCTGTCTGTCGAACTGTATTTGTCTGTCTGTCTTTTTGCCCTTAAGATCATCTCATTTATCTGTCTAATATTTTTCTAGTATTTTACCCACATATCTATCTGCCTATCAGTCTATCTATTTATCTTTTCTATCTATCAACATGTGTATCTTTCCATATATCTACCCTTATATCTATCTCACTGTCAATCTATCTATCTTTTTATCAGACTGTCACTCACCCCAATAGTCGTAATGTTGGTAATTTTGGATAAACTGGTAACAAGTTGGATTTACGGTGATAATTCAGAATAATCACACTTAATCCCCAGTCATTTATCTGGCCGCTAATTACTCACTTGGTTAATTAGGTAGTTTATTATCACCACTTATTATTAATCTCGTAAATTACTGTAAATATCCAGTCATGTAAATAATTAACTTTTTTGTAATTCTCTAAGTGTCATTGGGTTTTTAAAATTTTAGGTTAATTGATATATATATGTAATACTACTATATGTTTTTTGGAAGTTAATTTATACGCCAATTATAATGATAGCATGATAGTGGCTATAGGTGTTATTATTATTATTATTAGAGATTGAAGCCTTCCTTTGTTTCCTTTTCTCTTATAGATCAATTAGAGGAAGAAAATGGTATGTTTATTTATTTGATCTATAGGTTGCAGCAAAAACGGAGATGATGGAGGGGAGACTTGTATATATGTTGGTAATCGCTACAGTCTTCAGTATTTTCTATATTCACCTCGTGTTATTGGTACTACATTTTTTTTTTTTTTACATTACAGAAAGTGGTGTAATATATTTCTGCTTATTTTTTTGCCGAATTATGCATGAATCGCACTAAAATTTTTCGAAAAGGCAAATTGTTAAAACTGTGGATATGACTGAAATGTCGGTGTTCACTTGTTTGTGATATTGTTTAAACGCTGCGATAGTCTCTCTCTCTCTCTCTCTCTCTCTCTCTCTCTTGTTTTTCTTCATCTTCTCGTTTATTTTCTAAGTTCTTTTCACTCTCTTCATCCTTTCTTTCTTTTTTTTTTTTTTTTTCAGTCGCCTTCCTCTCATTGTTTTCTTTCATGACTTCCTCTTTTCCTCTCTCTCTTTCTCTACTACCTTCTTTCTTTCCTCCACTATTTTCTCTCCTCTTTTTTTTTTCTTGATATTCTTCTTCCCTTCCATGTGTTCCTCTTCTTTCTTCAGGTTTTGCACTTTCCTTTATTCAGTCTCTCTCTCTCTCTCTCTCTCTCTCTCTCTCTCTCTCTCTCTCTCTCTCTAAATAAACCCATCTAAGAGCATCTAACTAAACACCCTCTTCAGATCTACTTCTAAATCAATTGTTGCATCTTAATTAAAAGCAACAGCTGCACACAAAAGTTTACCTCTGAATGAAACTTTTTAAAACTTTCTCTATGCATTTTGGAATTTGAATGATATTAATAAGAAAATGTCACTTTTTTTTTCTGGTCTGTGTCCGGATTTTTTCAGCTGATTTCTCTCTCTATATTTTTATCTATTAATTCCAGCACGTTAGACATGTTTTTATCTATCAACCCCCCCCTGGTTGGCCTCGGGGTGGTGTGTCCTCATGAGTGGCCTAACGCCTTCTAACATTCTAACACAGGTTACCACATTCTAACAATATGCCTCATTCTTACAGTATACCACATTCTAACACGATATACCGCATTCTAACACATTCTGACAGTATACCACATTCTAACAGTATACCACATTCTAACAGTATACCACATTCTAACACACTATACCACATTCTAACACACTATACCACATTCTAACAGTATACCACATTCTAACACAGTATACCACATTCTAACATACTCTACCACATTCTAACACAGTATACCACATTCTAACACAGTATACCACATTCCAACAGTATACAACATTCTAACACACTATACCACATACTAACAGTATACCACATTCTAACAGTATACCACATTCTAACACAGTATACCACATTCTAACACACTATACCACATTCTAACACACTATACCACATTCTAACACACTGTACCACATTCTGACACACTATACCACAGTCTAACACACTATACCACATTCTAACACAGTATACCACATTCTAGGACGTGACACTTCTAACCCGTAACGCTAACAGCACTAACACTAACATTCCTAACATCTAACATATACTGGATCTCTCAGTACTTTCTAACACTGTAACACCTTTCTTACATGTGACATTTCTTATATATAACAAAGCTAACACATACTTGGTCAGGCTCATGTAGGACTTTCTAACACTTTCCAAACATGCTAAAATCTACCATCTAACATTCTCTACCTTGTATTTCCATTACCTGAAGTTGCCTGTACTCTCTAACCTCCTTCCATTTTCTTATACATAACAACTACAACTGTTTACTCTCAAAATAACTTTCTAACTTAATCTAACACAATCTGCAGTCACCCAGGATCACCGCAAAGACCACCTAACACCTACCTGCATCACCTAACACCGACCTGATTCCCGATACACCTGTTTAACTCTACATGGCATCACTAACACCCTTTAACACAACATTCCATTCACCTATACCACATAACACCCATCTAACGCCTCCTCATACTACTTAGCACCACCTGAAACCCACCTCACACCGACTCATTGCCACCACGCATTACCACTTAACGCCACCTAACACCCATTGAACGCCACATAACACTCACCTAACACAATCTAACACCAACCTGACAATTGGTTATTCCCAGTTTACATCACACAAACTACCCTCAAACACCAACCAACATCCAGTTAGTCCCATTTAACACCATGTAACATTTAACTAACCCCACTAAGCACCCATTAATGCCCCATAACACCACCTAACACCGCGTGCGCCCCAGGTAAGACGCGCCCCAGCAAGCGTCAAATCTAACACGAGTCTCGGGCCCACAGCCACAGCCACAGTGTGAGCGGCGCCCCCCTCCTTGCCTGTTGCTGGACCCCCCCCTCTGAGGACACCACCTGGGTCCGCCCCCCCGCCGTCACCCAGTGAGTCCCCCCCCCAGATACACTCACATACAGCTACACACCTACACAGGCTGACCAACACAACGGCCCGTGTTCTCCCAAACTTGAGGCTCCATGGCATCTCTGCTGTATTAGTTTGTTTCTGTATGTGGCACGTCAATACCAGCCTCCACAGTACAGTATTAAAACCCAGCATGTACATGGTCATGTATATTTTTGCAAGAGAGTACTTTCATATAGTACACAAAATATGTTTCTGAAGAAGAGGTGGTATGGAACTTTAGGAATCAAGGAGAATATGGCCCCAGCACTAAGTCAAACCACCAGACACTAACACTACGCATTATACCTTGCTACACACACAAGGGCCCTCGGATGATCGCTAAATCACTCACGGAATACTAAATTTCCTGCAAGTAGAATAGGAATACTCGGAGGTAATTTTTTCTGCTAAAAGTCGAAATTTTAGTTGTACGTCAGGCCAAAAGAGAAGACTGTTCTGCTTCCTCTCAATTCTTACTTTCTGGACGAGGATAAAGATAAACAATGTCCCATAAGTAAGGCACTTTGACAATGAAATTTGTATGTGCTGTCGATACCAATACCTTTAATGTCACGTTGTTTGTGCCCAATATACTCTTGTATCCGAGAACAATTACCATCCTGGGTCTCTCTTTGCATAACTTTGGACCCAGATTAAACAGCAACCCATAAGCAGGACTCTGCAACTTTGCCATTTGAGACCCGTCTTGCTGGCAGTACCCTCACTGTCGCATCTTGCATGGTTTTGCCGAAATTGTAGTATCTGGTATGTCTTTTTGTTAATTACCTACAATTGGTGATCTTGTGCCGGTTTAATGAATACCATCCAGAAAGACCGGGTTCATCAAGAACGTTTTCAGTTTAAAAGAAAAAATAAAAGAATACCAAAAAATCTGTTGAGTTTAAGTTTGTCATGTTAATTTGACATTACAAGCTGACTGAAATTGTTAGGAGCATTAGAAAGTGGCTGTGCATTATCCTGCAGACAGACATTTACAGTGTTCTGTATATCATTTCCATGGAACAGTAATTCATAAGTATTGCAACAGTATTCCATAAGAATTGCAGTACTGCTTGAAAAAAAAAGTTTGAAAATGCTTGTTACTTAATTCAAGGCAGGAATATTGCTTATTATAGAACACATTATGATTTCTCATCATTGATACTCTCTTTTGCTTCTTTTGTTCTGTTCTTGTAATCATTCATATTGCTTGGACACCATAGGAACCTCAGCACAGTTTCAAGTCCAACCTATCCTTTGAGAAATCCCAAACTTAGTAAGTTAATCAATACACAAACTTAAGGGTTGTTATCATATACTAGGATGGAATTAAGCTTCTATACGTCATACCAGTGCACGAGTCCACGGTTCTGTACATCTAATCACCGCATCGGCCCAAGAGTTCTTTTTCCCCTCTGTGTCGATCCCAGTCTCTATGTCTTAGTGTGCCGATACTAAATTCTGCCCAGCAACTTTCTGACCACACCCTGGACACTCAACGCACCACACACACAACCCTCCAGACACACATTGGCTCCAGAACTGGCTTTGTGTGTCCTAAACTGTCCCGAAATGGCTTGCTGTTGAACTTAAAAGGCTTTGGCTGTGCATGTTACTTGGCGTCTTGCAGTGGGTGTTCTGATTTTTTTTTTCCAGTGCACCTTTGATGGTTTTTGAAGATATTGATGTTGAATGTTTAGTCCTTTTATGAAAGGCAATGCTAAATGACTTTAAATGGCCCTAAATGGCATTAAATGGCTTTGCAATAAATGTCCTGGTTTTCTGTGCATCTTTGTTGGTTTATGAAGATGCCAGTGTTCTGAAATGTTATGCACTGTTAACCAAGGCACTGCTGAAAGGCTTTAAATGTTTCTTAATATTTTAAATGGTTATGTTTAGAAATGTTTATGGTATTTCTAAATGTCTTACAGTGATGATAATATCTTAAACTGAATTATATCCCTGAGATCTTTTTGCCTAGATTATGTCCGGTTCTATTATTGATGTTCTTTATCCATGGTGTCCCTACAATACTTCATGATGTTCTTTTACGTTAAATTATCTCAGACGATGTAAATGCTGTTTCAAAATGCCTCAAGTTGTCCTAAATGTGTGTCCTCTGGCATTTAAGTTATCTAAAGCACTAAGAGTTCCTAAACGTGTCATAAACTGTCCCTTTAAATGCCCTAAAATGCTCGTCAGTAATTCACAGGCAACCTTAAAAATGCCCCATGATATTCCTAAAGTTGTTGCAGTTTGTCCCGAAAGTTGGTTGATAAATGTTCCTTAAAATTACTCCTGTGTTTCCAGCGTCTTAAAACACCCATTAAAAAAAATCAAAAGACGTCTAAATTCGCCCTTAATAATATCCTTTTTTGTACTTAAAGATGTCCAACTTCTTCCCTCCCAAAATGTCCCTTAAAGCCCTGACGATGATTCAGAATTCCCTGAAGGTATCCCCAATTCTTCTTAAGGCTGTCCCAGGTCTCCAAGGTGTCCCAAAGTATCCCAAGCCCTATCTCTTCCAGAACTTTTTTTTTTTTTAATTGTTGCTGCTACCAGGACACGATTTATTTTCAGCTTAGGGAAGATTATAAAAGTCTGCCCTAAAATAAGTCCACCCTAAAATAGAAGTCTACCCTATATGTCCATCCTAAAATAAGTACCCTAAAATTAGTCTACCCCATAAAAATTACCCAAAAATAAAATTACCCTTTAAAAGTCTACTCTGAAATAAAACTATCCAAAAATAAAAGTGTACCCTAAAATGAAAGTTACCCTAAAGTACGAGTAAGTCTAAAAGTCTTCCCTAAAATAAAGCTACGCTAATAAAGTCCACCCTAAAATAAAAGTCTGTCCTAAAATAAGTGTACCCTAAAATATGTCTACCTTATAAAAGTCTACCCTAAAATAAGAGCCTGTCCTATAAAAGTCTTCCTTAAAAAAAATAAGCTGATGGATTTGAAAGGGTTAAAGATGTCCCTAGACCCTAAAACTATTACCTAAATCCTTAAATAATTCCCACACTAATCCCTTTGTGTCCGAGGCGGTAAATGTCCACAGAATTCTTAGATGTCTTTAAAGTGTCCTCAGCAGTCCTCGAAATGTCCACCAGAGTCCTCTTATGTCCCACAAATGTTCATCCTATCCCTTAAAGACCCCCAAAGTCCCAGGATGTCCCGAAAGTCCCCAAATCTCCTCCCAAATGTCCCAAAGTGTCCTCACGTCACCAAAATTTCCCCAGATATCCCAAAAATCCCCAAATTTCCACCAATAAGTCCCAAAATGTCCTCTCGTCACCAAAATTTCCCCAGATATCCCCCAAATCCCTAAATCTCCCCTCAAAATGTCCTCATGTCACCAAAATATCCCTAGATATCCCAAAAGTCCCCAAATATCGACCAGAAATGTCCCAAAATGTCCTCACGTCACCAAAATATCCCCAGATATCCCAAAAATCCCTAAATCTCTCCCAAAATGCCCTCGCTTCACCAAAATTTCCCCAGATATTCCAAAATCCCCAAATTTCCACCCAAAATGTCCCAAAATGTCCTCGCATGACCAAAATTTCCCCTGATATCCCCAGGTGTTCAAAAATTGTGTCGCCAAAATCGCCAAAATGCGGTTCAGTGGTGCGAAAGTGGATTTGGCGTGGAATGTGGAAGGGCGGGAGTATTGAGAGCTGTGGTAGGCTACGTGTCCGCTGTATGTTCACCAGAGCGGCAGATCTGTGTGTGTGTGTGTGTGTGTGTGTGTGTGTGTGTGTGTGTGTGTGTGTGTGTGTGTGTGTGTGAGAGAGAGAGAGAGAGAGGGGGGGGAGAGGAATGGGGATGTGTGGGTGATCCTTTGTGGTTTATGTGTGTGTGTGTGTGTGTGTGTGTGTGTGTGTGTGTGTGTGTGTGTGTGTGTGTGTGTGTGTGTGGAATTGTGTGGCTGCTACTGTGTGTGTATGTATGTATGTATATGTATGTACGAGCATGTATATGCAGGAGAGCGGGGGAGGTTTGGCGTGTGATGGATGTGAAGTGTGTGAATTTGAGTGTCCATGCATTAGAGAGAGAGAGAGAGAGAGAGAGAGAGAGAGTGCAGATGGGTGAGCAAATGTTGTGAATATTGGATCTGTATTGAATGAATGGTTTCGTGGATGGTGGATGGTTGAATAGGGGGTGGATGGGTGGATAGATAAGTGGAGGGATGGATACAGGGCTGGCTGGCTGGATGGATGGATCGACGGATTTCGAGTGGATATGGATCCATGGATGAACGGATGGATGGGTGGATAGATGGATGGATGGGTGGATAGATGGATGGGTGGGTGGACAGATGGATGGGTGGATGGATAGTGAGAGGATAGATAGACGAATGGATGGATAGATAGTTGGATTGATTGTGGATGGATGGATGAACAGATGGATAAGTAGATGGATGGATGAACTGAAAAAATAGGTTGTTGAACAGATAGGTGAGTAAATATACTGTAGATAGACGGGTAGATAGATGGATGATGGATTGACTGAGTGATTGGATAAATGGACTGATACTGGATGAATGGGTGGATAGCTGGATGGATGGATGAACAGTGAGTGGATGGATAGATTAACAGGTGAATGGATGGTTTGGATGGAAGGAAGGAAAAATGGATGGATAGAGGATGGATGATTGGAGTAACAGATGGATGGATAGATGGACAGATAAATAGAAAGCTAAATTACAAAATGACTCATAAATGGCCGAGTAAAAAGAAATATATTGACATGAATAGATGAATGGACGAAAGAATAGACAGGATAGATAAAGGAATAGACAGGACGGATGAATGAGCGGTGAAAAGTATGGGCGAATGAAGGTATGGATGAATTAATATTACACAGGGAGAATACATGAATACACGATGAATGTGCGTGTGTTTAGATCAGAGGGACGTGCAGATGTGTGTATAACTCGGAACACACACACACACACACACACACACACACACACACACACACACACTTTATTCTGTAATTCTCATTCCGACAAGACATGTTTGTTTGTTTGTGTGTGTGTGTGTGTGTGTGTGTGTGTGTGTGTGTGTGTGTGTGTGTTTTAGGATGTACTTGAATGTTTGTGTGTGCGTGTGTGCATATGTCGTGGAACGCCAATGCGAGTTTCGGGAGGGACTGTCAGCAGCCTGTGACGATCTCAATAGGCGTTAAGTCAGGTCATCGGCAGACACAGTGGGAACGCCTGCGACTCTGTGGGTTGTGTCAGGGGTATCTGGTTCTTCGCTGACCTGTACTCACTGGAGGGGGAATGTCTCAGTTCTTTCCAGTAAGCTTTTGAGTGAGACAAGGATACATCCTTACACCCTCACTTTTCAACACGTCCATAGATTGATGCTGGGTCGGACTGTCAGTAAAAGTCATTGTGGTGTCAATTGGCAATTAAATGGTTACTGACACTGACTTTGCTGATGTCACAGTGATCCTTACGCCGTCGCTGCCTGCACCCCTCAGTGCTCTCGAGGCACTTCACAGGGAATCACAGCCACTGTAACTAAAGGTCTCTTGGACCAAGACCAAGGTTCGGGCATTTGTTGGTTTGTTAGATGAGGCAGTGCACTGTGTTCAGGCATGTGGTGAGGTCATAAAGCCTTGCAGCGATTCACGTATGATATTGTGATCCAAACCAGTAGCGGGTCACATGATATTGCCCGTCACGTTGGTCTGGCTTATGGTGTCATGGACTCGCTTATTTCGAGTGTTTGGAGTTGTAATTAGTTGTGCAGAATGATGAAGGTTTGCATCTCTTACCTTATAGTTGTGATACATGGACACCAAGGAGTGCTTTGGAGTGGCACATTATTTCCTAGCAGGATCATGGGGTGTCCCTGGTATGACTGAGTTCATGATGAGCGATTGCTGCCCGTGACTCAGTCAAGGCCTGGTACCTGCATAATAAAAGAAAGACAGCTTCCGTCATGGACACGTGGCACGTCTCCCTAAGGTTTATCCTGGTGCCTGAAAGAAACAGGAGTGGAGGAGAGTAATAGTAAAGCCGGAAAACTCGTGGTTAGATAAATTACTTGGGATGGGAAGAGCTGCCGCGTGGAGGCCTGCACGGGGGAACATGCGAGTCAGAGGGTGAGTGAGACTGTGGTGCTGCGGCGCCCGCGTCAAGTGAGTTTGTGGGTATTCATGTGACCTTAAACAGCTGCGTATTGTACCGGTAAGTAAATGTAAGTGTCCTCATGGGGTTCGCCACAGGACTGGACTTCTCGTTAAAGGAAGACTGGCACTAATAGAGAATGAGTATCTAGTGAGAATGAATCATGTGAAAGTCGAAGTGTTTGTGTATCAAATATAATATCTATACCTGTCTATGTATGATTGTGTGTGCGTGTGAACCAACAGGGTGCACACATATGTAAGAGTATGAGAGTACATACTACCATCACCAATTGTGTGATAATGTAGATAGCTGTATATTTATGCTTCATGTGGTGGGATATATAGATTAAACGTGTATACATATCGCTGAATGTTTGTGTAACTGCATGGCTGTGATCCACTTAATACACAGCGTTGCTTTGAAATATGTATACAGTAGCTTCACAACACTCCCTCCCATTGTGTATGTGTGTATTATGTGTGTGGGTATGTATACATGGATGCACATGAACAAATGCTTACACCCGTGCGTTTGCCGTAGTTCTGTATAGCTGCTTTCGTCACATCCGCCTCACGTCATAGAAAATGGAGCCCAGTCACTCGACGCATGCGCACTGGCCTCCTGAACTTATCATTGTCTTCAGTTTCGTTCCATTTCAGTAATTTAGTCCACATTTTTTTCTTTCCACCAATTACTTTCTTAGTCACGTCATTCAGTTATAATATTTTTTCACAAGAGTACTGCAGCATTTTCAGTTTGTATTATTTGTTTCCGTGTTCATTCGTTTTCTTTAAGGCGTTCATTCGTGTGCTTTTCGACGCTTTTCTAATTCATGAACCACTTCACTGCGAGGACGTCACGTTTTTCTTTATTCCTCCTGTCTCTGTACGATTATATTCCGCTTGGGAAAGACTTCATCGTAGGCAGGGGATCCAATGGACACTATTTCTAACCCCTCCAGTTCGAGAAGTCTCCCCCAAGCTGAATAAAATCGTCTGGATATATGATCAAAAAACAAAAACGTCCTCGGGCTGAAAGGTAAAGAAGTAGCTTAAAGTTAAAAAAAAAATTGCTTCTTTCTAGATAATTAATCCTACTGTGTAAATTAAGTCCTGTTGGCTTATTCACTGCGATGACGTCTTTTATTCTTGTTGTCTCCAGACGATTTTATTCAGCTTAGGAGAGACTTTTGGAACTGGAGAGGTGACCCCGTCAGAACCAGAAGCCTTTCCCTAGTTCAACAAGTCGTGTGGAGACAGCAAGAGTAAACCAAAGACGTTATCGTGCTGAAAGGGTTGGCGCTGCGGACATTTGAATTGCCAGGAAAATTAGTAAAAGTTGGTAGTAAATTGGTATAAATAAATTTAGCAAGTAATGTAAGTATTTTGCTTCGGTCGAAAAAAAAAAATGTATTGAGTGTTCTGTTAAGAGTGTAAAAAACATCACGAGGTCATTCATGGAATATATACATTAGTCTCATATCAGCATCCGTTACGGGGCTACAGTTATTGATAATCATATGTATTGGGGAGACCATTTTCGTCCACAGTTACATTCATTGATCACCTTCGGCACGAGTAGAGTCTCCTTAATTTGCCTAGGTCGTCAATAACTGGTCCTCCTCAGTCTTCGTTACGTTCTTTAGTTATGATGGTCAAAACAGTTCCCATTACTCGAAATTATTCCAGTAATAACCTCGTGATATTTACCACACTTTTTACTGGGCCTCCTGTATTTAATGGCTTCTGTTTCTGTCTGCCCCTCACCGGCATCCCCCAACAGCCTCACCGCGGGCCAACTGTCCTTTCAAGTCCAACATCATGCCTCAGGGACACAGCCGCTCTTCCACAACATCCAGCAGCTGCAGGACCTGCCGGACACGCCACTGGCTCACACGCTGCAGGGGGAGCAGATCCAGGCGGCGGCGCTCCCCATGGCACAGACGCATATCGGGTCACTCACCGCGGCACAACTGCAGGGCGGGCAGCTGGTGTCCGGGCAAGGCCAACCCGGGGCACTGGGACAAATACACACCGGCTCATTAGGGTCGTTAGGTCCAGGACAGTTCCAGGCTGCGGGGTTGACCTCACAGATCCAGGCTAGTGCACTGAGTACCGGACACCTCCAAGCCAGTGCACTGAGTACTGGACAGATTCAATCCGCAGCACTGAGTTCTGGTCAGATCCAAGCCACTGGACTGAGTACTGGACAGATACCTATTGGTGCGCTGGTTTCTGGGCAGTTACACTCCAAATCACTGACCTCAGTACAAGTCCAGGGCACCCATGGTGGGTTCCGCAGCCATGAATTAGCCCGCAACAACATTTTGTACCTGGAGACGGCGTTGACGGAAGGAGCGGCGGCCACGCGGACGCCTGCAGGGCGTGCTACGGTGCGCTCCACGGGCAGCACAAGCAGTACAGAGGGTGCTGGGGGGAGCGTGGGGCCCCTGAGGAAGAGAAGCTACGAGGCCAGGTCCCCAGAGAGCCCCCTGCAAGGACTCATTAGGTGCATGTACCTCACCCACCCTCACCCCCGGGGGGCCTGTGGTGTGAGCAGACTGGCCACATTTGCCGTCTTGGACCTGGATAAACTTCACCCTTGCGCTGTGCCCCTAAGGTGTCCATACCGAGGAGTCAGATTCATAAACAAGCTTACGATCAGTTCTGCTTCGTAACTAAGATTAGTATTTCCCAGGAAGCACAACACATGGGAAGATTGTGCACTCGCCTTTCCCTTCCTTGCTGTTCCTGCAGACGCAGTTCTTAGTTATGACAGGAATTTGCTCGTAAGTTTGCCTTTGATTCCTGATCAAATTTTCCTGTGACTAGCGGCGCAAAGGAGGTTACGGAGGTTTATCTTGGGTCCAAAATGGCGAATGTGGCCGGTCTCTCTCACTCCAGGATGTCTGTCTTACCAACCCGGACAGTCCTGCTATTCATTTACAATATATATTTATAGATTTATTTATTTATCTGACTCTGGGTAGGATAAGAGGGGAGGGAAAGGAGGATAGGAGAGGCGGGAAACGGAGGGGAGGGGTGAACAGGGGAGGACGGGAGAGGACTGGAGGAGAGGAGAAGGGGGACGGGGGGGAAGGGGTGAAGACAGAAGTTTGAGAGTTTAAGTGAGAATACTGGTAGGGAAGGAAATGATGGAAGGGTTGAATTATAATGGCAGCACAATGGTAGTGATGGCCAGGGGGAGGAGTGGTACTTATGTAGGATGGTTGGAAAATGGGTGTAGGATGGTAGTGGTGTAGGTAAAATGGTAGACGAGTTGTGGACGGTAGTGGTGTAGATAGTATGGTAGGCCAGAATGGTAGTGAAGGAAAAGGGGAGCAGAGTGGTAGTGATAAAGGCAGGATTGTAAGGTAATTATTGTTAAACAGTTTAGAAATATATGTCGAAAATAAAAAGGAAGATTGAGACAGGTAAACTCAAGTGTAGATACAGTTAGCTTTAGGGACAGATGACTGACGTAATTTGCTGTCTAAATAATTGGTAACCATCAGTAATATAATTAAGGATGGAATAATCTGCTAACTTTGCACAATAGGTCGAGTGACGTAGGTAAGATTAAAAAGTATCGTTTACCCTTTCAGTGCGAGGACCTCTTCTTGCTACCCTCAGACGATTTTGTTCAGTCTAAAAAGGGCCTCTAGCATTGAAGGTTTTAATGAAGGCTGTATCTAACCCCTCCAGCTCGAATAGTCTCTCCAGTGCTGAATAAAATCGTCTGGAGAGAGCAAAATTGATACAAAATGACGTTCTCTTCACTCTGATGGTGTCCTTTTCATTTCAGTCTTGCAGTCTCTAAATAAAATAAAATAAAAATTCAGATGATTCTTTTTCAACTGAGGGGTACGGTGGATACAGCATTGATTCCTTCATTCTGGGATTCTCTTCAAAGGTGAGCACAATTTTCTGCTGGAAGGAAGATCAAGCTGGAATAAGACGTCCTCGTGCTGATGGGGCTAACCTGACCATCGTAGCAGGACCGTCCGTGTTGTCTGGATTGTGAACCTCTCTGTTCCGGATAGTCTGGGTGGTTAGATCTAGGCTCAGCATCCAATTCCTTTATTTTAAACAGAGTCCTAATTACATCACACGGTGTCATTCGAAAAGTAAGTAGCGTATTTTGATCATTATGATTTTGCATAACTAAACTTTAAAAAATCACTAAATATAACGAAAAATCATATTTTTTGACGCGGATATTGTAATCATTTTGCCTCTGTTTACCCCGCGGTGCATTGTGGGAGGAGCCAACGCCATCTTGGATTGTGGAGTTGCCAGATCTCGCCACCAGCTGTCCGATTTTGTTTACTAACCTTTCTCTTGCTCGCAGGTGGTCTTCCTCCTCCTCCTCTGATATGCCTCTTGTATCCCTCTTAAATCCTCCCCCTTTCACTTATCTATGTAAACAATGATTATTTCCTTTTTATATATATTTATTTTTTTTCATTGCCTTTTTTTTTTAAGTGCCCTTCCTTCCTTTTCATCTGCCTTTGATGTCTCATGTATCCCTCACGTTTTATTTATTTATTTTACCAGGATTTCCTTTTATGTTAAATTATTTGCTTCTCTCTTTCCCACTCTCTCAGTTTTCAATTTCTATTTTTGCGTGCGGCGGGGCTTATTTGCGTGTAAATAGGCTTTTCCTTTCATTCCCCTGTTGGTTTCTCTCGTTGGTTTGCCTGTTCATTTTACGTCATTTCTTCCTTCATTTATTCCTCCTTTTCTGGTTTTTCCATTTTGTCATATTTTCCCTGCTCTTCTGCCACCCTTTTCTCTTTTTTTTTTTCTGCAATATCCTTAACTTTCTTTTTTATTCTTTGTACTTTCCATCCTCCCTTTCCCTTTATTCCCTTCTTTTTCTGTTTCATCTTTCGATCTCGGTTATTTCTGCCTTTTCTGTGCTTTGTCGTTCCCTCTCTTCATTCTTCTCTTTTAATTTCTTCAATACCCCAACTTTCCTTTTTCTCCTTATCTCCTCCATATTCTTCCACTCCATCCTTTTAACATCCTTCTCTATCATGTCTCGTATCCTTTCATCCTTCCTTCTTTCCTGTGTCTTCCTTGATCCTATCCTTTCTTTTTTTTTTCCCCCTCACTCGTTGGGTTTTTCTTTCCCTTTTATTCATCTCTCTCTCTCTCTCTCTCTCTGAATCTGTCAATGTCTGTCTAGTTTTATATTAATTTTATCCACCTCTCTGTCTTCATATTTTTATCTCTCAACCAACCTGTTAATTTGTAACCATCTGTCTGTATCATCATTTCTGCCCACCTGAGTATCTACTTCTTTACCTGTCAGTCTGTCTACCTACATACCTCCTGCATCTACCCCTCTTCCTCTCCCTGCAGTATACCTATCCCATGTATACCCCTCCCCTATGTATGGCCATATGTTTGTCAGTATTCAACCTCAGAAAGTAAGTGTATACATAGTGAAGCCCCCTGTATGTATAAATCTAGCCTCATGTGTACCTTGGAACGGATAGAAAAGTATACATACCCAGTTAAAGTCCCCCACATCAGTGTCGTATGTATGATTATTGTCTTAGTTGTATTAATTGTTCATGAAAGTCCTGTATACCCGTAAGTGCATCATCTAGAGTCCTTCATGTATAACGTGTTTAGGAGTTTACGTATTAGTATTTATGTTTATTTATGTATACCGTTAGTGTAGATGTATAATAGAAGGAATTATTATTATTATTATTATTGCTATAGAGAATTAATTGAGCCTTTGCCATAATTAGTGCTGTTATCAGAATTATCAAACATTTGTAACATTATTGCTATGGAAACATTATTATTATTATTATTATTATTATTATATTTACAGCGAATAACTCTTTATTTTTCCCTTGCAGGTCAGTTTCAAATGAAGTAGCCGAGATAGAAACTGTTCTTTAGTGAAGGAAGGAAGGAAGGCGGGAGGGAAAGAATGAAGGAAGGAAGGTGAGGGGGAATGGAAAAGTGAGGAAAGGAGGGAGGGGGAGATGGAAGCAAAGGGGGAGGGAGGGAAAGAAAAGAGGAAGGGTTCAAATGAGGGAAGACATTTTAGAAAGAAGGAATTACAAGAAGAGGAGGGGAGAGAGAAATACTAATGGAGAAGGAAGGAAGGATAAGTGTCAAAAAGAAAGAAATATAAAATAACAGCATAAGTACGAAAGAGGGGAAATAGGGAGAAAAGAAGGAAGGAAGGATGGAAGGAAAGAGAGTGAAGGAAGGAGTCAGGGGATGAAAAAAGAAAGATAAATTTAATATATGAATATAGTAAAGTGATACATACAGATACACGTATTATTATGTATTAAGTGTTGAGAAATATATGTACTGTATAGGCACTAGCAGGCTTGTTGATGTATAAATGTATGGCAATGGGTGTATAACGTATCTCCAGACGACTTGTGTTCACTGACGGAAATACATGGGAAATTGTTGGAAGTACTTGAAACTATTTGGCAAATAGATGAATGTATGTGGGTATTTGTTAAACATAGTCGGGAAGTGTATGAAACTACATATCTGGGAAATTGTTGGAAATATGTATAAGAAATACTGTATATGGGAAATTGTTGGAAATATGTATAAGAAATACTGTATATGGGAAATTGTTGAAGATTAAACTATAAGTAATATTTGGATATGTGGGAAATAGTTGGAAATATGTGGGAAATTACTGAGAATAAATTGGAAATATATGGGAAATTACTGAAAATGATTGGTAATGTGTGGGAAATTGTTGGAAATATGTGGGAAATTATTGGAAATAGTTGGAAATGCTTAATGCCTTTTGTTGCCCAGTGAAAATAGCTTCTGGAGGGGAGGGGAGAGGCTGGAGATTACTAGAGGTATACGGGAAGTTGTTGTCAATGGAAATATTAACTGCATACTTGGGTCTTGGATGGAATGTAAACCTCGCTGCCAGGTGTCATCAGTCAACGTCACATACCTATTGATTTTTTTTTTTTTTTTTTTTTTAAGATGAACAGAGGAAAGGAAAAAAATAAAAATAATCCATACACCAGGTTACAAGTGTCCTCCATTAAAAAAAAAAAAAAATCTGACACTTGGACTTGATGTGTAGGTAATATTCGATAATTGTAAGTGGAAAAGTGTCCATTGAAAACAGAAAGTATGTAAATAAGGACTAGAAAACTGTGTATGTAAATCAGTAAATGAGTTGGAAATAGTTCGAAATTATGCCATGTATTGATGTAGCTTTTGGAGATGTTTGTATGGGATGAACTTTTGAATACGGCGATTACTGGAAATGTGTTGGGGATGGCTGGAAATACTTGGAAATAATGTGTGGATTAATTTGTAAATGTGTATATAGGACGAAATTTTGGGAACTACAAGCTATTATGTTGGAAATTGTTAGAAATAATTAATGTTTCTATGTTCAGTGGAAATAGTAAGTGTATAGAAGTGTAGGAACCACGGCGATAACTGGAAATGTGTGGCAATTCGATGGAAGTAGTCAGAAATATTGATCGTTTCTGTGTTTGATGGAAATAGGTTAAGTGTAGCAGGAATAATGGGAAATTCTGTACAGCAGTGATCGGAAATAGGGCATATGTTGTTGGGAGTGTAGATGTTTTGATGTTTGTGGAAGACGTGTGTAAATAGGAAGAAAAATGAGACAGAGTTACAGGAAATACTATGTGGAACGTTGTTGGGTTTAGCTAGGTGTAATGTCAATGTGATGTGTTAATATGTGTGTGGGAGATAACGTAGGAAATTGTACAGCGATGAATGGAAATATTCTGGAGACATTGGGAAATATTTGATGTTTGGAAATACGTGGGAAATTACAGAAAATATTTGGAAACACTCTACATATTGCCGCATAATAGAAGTATTTTAAGTGCACGAGTAATGTTATATACGGGAGTGACTTGGAAATAAGTGCAGGTTGTTGGAAATAGCTGAAGATTCCTGGAAATAATTGATGAAAGTGGAAGTTTTTGCAGTGTGGAAATTATAATTGCTTTGGACAAAACATTACAACCTTTAACACAGCGATTAAGGGAAATAATTTCGAGTTTGCCTGAAAAACTTGGAAATAATAAACGCTGTGCTCACCATTAGAATTTTTTTTGTGAAGAAATATTTGGAAACTCTGTAGAGCGATAACAGAAAATATGTTGGAAATAGAAATAAGTAAAAGTGATAAGTGTTTTGGTGTGACAAGGAAATAGTTTATGGCTGGAGATGGTCGGAAATAAGTGGGAAAAAATGGGAGATTATTGAAAATCGTGGGAAATTAAGGTTTCTCGCTCTTAACTCCTTCACTACGAGAGTCTCCTGGGTCGGATTAATCGTCTGAGGGAAGCAGCAATAAAAATAAATCGTCTTAATAACCTAGGGATTAACACCTTCACCCCGATGACGAATTTTCTCAGTTATTCAGCTTAGGAAATTGTTTTGGGACTGAAAGGGTTAGGTCCAGCTCCCTCACACCTCTTCCTTAGCGATTTATTTTTGGATGTGGCTGGTGAGTATAAATTAACACATTATTTATGCAAGGCCATATTGGATAGACTCAAGCAACACAGAAGAGGACAGTAAGGTGTAATATGCAAAATAAATCGCTCAGGAAAAAGTGTTAGGGAACTTCCTTAGCCGACGAGAATACGAGCAATAGGCCTCAATAAAGCTTAATAAAATCGCCTGTAAGTAAAGATTAAGATGAAGGAAATACGTCGTCGGGGGGAAGGGGTGAGTGAAGGTGGTTTGGAGATGTTTTAGAAAAGAATAAAATCGTCCGGAGGTGGCCAGGGTAAAGGCGTCCTCGTAGTGAAGGGGTGAGATGAAGAAAATCGATTGGTGGTGGCAAGAATGAACACACACACACACACACACACACACACACACACACACACACACACACACACACACACACACACACTGAAACACACACACACACACACACCTCGCCATCTCCAGTCAATTTTTAACCAATTTAGGCCTGTTTAGGAGGGGGGGGTTAGACAGATAGCCTTCCATAGTCTCTTATACACTAGAGTTTTTTTTTTCCTAAGTTAAATAAATCCTTCAGTTAATAGAAAAAAAATAAAATAAAAAAATATCACGATGGACGGGGTTGGTGAAGCCTTTGTAACCCTTTCAGTACGAGGAGACAAAAACCGTCTGAATGTAGCAGGAATTTTAGAAGACACGGTAATAAAGAGGACGTGGAAATAAAGGAGACATGGTAATAAAGAGGACGTGGAAATAAAGGAGACATGGTAATAAAGAGGACCTGGAAATAAAGGAGACATGGTAATAAAGAGGACCTGGAAATAAAGGTGACATGGAAGTAAAGGAGGTATGGTAATAAAGGAGACATGGTAATAAAGGTGACATGGTAATAAAGGTGACATGGTAATAAAGGTGACATGGTAATAAAGGTGACATGGTAATAAAGGAGACATGGTAATAAATGTAACATGGCAATAAAGGACATTGGAAATAAAGGAGACGGTAATAAAGGAGACATCAGGAGACATGGTAATAAAGTACACATGTAAATAAAGATGAATTGGTAGTGGAGGAAATAAGCTGTGTGGAAATAGATGATCCTTTCACTACGAGGACGTGTATATTATTGATACCTCCAGACGTTTAGTTTCCTCTCTCTCTCTCTCTCTCTCTCTCTCTCCCTCTCCCTCTCTCTCTCTCTCTCCCCCTCTAATCGTCTATAAAGGCTATATCTAACTCCCAAGTCAAAAAAATCTTGTCAAAAAACAGCCCTTAGAGAGAGAGAGAGAGAGAGAGAGAGAAGGCTTATCGTACTGAAGGGGTTTAAGGAAATAATAATCTGGAAATAATGGGCAATAATTCCGTCAAGAAAATAGGTGCTGTTAATTTGTTACTCGATTATTCGGAAATTTCGTCTTATATGGGACTGTGTAGGTATAAGTATTTCCATATCCTTATTTTTAGCGCTAGGAAATAGTTCTCATACGGGAAATACGTGGAAATAATCGTCCGCAATCCGGGAAATGGTGTTTGTGTGTGAATTTATTTGGATTTTTTTTAAAATTAATGTAAGGGGGTTGTCCTTGCTTGTAACTCTGATATATTTCTGTAATGGGAAATAGTTGGAAATAGTGTGTTCTTAATGTCCGTATCTTCAGTATTGCTTGTCTAGGGTTGGAAATAGTCGGCGATAGTTTGTCCGTTGTGGGAATTAGTGAGAAATACGTGGTGAGATATAATGAGCAATCCATGGTGAGAAATTGTGAGAAATAGAAAGATTTGGTGAGAAATTGTGAGAAATAGAAAGATTTGGTGAGAAACTGTGAGAAATAGAAAGATGTGGTGAGAAATTTTGAGGATTGTGAGAAGTACCTGGTGAGAATTAGAAATATATTGTGAGAAATAGTGAGAAATACATGGCGAGAAGTAGTGAGAAATACTTGGTGATATGTGGGGAGTTTCAGAAATGGATCCTTGTTCTGGGAGACTTGGAAATAGGTGTCTGAAGCTGAGTCTTGGAAATAGTTGACAATTGTGAGAAATAGTGTACTCGGAAATAATTGGTAGAAACAGTAACTTGGATATTTTTTTGAAGAAGCTTATAGTTCTGGGAAATATATGGAAATAATTGGTGATACGTCTAAACAGAAAGACTTAGAAATACTGATTGTGTGAAATACTCAGAAATAGTTGGGAAATTCTTGAAAATAGATATCGACTTGGAAATAAGTGGAAATATTTGATTGTGAGAAACAGTCGGAAATAGCTGTTAATTATGGGAAATATATATAGAGATGATTATTTACTTTAGGGAAATTAACAGAGATTGGTGAATGTAATTGTTGATTTTGGGAAATGGTTGTTGTTTGTGGGAAATATATGAAAGTAGTGGTGTAGTGTTGCCCAGTGTGTGTGTGTGTGTGTGTGTGTGTGTGTGTGTGTGTGTGTGTGTAGGCAGTACTGTAGGTATGCATCTATTTGCTCAAGGAAAGAAGAAGGAGGAAGGGACAGGAACGAAAAGGAAGGAAGGAGAAAGATTGGAAAGTAGGAAGGATAGGGAATTAGGAAGAAAAGAAAGGATTGAAGGTGTAAGGAAGAACAGAAGGGCCAAAAGGAAGAAACTGAAGGAAAAAGGAGGGAAGGAAGAAAGGATAGAAGGACCAAAGGGAAGGAATGGATGAAAAACGGGAATACGGAAAGAAAGAGTGAAAGCAAGGGGTTAAAAAAGAAAACTAGAGAATGCAGTTTGAAAAAAAAAAAAAAAAGATAGAAAAAAGATAAAATGAAATAATAGAGAGAGAGTGGG
Source organism: Coenobita brevimanus (assembly GCF_032717465.1). Taxonomy (NCBI): domain Eukaryota; kingdom Metazoa; phylum Arthropoda; class Malacostraca; order Decapoda; family Coenobitidae; genus Coenobita; species Coenobita brevimanus. The sequence goes on from NC_137018.1 coordinate 48,509,171, forward strand.
GGGGGGACTGAGAAGAAAGAATATAGCATTGTTATAATAATTTTTTAATGAATATCGTAGACATTTTTGCTTATAAGGTGTTCTGAAGTGACTGGTTAGGAAATAATAATGTAGGTGAATGCATAGGACGTTGAATGTTAGGAAAAATATGGAGAATTGTTTACTAGAATGTGGAAGCTAGACTTAAGGATAATGTTTTGAAAATGTCGAATGTTTGCTGTTTTGGGAGGATTCGTCGTGAAGGTAATTTCGGGCCTATATTTCCACGTCTCTTCTCTACATAAATATCTAATGATTTCGATAGTTTTTTACGATTGTAACAAAATTAGCTTAACTGGATAGTGGTTGGCCTAGAGTAATGTATTTTTGTGGCCAGGTTACCGAGTGATGAATCCTCCAGCTCGGCCCAAGGTGTGTTTATATTTACATCCGTCTAGTGCTTCAAAAACTGTCCGCTAGGTGGGGTGCTAGAGCGTTTTCTGTGGGGTTAGACGGTATATATGTTCGCTGTGGACATGGTAGGTGGGGTAGACGAGGGCTCACTGTAAATGAATAACAAAAATGGGAGAAATAGAATGCTGTGCTTTCATGTCTTCGTAACTCCGTGTGCCAAGATGACTTAAATATATTAGCAAGGAATAGTAGCGAGATCTAGGCTTTATAAATTACATGAGAGCTTGTCATGGCCTTTACATGCGATAATATACAGCTTGAACTTAGGGAACTATGTAATTAACGCCTGATTTTTTTTGTGAGAACCGAAGAATAGGCGAGTTATGCCTGATATATGAAAGGTATTCTGTGGAAAATCTACCGGAATTTTTGCCGAGTAGATCTGGGTAGATTGCATACTTTTCAGGCCACTTAAACGAGTTACTTTAGAGTAGAAATAAAGGTATACCGTAGCCGTTTTTGTAATACCGCTTTTACGGCAGAGTATTATCCACTGTCGTATGTTGATGTTCGAGGATGCGTTCAGGAGTGGAGGCCGACTTCAGGCTCTGAATCCTAAATCAACCGTTTAAGCTCAAAAAGTTTATATGAGGAAGCCATTTTTTATCAGATATTTAGGGTACTACTATTTACCGGTGCCCAGAAGCTAATGGGATAAGATATAGATATAATAAATGCGTGTACTGTGTGGTGTCTTAAGTTTAGTCCTGTCTGAATAATTTTGGGCGGGAAAAAAAGGTAGCCATCTTATATCTCTTAGCCCTTAATGTCTAATAATATCTGTGTTCACATTTATCGCTCAGAAAACATGGTGTGCTCACGTGAGAGAATATTTTCCTGATTTATGGGGCTTTTTTTTTCTTAATCGGGAAATTCAGTGCAAACCGAGAACTTATATTTTCTTCTGGATAGTTGTGTATTAAAGAATACTTAAGTTACCCAACGATATCTCTTATGGTTGGTTTTCTATAATGACGAACATATTTTTGTAATTTAATAGAATATTTTCCATTTCCATGCTTTCCAGTGTTCATGACTGAGTTCCATTCAAACCATGTGTATTATCTTCCATTTCTCCTTTGAATATGTATATGTATATGCGTGCGCGTGCCAGGATACATATGAATTTAGAGTATGCATATATACATACATACGCCCTTAGCATCACTCGCTGTCTGTCTGTCTGTCTGTATGTCCTGCACCTCAGTAGTGGCCTGGGTGTCCTAGTACCGCATGTCCCGCGTAGGTAGCCTGTCCTGGGTGAAATAAAAGAAGGAAGAAGGAGAAGAATGAGAGGTGATGTGTCAGGTAGGATAAACAAAGTAGTACCCTGTTAACTCACATTTTTCTTCAATACTTTAGATAATTTGCCTGTTTATAATTATTTCTGTTTTAAATTATTTGTTTATCTGCCGGTTATCCATATACCATTTAGAAATTATGTTTCGTCTTACTTAATCTTTCTGGATATTACTTGGAACCATTTTATACTTGTCTATTATGGAATCGTGTTTTCAAAGGTAATTGTGCCCATTTTTTAGTTATTCAGGTGAGAAAGAAATGCCATAATTAGCAGTTCCAGTGAAATCAGCAAGGCAAAAGTGTTTATGAAGAGGTGGACTCATTAAGAGTCATCTTTCCAATGCATTTTCGCGCTATACCTCATACCAATTAATCTGGCCAGGCATGTATGGCAACAGTGTTCCCGCCGAGATTCGATTGGCTGGAGGTGGTGGTTCGATTTCGTTGTTGCATAAACCGGTACTCTATTATCAGATGTGATACTGAATTTGTCGACAGTACAGTTGTCAAAAGCAATAAGATATCCGTTATATACTTAACAACAATGAAATTTTCGTAGGAAGGTAGAGACATGAGTCAACAAAGTATTATAACAGTCCAAGTCAAGGTCACCATTCGAACAACTCCTTTAAATCTCCGACACTCTTTAATATAACAGAAAATTAAGGAAACCTGCTTAATATAAGCGTTGGTATAACACATTTAAAATTTGAGATCAGTCCTTACTGTGATAATAGAGGAGATACAATGAAATAGTTTTCCTTTAGCCAACTTTGAATTTCACGATTGTTTCAAACCTCCCTCCCTGCAGAACTTGTCTTTTCATTGGAATTTTTAATTATTCAGAGTTTTGGTACTTTTCAAAGGTGAGGACTGATCTTATAATTTAAATGTGTATTATATCAATGCTTAGATTTAGCAGGTTTCCTTAATTTTCTGTTATATTAAGGAGTGTCGGAGATTTAAAGGAATTGTTCGAATGTTGACCTTGACTTGGACTGTTATAATACTTTGTTGACTCATATCTCTACCTTCCTACGAATATTTCATTGTTGTTAAGTATATAACGGATATCTTATTGCTTTTGACAACTGTACTATCGACAAATTCAGTATCACATCTGATAATAGAGTACCGGTTTATGCAACAACGAAATCGAACCACCACCTCCAGCCAATCAGAATCTCGCCAGGAACACTGTTGCCATACATGCCTGGCCAGATTAATTGGTATGAGGTATAGTTGAGTTAAATGTACGTTTTTTATTTACCTTTATATTCGGTCATTCATAAATATACTAATTGCCGATCTCCAAGCCTTAACTATAGGTACCTGTCATTTTGCCATCAGATGAATGAGGAAGGGGAGAAAAAGTAAGTCGAAAGTTATCATCTGAGTCAACTATTAACCCTTTCAGCCTGAGGACGTATCATTGCTTTTATACTTGCTACCACCTTACAATTAAATATGGCCGTTGGGTGAGCTTTCATTACGCAGGAGTGTAATGGAGACTTTCAAGTTCCTTCACTGCGAGGGGTTTCATCAGAGTTAAGGAAAACCGTCTGGGGATAACAAAAAATAGAATCAGAACTTATCACATTGCCAAGGGAGTGCAAGATGATCTCCATACACTTATAGCACACCCCTCCCCCAAAATGATAAACTCTGCGGATTTGTGTTGCCTCGTTTCACTTTTATTTATTTTTTTTATTATTATTATTTTTTTAAGAAATTTGCCCATGAATTATTGTACTGTACCAAGTTTAAAGCTAATTGGTGAAGAAATTAAGAAATGGCACCGAACGGAAAAGTGTTTAAAAAAAATTAGGAAATACAGTATCAATCAATCAATCAATCAATCAATCATTTCCTGTGGCACCCCACGGGATGCATAGGGCCTCAACGAACTCCCTCCACCAACATTTGTCTCTTGCCATCTCCTTCAGGTCCCACCAACACTCCTCTCCTGCTTCTGTTTTCATTGTCCTCAACCAGGTTTCCCTCGGCCTACCTCTACCTCTTCTTCCTCTAGCAATCCACTCTGGCACATCCTGTATTAAACAACCTTCTTTTCTGTATATGTGCCCCAGCCACTTCCAGCGAGACAGTCTCACATATTCATTAACTGGTTCCACTCTCGTAATATCCCTTACTCTTTCATTTGTAACTCTGTCTTGCCACTTTACCCCAAGAATCCTTCTCAGTATTTTATTCTCAAATCCTAATACTTTCTGATCTGTTGCAATTGTACTGTACCATGACTCATGCCCGTAAATTAAAATTGGTCTAACCATGGACTTGTAAACTTTCACTTTAGTATGTACCGAAAGCATATTATTATTCCAAACAGATTTCAACATTCCAACAGCTCGCCAAGCCTGTCTAATCCTCTCCTCAATTTCATTGTTTAATGATCCATTAGATGATACAATCGTTCCCAGATATTTAAAGTTTTCTACATTCTTCACCACATTATTCCCAATTACACAATCGATTTGGTTCTCCACGTTCATATTAATAATTTCAGTCTTTCCACAATTTATTGCCAATCCCACTTTTTCTCCTTCCTCCACCAGACAATCGAGCACCCTCTGCATCTCGTAAATACTTCCGCAGATCAGTACAATATCATCAGCATAGTCCAAATCCATTAGCTTCTTATTTTCTGTCCAGTTAATTCCTGCACCTGTTCTCCTTACAACCTTTTTCATAACATAATCCATAACCAAAACAAACAACAATGGCGAAAGAACTCCTCCTTGAATCACTCCTGACCTAACTTGAAATGGATCACTCAAAGAACCACCCACCATTACCTTACAAAAAGTACCTTCATGCAGGCTTCTAATAATATTTACAAACTTTTCTGGTATACCATAGAATCTCATAATTTTCAACATAGCTCCACGTGAAACACTATCAAACGCCTTTTCAAAATCCACAAAACACATGTTAAGTGGCATTTTCATCTCATTAGCTTGTTGCATTAGATGCCTTACAATAAAAATCTGATCATTACAACCTCGACCCTTTCTAAATCCCGCTTGTTCTTCTCTTAAAATTTTATCAATTACTGGCTCTATTCTGTTCAACAAGATTTTGGAAAAGACTTTTGCAACTACAGGTGTCAAAGTTATCCCCCTCCAATTGCCACACACACTTAAATCTCCTTTTTGGTATTTTTATAATCACTCCATTTTTCCACTCTTCTGGAATTCCACCATTATCCCAAGCCACATTAAAAAAGTTTCAAAAGCGCATTCATCAACTCGTCATTTTCCACCTTAAGCATTTCAGGGAATATTCCATCCTCACCTGGAGCCTTAAAATTCTTTAACTCCTTTATAGATTTTGCTACCTCTTCCAAAGTTATATCCCCTGTTTCTATCTGCAAATCTCTCTCGGCTGGCAAATGTCCTCTTCAGCTGGGATTGGTCTATTTAGAACAGATTCAAAGTGCTCTTTCCATCTTCCTTTTATATCCAAATCTTTAGTCATCAAATTACCATTTCTATCTCGTACAGGTATTTCCTTCCTTCTCCTTTCAGTCCCAGTTAACTCCTTTATGGCCTGATACGCTACTCTTGTGCTCTGACCGTCATTTTTACTTAATTTAATTTCTGTCTCTGTCGCCTTTTCATCATATAGTCTCCTCTTATCACGTCTAACGAGTCTTTTTACTTCAGAATGTAAACTCCAGTACTTTGCTCTAAGTACTTCAACTACCTGGCCATCAACATGTTCTTCACTTCTTAACTTAGCCTCTTTCCTTTTCTGAATTACATTCCATGTTTCATCTGACATCCACTTTTTCCTTCTTGCTTTTCCCTTTTTCTTAATAGTAACCTTAGCACTCTCATGCAAAACCTCTTTTACCTCTCTCCACATTTGATTAATATCATTGTCTTCAGATTCCATCAAAGTCTGCAGGACTAGAAACCTGTTTCTACATTCGCACCGAAACTTTTCCCTCGTGCTGTCTTCACTTCTCAGCTCATCAAAATCATAATTATTACCTCCTGTACAATTACCATTAACGTTTCTCTTAAGTTTTATTTTAATCGACACAACAAGTTGATGATCACTACCTATATCTGCCCCCTCCTTACGCAAACATCTTGCAGATAACTTCTATGCCCTTCTGCTAATTGCAATGTGGTCAATCTGGTTACAATATTTACCACATGGTGAAATCCAAGTAGTCTTATGTATTTTTCTATGCTCAAAGATAGTTCCACCAATGATAAGGTCATTTGCCAAACAAAAGCTTGCAAGTCGCACCCCATTTTCGTTTCTTATACCAACACCCTCCTTACCCATACAATCTTCAAAGCCATCCCTACTACTGCCAACAATCGCATTAAAATCACCAATGCAAACTAACACATCATGTCTTGCCACTCTATTCATTACATCCTGCAGCTTCTCATAAAAGTCATCCTTCATTTCATCAGCAGCCTCATTTGTCGGAGCGTACCCTACAACCATACTGATATTACCATGGTCAGATTTTAAGCGAGCATAAAGCAAGCGCTCATTAATTGGTTCAAACTCACATAGTGCCTTGCAAGCATCTCTACTCAGCAGTAAGCCTACTCCTTGGTAATGATTTCCATCACTCCTACCAGAAACCAACACAGTAATACCATCTTCCAAATTCATTTTATCAACTCCAAGCAACCTCGTTTCTGTAAGAGCACAAATATCCATCTTGTATTCCTTGAACACTGAAATAAGTTCTTCCATTTTACCAGCCTGATTGAGAGTTCGAACATTCCAGTTTCCTATTCTTAAGGTTCTTTTTGGATTTATGAACTTATTTCTACACCGTGGGATTCTTAGCACCCCCTGCCCACTTAAGGGCTGCACGGAACTGAGGGCCATTGCTTCGTCACCAGAGTTCATCAAGATTTCTTAGGCAGTAAATTTTTTTTTTACCCTGGAGCCAATGCCAGTGACTCGCAGGAACCAGACAGTGGAGAGAGGAAATTAACTAAATGAAAGTAAAATGCAGAGGGTTTGGACAGACAAAGTACAAGGGAAAGAAAGAGAGCAAAAAGAATGTAGATAAAAGTGTCCCTTTTAGTCGCCTCTTACGACAAGCAGGGAATACAGTATACAGTATACCGTAATTAAAATGACGTCCATTGCCTGTAGGGGTTACGTTTATCGAGATGACAGATGGGTTTAATAGCTATACCACCTTAAATTCTTCGCTTCCCCCCCCCTTCTGTTTTTAATGCATTTGTAGGGAGGGGATTTCTTCATAACTTGCCCAGGTGGTTTATTTCGTTTCTTCCGTTTTTGAATAATTGAAAAATGGGTACTTGGATGTTTATTATTATTATTATTATTATTATTATTATTTACCCACCGCTAAATTTCCTGTCATTACAACCACAATGAGTTACTACCAGTATTAGCACTGCAACTACTACCAGTATTACCACAATAACCATAGCTATCAATACTGTCACCATCACTGCTACCACAACTACCATAACTACAGCCATTACCATAACCACCATTACAAAACAGCCTACCACAACTACCATAACATTTTCATACCTACCACAGCTACCACAACCATCACAACTATCACAGCCACCACAGCTGCCACAATCACCACTGCTGCTACAGCCACCACAACTATCACAACCACCATAACTACCGCAGCCACCACAACTACCATAACCACCATAACTACCACAGCTGTCATAGCCATCATAACTACCGCAACTACCACAACCACCACAACAACCATAACCATAACTACCACAGCTGCCACAACCACCATAACTATCATCTGCCACAACCACCACAACTTCTGCAACCACAATAACTACGACAACCGCCATAACCACCACAGCTACCCCAGCCATTACTACCACAACCATAACTTCCACAACCACAGCTACCACAGCCACTACTACCACAGCCACCACAAATACCACAACCATCACAACTACCACAGCCACAACAACTGACTACCATCACAACTTCTACAACCACCACAACTACCATAACTACAGCAACCACAGCTACCACAACTACCACAACTTCCACAACCACCACATCTATGACTACCATTACAACTACAAGTACTACAACTACCACAACTTCCACAACCACCACAACTGTGACTACCATCACAACGTCTACACCCACCACAGCTAACACGACTTCCACAACCACCACAACTATGACTACCATCACAAGGTCTACAACCACCACAACTTCCACAACCATCACAACTGCCATAGCCACCACAACTATGACTACCATCACAACTTTACAACTACCACAACCACCACACCAATCACAACCATCGTAACTACCACAACCATAAATACCACAGCTATAACAATCACTAAAACTACAACACCATAAGCACTACAACTACCACAACCACCACAATTATCACAACTTCCATAAGCACTACATCTACCACAATCACCACCACCACCACCACAGCCGCCATAACCACCACAACCCCCCACAACTACCACATCCACTGAAACTACCACAACTACCACACCCACCACATCTACCACAACTACCACCATCACCTCCACCAGTGTTAGACCGCAATACATTAGAATTTAACCCGTTAGAATGTTAGTTAACGGAAGGCATGGGTGTTTATGGTGTTAACTTTAATGTAAATACATATACATATATATATATACATACATGAAAATATATATGTCCATAGTGAGGAGGATGTCTTTAGGTGTATATGTGTGTGTTTATATATATGTGTGTGTGCGTGTATGTGTGTGTGCGTGTGTCTGGCTCATATACATAGATCTATATATATATTTTGCCATGTGTGTGTGTGTGTGTGTGTATGTGTGTGTGTGTGTGTGTGTGTACCGCTGTCTGTGTGTAAGCGTGTATATATATTTACGTTGCTGTTGGTGTATATGTGTTCATTGGTGTTTTTATGTGCGTGTGTGCGTTTTCTGAATGTGTCTGTACGTCTAGAATTGCATATATGCCTGTGTCTTCAAAATACGTGTGTGTGTTTGCGTCTGAAAGCCTCTGTGTGCGTGTGTGTGTGCGTGCAGGGGAATCAACGCTCGGCCTGTGTACGTAGAAAAGGGTACACACGGCTTTATGTAGACATGTTCCCGCCCTCACCCCCACCCATCTATCTGTCTATCTATCTGCCTATCTATTTCTGCCTATCTATCTATCGGAGGGGTGGGAATCTAGAGGAAGCGGTAACAATTATACGTTTTATTATCATAGATGTTCAATATGTGCTTTACACCCTAGCCTCACCCTCACACTACCCCTCACGCACTCACCCTAACGCCCTCACTCCCTCTCCCTCACACCCTCACCTTTACACACTCACATCCTACCCCTCACTCACTTTCACACCTGCCCACTTACATCATCACCCTTTCGCCCTCACCCTTACCCTCACACAGTCACTCCCTCTCCCTCACCCTAACTCTCACCCTTATACATACCCTCACACTGTCACTCCCTCACCCTCGCTCTAAAACTGCCTCACATCCCCAGCCCTCACACTACGGCTCACTCTTACCCTCACACCACACCCTCACCCTCACCCTCACACAGTCCCTCACCCACACCCTCACCCTCACTCAGTCCCTCACCCTCACACAATCCCTCACCCTCACACAGCGCCCCACCCACACCCTCATCTTTACCCTCACCCCACACCCTCACACTCACTCACTCTTACCCTCACCCTGTCTTACACCACCCATTCGGCTCACCCTACACCCTATCACTTATTATTATTATTATTATTTTCTAGGCTAGGGTGTTCCAGAATTCTTGTATCTATGTCGGCCTCACCTCACCCGAATTTTTGAACTTTTTTTTCTATTTTTTACCAATATAAAAAAGTATAAAATCTGTAATATATATTTATGTGTATTCTTATGGCTATGTATATTTGCCCATCTTGAATATTTGTGTATAGTCTTTTTAGGTGTTTATGTATATCTTGGAGTCTATGTATAACGTATGTATAATTTTTTAATTTTATATGAGCATTCTGATATGTATAGATATGTATGGCAGTGTCTTTAAGCTGATTTCACCCATATCCTAATTAAGATATCTATTTTATATAACAGTCTACTTTTATATTTAAGCTCACTATTATCTCTTTCATACTCTTGGTTGTATGACGTGGAATTCATTAGATATTTTTATTATATTCTGAGTACCTATAGATTCAAGAACCCTGTGTTTTTAAGAGTTAATGGAAAATAATATAATAATTGAATTTATGATAGAGGGTACGGGGAATTTCGTTGGTATAATTTGATGTTTCAGGATTCAGTGGTCCAGTTTCTTTGATATTCGGTAGTGTATTTGCATTATCGCTTCAGTTAAGAATGTTCAGATCTGATTATTTTCATTGTTAAGTTACCGAAGACAGTTAGATATGCGTAATAATTTCTTAGAACACTTATCTTGAGAGTATTATAATCTTAGGATAGGTTTCACAGTCATTTGCTTTGCTTTGTTTTGTTTTGTTTTGGTTTGCTTTTTACGCTAATGTGCTACGTTTGAGTCGGTCACGGTACCAAAGTGTGTGAAATTTTTTGAGTACGTTCATATCAAAATGGATAAGGTTTGAGTTGTAAGTTCACAGTGTTTCAGAGTGTTTATGTATCTGCAGTTTACATCATTTTACTTTTGTGTGTATAGAAAGGGAGTTGTTTGCATAATGTCAGTGCATGGCAAGCACCATACATCTAAAAATTGGTTAGAATGTATACAGTAGAATTTGAGTTTTCAGCATGTGTTAAGAGTACTTTTACTTTGAGAACCACATACTTAAATTTCAGTTGAAATACACGCTATGACAAAAGCAGGAAGCAATATATGAATTGTGTATGATGATTTTGAACTAAGTTAAATAACCATTTGTTTGAAATTCGTCAATACTTGCAGCTGCATGGGTTGTAACACGAGTGTAAATTGAAATACGATGCATGAAATATTTCGTTACAGTGTTCAGATTAACTGAATTTGGTCACAATATAGTACGAGAACGTAAGACGTTCAGTTAGAATGTATAAATTAAATTTCTGAAATTATATAATGGAGTTGGAAATCTGGATAAATATACAACAAAAAGTTTATTTTTTTCTCTACATGTGTACAAAATTGTAAGACATATTTGGACTAAATGTACAAATTGTATTCCAGTACCCAACGGTGATGTATATTTGGTTGAAAACCATGTAAGTTGAGTTTCTCGTGCATTATGCAAGAGTCTTTATCATGGATTCGACTGAAACAATGGAACTGAGTTGCTTGCATGGAACAAAAACTAAGTTAATATAAACAAACAAATCTTTGCATTGCTAACTTGGTGTGCGGCCATTTAGTGGACTAATTTTGAGTGTGGTGGTGTGATGTCTCGGGTGAGGTGAGGTAGGTAGCAGAAAGCAATACTCCGGTTGCTTGGGTCTTGGGACGTCACCCCACGCACAGCACGCCCTTGGACACATCTATACTTACTCTGGACAGCATTTTATCAGCATAATATATTACAACTCTAGTGTATCATAAGCTACATACAACATTATCTGTAATGACAGCTTTTTCCGTTTCACTTGCACTACTGCAGTCGTCACCCAGCCACTTGTTCTTGAACACAGTCTGTTTATCTTTAAAAATACTGTCAGTCTAGCCCAACACTTTAATCTGCTGGTAAAACAAAAAAAAAGCCTCGTGTTCCTCATCACAGCTCGATTATCTTTTATGCAGGTATACGGTAGCTTATTTTAACTTAGCTTTACTCGTACCAGTAGATCTTCAGCATAATACTTTCCATGATAGCACATCATAATTCAGGTTCTAGATAAGTCTTTTAATACAGCCTGGTCTTCTTCAAGCCTTTGCCACAGCAGTTTCCAGTATAGTCAGTCTGAAATAAGGTTTTAATAACATATAACACAGCTTGGACCTTTTTTAAACTAAGCCTGGCTAATTTGCTTATGTTTCTGTGCACATTTGACTATTGCAGTTGAAGTTAGTTATCATTGCTTGTTGAACTCAATCTTACCCGACTTACACCCTAATTTATAAGTTTCAGCATAGCTCAGCATAACTGGAGAAGCAGATGATTTATCATATTATGAACTTAACATATATCTTATCCAACATTTGAAAGCATGAATTAAGATTTTTTACAAACAAACCATTTTTATTTTAGCCACTTTTAGTCATAACTTAAGCTGCGAAACCTGTTTCGAATGTAGTCTGTCATTTTCTGATAATCTGTATCTAGACCATACTATAAGCCAGCTTCTAATTTCAGTCGCAGGGGCAGGGTGACTCAGTAGTAGAGCGCCTTACTCGAGACCGAAGGGTCGAGAGTTTGCTCCCCGCCCGGGTAGCTGCCTTGCTGGGAGAGGTAGCGTTCTCCCGTCACCTAGGGGGGCTATATGATCTGTCAAGGTCTAGCTCGGGGAATTCATTTCCCTGTATTTTGTATTTGTAATTTCAATCCACTTGTAGTGCTGCTTTCAGGTGTCGGCCCTTTCCTGTCCTCCATCCTTCTTTCCATTCATCCTCTTCTGTCATGCTTTGCTTCATTCCTCTTCTTCTGCCTGCAGGTGACTTTACACTCCCTCTTGTGTCTTTCCTTCATTCTTTCCTCCTTCTTCTGCCTGTGGGTGACTCTACACTAAGTGACAAACCAAATGGTTTCCTGTACACCAGGAAACCATTTACTACGCTGGGTGGTAACCATATAACCAGATTTTGGCACCTGGTGGTTTAGTGGGTAATAGTGGTGCTCCAATCGGATTGAGCCGGTGAAGGTTTATATCCAAGGGGTGGTTGGGGTTTATTGCTCACGTAATGCCACTCAGAGATGAGTGAGGCTGGTCACTCATCTTAAATGCCAGGACCAACTTGCCTAGCCCCGGGCTCCTACGCTCCTCATGGGTCAACGAAGGATTAGATGATGGATGGATGGATGGATGTAATTTCAATCCATTTTACCTTGTCTGACAGAAGCTGCAAATAACACATCTAATTTGCAACCCTTATGAATCTCACGTCGACTACTTATTCCATCCTCACCCTGCAGTAACCCAATCAGACTTTACCTGCACTAGTTAAATCCCCAGACTCACTCTGTTAAATTCACTTATTCAGACTTGTGCCAGCATATCCTTTCTTCAGTACTAACTGCAGTGTTCCCTTTTCATTTAACCATAGTCGTGCCTGAACAACTGCGTGCCAAGTCTAACCTAACTGTACCGGAGATTCCGCAGTCTGACCATGCCTGTCATGCTCTTTTATTACCTATTTTATACTTAGCCTAATATTAAAAACCAGTGCAGTGTCCAAGGGTAGTGCTGTCTAAGGGGTTCGGTCCAGTGCTTAATATCTGTCCAACATCCTGGGCTTGAGGCGAGTTCTGATTGGCGGAGTAAATTGTGACGACATCTGCTGAATCCGGATTTGAATTTTAGCGTTTTTAGCCGATTGTTTCTCATATTGCATGATCCACTGGAAAGAAAAATATTAGGAAGATTTTTGACATGTTTACGATGTGTCTATTGTATAACGGGTAGTCTGTTGTAATTATCTAACGTTTTCACTGGAATGTTTTCGAAAATATGCTTTGGATTTATATTCTTCCGCGTCTCATACTCTGACCGTCACCTCGTCCTCAGGCTTCGGAAAAAAATGCCAAATATAGCCAAAAGTATATAGATTAAGCTGATGTTGAGATAGCCTATGGTTCTTTCTTTTTTGGAGAGTGAAGCGATACTCGGCTGAGAATACAACCTTGTCGGTGTTCCAATAATATTTTTGTTCGTGTCCAAGTCCCAAGAAGTGGCAACGAAAGCATGTTATTGTTGTTGTTATTTTTATATGGTATGTTGTTGTTCGTCGAGTTTATAACAATAAAAGTATTCTTGTGAACTGTTGGTATCATTAACACCAATATTCACGCTGATAGCTTGGGTTATTAAGATTCATTATGGAAAACCAGTGATTTGGCTCTACATCTTTTCCGTAGCTCTCCGTGAGTAGCATTATATGGTAGGGTTAATCTACTCTTACAACGCAGCATTCGGTATGAAATAATTTTAGGCCAAGTAAATGAATGTAGTATACAGTATCTGTCATCGAACTGACAGTTCATATTAAACACATTTTTTACATCTTTATTTTCAATGGGAATCTTTATTTTCAATGGGAATTCTGATGATATTATTAACATTGTCGAGTGGTTGATCCGCGCCGAGCTTTCACGCAACGTCTGCCAGCAGCTCGTCAACAAGAATCCACTAGACAGTTGTTCTTTGGCATCATTATTTTACTGCGATGTGTCATAACAAGATAATAAACATTAGGTGCGTGTGATATATAGAAGGCATAACTTTCATAGAAAGCATGAAATTTTATTAATTTTGAATCACAGCATGTCTAGTTCAAGACGTTAGCTCCACCTGTTGAGCGTTGTGTGGTGTTCTGTCCAGTGTCCCGTCCTTTATTTCGTCGCTGTTACAGTTCTTTGCATCAGAACCAACAGGCGAGTACATAGGTAAGTCAGTAATGATTTTGTGATTTTGTATGGTTCTTAAGGTTCAAGGAAATGATGTATCTGTAAGGAAACAATCAAGGATTGTGCCATGTCAATCAACATGGCCAAAATACCCAGGGCGACAAGAACGTTGTTTACGGTAGACGCTTCACCTACAGTACTCACACAACACCAATAATACCGGGTGACTGGGACTGGTCAGTATAATTAGTGTATCCTGGTCAGTAAAATAAGTGTACCCTTATGTTTGTAAGACTTTACGAGAAGCCAAATTACCCAGGGTACAAGTACAGTATATCCAAACCTTTGTCAACATTGATCCGAATTCTTGTTGGCAGAAGAAACTTCGCAGCACCTCTTTCGTTGTCATACATTTTGCCAGTTGCACCTAATCGTGTGTCATATTTGTGTGTATTGACACTACATCATTAACATACCAGAGGCTACCAAAGTGTAATATGCTAACTAAATCGAGGAAGCGGCGTTCTGATACGTAACCGACAATACATGGTTAATTTTTCGAAGAGCACGTTCATGGGTTTCACCATTTTTGGCAGGTTATATATAATTAACCCACCACAGTTTTTTTTTTTTTTACCCAGTACATTTCTCTCGCAGATCAGTAATGACTTCATTCCAGCCTAACCTAACTGGGTTTTGAGGCGAAACTCCGCGTGGAACTGGCTATAAACAGATTCTAAGGATGAAAAAAAAAAAATAAATAAATAAATTTATAATGAATTTTGCAATTTTACTTCACAAAAGGATCGCAAAGTATAAAAACAACGAAATCATTGAGCTGTAAAAAGTTTCCAACCATGGACTATTGGCGTGCGTTCGTTAAGTTGGTGAGAATATTAATACCAGTGAACAGTTACGGTGTATTAATTCTACAGACCGCCATTTTGTGCCTCTGGTATAGGGCTGCAAATTAATTAGTTGGCGTGAACGTTTATGAAGGCCATATTTGTTACATAAAAGGTTACGCTACGCGTTTTATTAGTAGGCTACGCTTTTGTCGTACCGGTACCGTACGTTTGTTACTTTCATTATGCCCTCAACTAATATGTTTTACTTATTACTACTGCTGTTACTACTACTATTACCTCAGCTTGGCATTATCAGTATCATAAAAATTCCCCACATCCTGTGAGAAGTTTCTTGTTTTGTCAATAATTTTATTACTTGTTCTTCTTTTATGATTGCGATATTTTCAAGGCTATTTGGCCTAGAGCCTTCAGACTTGGTTAGATTAATCTGACAGCTGTTCGCTTCTTTTGGCCAAGTATGGTGACTCCGTTAACCGGATCTCGGGATATTATCTGGAACACAGATGGTGACTCAGCCACTCTTTTTCAATAAAAGCTTAAGTTTGGAAGCTGAAATTATACTACAGTCTAGCCATAAGGCGGACGCAGTGCGGAAAGGAGTATGGTTCCAATCGGTTAATTGTTCTCTGAGATCGCCATGGGTAAAAAAAAAAAAAAAAGGGGGATTTTTCGGATATTCTGGATGTCACCTAATTGTCCGTGAAGGATTAAAGCTAAAGCCACGAAAATTGGTGGACTTATAGACTGTGTTGACCTAAAGTGACATGCACAAGATAAGTGACCTTGACCTCAAAATCCATTTATAGCTTGGCTTCTAGTAGGCAATGGCTGTAGGAAATTATCAAAAGTTTCCTTGAACTATTTCATGGTATTAGTATTATTATAGTTTTATTATTAATAGTGTTGTTTTTGTTGCTGCCGTTGTGTAGCCTAGTCACTATTTCTGTATTGCTGCAATATGTACAGTTTCTTCACTCGATTCTCCTCCTACTCATACTGCTACTACTACTACTACAACTACATATTTTTCCTAATACTGTGATGGAAAATAATACAAGGTCAGCAAAGTGTCAAAATATTTATACCAGGTGTAAAACCGTGCACAAAATCTCCACACACAAAATCGGAAAATACCCGAATAACAAATTTGGAAGACCAAGTATGGAGAGAGAGAGAGAGAGAGAGAGAGAGAGTTTGTATAACATTATTGTTAGTGTTAAATATATTATCATTACTTTTCATTATATTAATACAGTTACCTGTACTTGTATTATTAGCACGTATTAGATTTCTTAGATTATGGTACGGTAATATTGATATTAGTGTCATTAATATGCACATTACTTATATATTGTGATAATTCTTGAATGTTGCTTTCATTATAGTTATTTCCTGTTCCTCCTCCACTTAACCCATTGAGTAGCATAACTTTTTGTATTTTGTATTGTATTAGTGGTACCGCCAAATTTATTTAATCCAACTTAGGACTGAAGGGGTTAATCAAAGGAAACAAGCACAAGACATGCTTTGTATGACGTACTGAACTTTCAGAGCTTGATTCATTTTCTTATTTACCAGTATATGGTATTGGTCTCGCTTCGCTTCTTATTCGCGTTCTCTTTTTCTTGTTCGCATCTCTTGTGTGTTTTTCCGCGCGCCCAATCATTCCTTGAACATGGGAACATCTGGAACGAGCCTGTCCGTCAGTCACTCACTAATTAATGGACGGTAGGTGCTTCACTCCCGTAGACTTTAACGAAGACTCATGGTACGCACCTGTGCTCCAGTGTCTATACTCTTACACCTGAACTTGACCGAGATTTTCGTTTTTCTGCAGTTTATTTCACATAGCTGGTAGGAAGACAGCACTACGGCTCTACATCCTTTCCATAGCACTTCTTCGTGACTACCACCATATTTAAGTATTTAATCTGCACTACGGCTCTACATCCTTTCCATAACACTTCTTCGTGACTACCACCATATTTAGGTATTATTGCTAGAACTCAGCTTTCAAGGTGGGGAGATGGAAATATTTAGGAAGAGTTAGAGTAAAAAGGTTAAATGTAATAATTTTGTGGCTGGGACTATCTTTGTTAATTATTTTTCATTGTATGTTGTGTCTTAATGTCTGGATAATTTTTTATGATTATTTGGTTTTCCTTTACTTTTGTGTATTTTCATGTGTGTGTGTGTGTGTGTGTGTGTGTGTGTGTGTGTGTGTGTGTTTTGCATACTGCGTTGTGTTCCTGTGTATTTTTGTCAGACTTTTTCTTTTATTCATGAGTCTGAGTCTTTCTCGTGTTTGTTTTATAGCTCTTACTACGGCACTTATTTGTGTTGATGATTGTTAATTCGGCTGTTTTCCTAAGGTGGTTGTTAATTCTTCGTTGTTTTTCGTCCATGTTTTGTGTTTTTTTGTGTGTTTCACGATTTTCTTACTTGCTCTTTCTTTTTTCTGTTTCCTGTCCTCTTCATCATCAGGGTGTTCAATATCCATCTGGGTTCATCTGCTGAAATCGCCAAGCATCCGTACCTGCCATACATAAAATACAGTAGAATAAAATACAATAGCAAGAAATCATTTGAATAATAATAGACACAATACAGTAGTCATACACCACACACACTGAGTAATTCACACAGACCAAAAACATTAGCCATACACTATACATACTCTGAATATTACACCCAAAGACCAAGTACATTAGCCATACACCATACATACTGTGTATAATACAGGCATAGACAAAATACATCACACATACATAATACATGCTCTAGATCAGGGCTACTCAACTGGCTGCCCGCGGTCCAAATCCGGGCCTTCTGAGTGTTGTAGCTGGACCCCAGGCATCAGGAGGAGAAAAATACAATTAAATAACATGAAGGTCCTGGTGATGGATTTTTGCAAGTGTATTTCCTCGACTGACTGTAGGGTAAGTTAGGGGTCAATTGTACATATGTATTTAATCTACAAATGCTCTCAGGGCCTTATATATAAGTTTAGAATAGTTTCCATGCAATAGCAATAACAGTAAATGGGACAAATCAACTGGGTGGTGGTGTTTATGGCGGTCGAGAGACAGCTGAATTTTGGCGTGAGTTGTATTTGACGTGCCTGATGTAAATAGTAGCCTGTGTTCATGAATAAACCAGGAGTACGTTGGTAGGGTACTGAGTATTGAAATATATTGTGTTGTGATGAATCAAATTGGTAAAATCGTTTTTCATCCCCACAAGCGATCGTTCTGGTTGTTTATATTTATGTGGAGTGGAAGAAAACATGATTTATCATAATCGGAGGAAGGCCGACTTACCAAGTTATAGTATTTTTTCTTTAGATAAAGCAAGGTTTTTACCTAGGCCTACTGCTATTCTCATGATTTATCCGGACCTCTGCATACATTGGAACTTGTCGAACTGGACCTTTGCTCATAATAGTTGAGTAGCCCTGCTTTAGATGATACAAGAATAAGCTGTGCATTGGCAGTATTCTTGTGTAATTAGAAGGCGGCTTGTTTAGGTTAGATACTCCGTTGTATATTGTAACGCAAATTGTGGATATCTAGAAATTTAAGAATAACAAACACATCACCTACGTGTACATAGATAAACATACGGGTACCATAAACATACAACATAGGTATTCACTTTACTGGTTGTCTCTCTCTCTCTCTCTCTCTCTCTACTTACACATATCCTCCACACTCCTCGTTGCTCTCCATCCCAGCACCTCCCACGCGCGTGCGCACGAGCACGTGGTCTGCGGCACATCTCCCCTACGCCTGTCCACTACCTCACATTTTATCTCACATCCGCTAGCCCTGGGAAAGAGAGAGAGAGAGAGAGAGAGAGAGAGAGAGAGAGAGAGAGAGATATTAGTGAGGCAGAAAGAATTGGAGGGAGAGAGAATTTATTAGTCGTTGTGTGCACCCCACATCTGTGTGTATGTGTGTTTTATTGTTTGTGTGTTTGTACGGGACCCATGTAAGTATGTATAATAGGTACCGTGTATTGAAGTATGTGTGTGAATTTTTTTACAAGTTGTGAACCTATTATACATTTTTCTATATGTGTGGATATGCTGATGTGTTTATGTATGTATGAATTATTACGTGCGTGTAACTTGTGAACGATTTGTGTGTGTGTGTGTGTGTGTGTGTGTGTGTGTGTGTGTGTGTACATTTTCGTCTGTCTATGTACGTTTGTGTACGGCTGTATCCTGTGACCTGCATTAGTCCTTTATGTATGTATCTGCGTATGTATGAATGTGCGTACCGAATAACCTAGTGAATGAGTAGTGTGCGCGTGTGAATTATTAAAGGCCCTCTCAAACGACCCCTCATTAAGGCTTATTACCACCCGCCACTCTCTACTCTCACGGTAATGACCTCTAATGTACTCTTCGTAATGACCTCATACATTAAGGTCATCAGATGCATGAGTAATTACAGGGCCTCCTAGCTTACGTAACCCCTTCACTACGAGGTCATCCCAAGACTTCATTATTCCACTAAGGTCTTTTTTTTCTGCTCACCCGCGGACGATTTTATTCAGCTGAGGGAAATAGCAGCCACCGAACGATTTTTTTTATTTTTATCTATTTATTTTTTACAGGGGGACTGCTTGTAGTGAAGGGGATAAACATTAATGACATAGTTCCTGGAATTCGAAGTGTCCTAGGCTGAATGAAATCGTCTCCCCTTAGCCAGAGTTTAGTGGGATGGCCTGCGTTTTATTCTCGCTTCCCCCAGACGATTTTCCTCATAGGAGAGACTTTTGGCTGGCAGTGACGGGGTGGAGGGAAGTGCATCACCGCTGGCAGTATCGAGATGTCTCTGCATTTTATTTTCGATACCGCAACACGAATTTTTCCGTTCCTTTTTTCGTTTTTTTTTTTTTTTTTTTTTTTTTTTTTTTAAAGCTCAGGAAACCTCGTAGTCCCCCTACCCCTGCTCATTATGTTCTTTGTTTCTTTTTTTCTATTTGTTTTAACCGAGGTCGAAATTTGTCATAATTTAGAAGACTTGAAAGGTGTGTGTGTGTGTGTGTGTGTGTGTGTGTGTGTGTGTGTGTGTGTGTGTGTGTGTGTTAAGCTGATGATATTTACCCTATTAATTTTGATGTAAGTGGGTATTTAAAGTTACTGGTGTCTGTACTTAGGCCTATTAATGTATTTCATTTTGAGGTTTTCAGCAATGTTTACTTACTGCGCGATCTATTTATTATGTTTACTTATATACTTATCCGTTTGATGTATCCAAGTTACTGGCATTTGTGTTGATCTGTTAGCTACTGGTATTCATCTCTGCATTTATTCATGTAAGCTTGTAATTTTTTTTTTGTTAACGGGATTTAGTTACGTTTATTACCGGTATTTCTATATTTACTAACACTACTTATTTACTTCTTAACGGTATTTATATTTCTTACCGGTATTTATTTTTATATTTACTTATTTATTCACCACCTCACCTCTCAAACGCGTGCACCATCTGCCTGACGGACACTCCCTGGCCGCGCCCCAGGTTGAACACGTGGACACCTGCCCGCGACTCACCCAGCACGTGCCTTACCGCTGCCACGTGACCCTCGGCCAGGTCCATCACGTGCATGAAGTCACGGATACCTGAGAGAGAGAGAGAGAGAGAGAGAGAGAGAGAGAGAGAGAGAGAGATTCAGAACGATGTCACACGGGGTAATACGTGGTTAAGCTAGCATACACTCTCATATTTTCAAGGTTAGACTCAGGTACAAACATAATTACAAAATGCATGCATCCTGTAGAGAGAGAGATGTATACTGTGTGTAATAAAGGAAATCTGGCAAATTAATCAGTCAAAATCGAACTTGGACCTTGCGGGCTCTGAGTCCGCGACTAAACCAAGAAGTGTACGCGACTTGACTAGGAGACAATACGGGTTTTTGTATAGTTCACTGCGTATGGAACGAAGTGGAATTGATAGGGATATTGGGGTTAGTGGAGACGATGATGCCTTTCTTGTTATGCGTGTTACTGCAGACGACTTTATTCAGTTCAGAGGCGATTTTACGAACTGAAGGGGTTACAGTACATATAGCCTCTTCACCACCAGCGCTCTCTCTCCCAAGCTGAATAAAATCGCCCTTCAGTAGCAAGAAATAAAATGAATAAGGCGTCATGCTAGTGAGTGGGAATACTGGCCTATATGACTCACAGGTGCCATCAGGTGTGTTCCAGTCTTGGCCAAACAAGTGAAACACGTCCCGCCTGCCCGCCGCCACCTGCGCCAGGGCAGGTACCAGGTTGACCGGTCTGCCTGCCACCGGGGACTCACCCACCAGGCCGGACGGGTGTGCCCCCACAGGGTTAAAGTACCGCAGCAGCACCGCACACCACCGCTGGGGGGGTTAGGAGGGAGGTTGACAGGGGCGTGGGAGGACGTTAGGAGAAATGTCGTAGATAGGTAAGAGGAGGTTAGAGGGGTGACAGAGTGAAGAGGCTAGTTAATAGGGGTAAGGATTTTGTGTGTGTGCGTGTGTGCGTGTGTGTGTGTGTGTGTGTGTGCGCGCGCAACTTTGGGCATAGGCTTGACAGTCTGTTCTCAGAGACTAAATGCTCCTCCAATCTCCCACACACTGCTGACAAGTCATTACTTGGGCAATAATACAGACCGTCTGTACTGAATACATGCTAAGTCTCGTTCAAAATATTACAATGGCTTTATGAGATATTGGTGTGCCATGAGAAAGACCACCAATACCAGTTGCAAAAGTACTCAGATCATTAAATATTTGTCTCCACACCGTTTACATTTAATCAGCTGACTTTTATTTACCTCAGGAAGTTGACTAATTTATATTTACTTAAATCAACTAACTTCTGTTTACCTTACCCAACTGACTAATATTTACCTTAATCAGCTGATCAATGTTTACCCCACCCACGTGCCTCCCTCTCCCTCACCTTATCGCTCTCCACCACGTCCGTGATGATCCTCTCACAGAAGTGCTTGGTGCGTCCGTAGGGGTTGGTGATAGTGGGTCCGGTGGGGTGGGTCTCGTCCGTGGGGAAGTACGTGGCGGGTCCGTAGACGGTGGAGGAGGAAGAGAACACGAGACGATGACAGCCAGCTCGGTTCATGACCTGGAGTGAGTGAATGACGGAGGGATTAGATTGTAAAAGATGTACAGGTGAAGGAAACTGGATATAGAGATGAAGGAAACTGGATTATAGAGGTGAAGGAAACTGAGTTATAGTTTAGGAATGATGGACACTGGGTTATAGAGGTGAATGAAATTGGACTATAGAGGGGAAAAACCGGATTATAGAGGTGAAGGAAACGATTATAGAAGTGAAGGAAACTGGATTATAGAGGTGAAGGGGACTGGATTATAGAGGTGAAGGAGACTGGATTATAGAGGTGATGGAGACTAGATTATAGAGGTGAAGGAAATTGGATTGTAGAGGTGAAGGAAACTGGATTATACAGTAGAGGTGAAGGAAATTGGATTATAGAGGTGAAGGAAACTGGATTATAGGGGTGAAGGAACAGATATATAGAAGTATGAGTTGAAAGGGAAATAGGTTATAGGAAATTATATGAACTGAGAGGGGATCACATTATAGGAAATATTATACCCTACTGACTGAGAAGGAAATTGAAACTGTATGGAATTGATTATAGTGGTAAATAATTATAGTGACCTCTGACTTTTGGGGCTCGGTGAGTTATAGGAAAATGCTACATTGATTATAGGAGTCTTATCACAAGGGTATAGGGATTCAGTTAACAGCATTGAGTGGAAAATGTTTTATGATTATTGTGCTTTGTGAATTATAGATCTGAAATTTCTGTAACAGTGTTTTGATTAAGTAGAAGGTAGTGGGATGATAGAGGTGTCTGACGATGATAGTAATAGTCGAATAGTTGGTGTGTGAGATTATAATGACGCTTGAATTATAATAGGATGGTGACATGATAGATAAGTGACGATTAGTGATGTGCAAGATGATGATAACTATTTTTTAGATTATAGTGATTTGAATTATAGGGAGACTAAAATGATAGAGGCTTTTACGAACTACCAACACCGAATGAGCGGTAATGAGAGCCCTCCGAATTATAGAACTTTCGCGAATTATGGAGATGGGCGCGATTATACAAGTTTTGCGAATTAGGGAGGCGCGATTATCGGAATTATCGGTTTCCGCGTATAATGAGACCCTTGCGAACTTTGTGCTGGGTTTTGCGAAGTGGTTGTTGCGGACACATTTATTTTTTTACTACCTACGCTATCGAGAGTGGGGTGGTTGTGTGTTTGTTCCATTCTGTGTGTGTGTGTGTGTGTGTGTGTGTGTGTGTGTGTGTGTGTGTGTGTGTGTGTGTGTGTGTGTGTGTGTGTCTACCTTTTATGCATCCATCCATCTCTCTGTGTTCCTCTGTCTGTCTGTCATTCTGCCTATCCATCGTATTTGTCTGTCAGATTTCTATGTCCGAGTGTCTTTATCTATATCAGTCAGTCTATCTATCTATCTCCTTGTTTATTTGTGTAGTGGTATGTATGTATCTATCTGTACCAGTAGTGTTTATCTTTAGCCTATATCTTGAGCTGATAATGTAGTGTAAGAGAGTAACATTTACTGATTTAGGCTGATTTACATTTTAAGTGGAAGACAGGGTTAGGTATGAGAGTTAGATTTACATGAAGAAAACTAATTTACATGGAAACTGAACCACATACTTTTTAGGGAAGTATGATGGTTATGAAGAGCCTACATACAGATGGCTGACTTACATAATTAATGGGTAGTAAGGATGATGATGACAATGATTGTGATGAGGTTGATGATGAAAGGGGTGGTGGTGGTTTATATATGTAGATGATTTTATTTATTCATTTATTTATTTTTTGAGGCGTGGTGCTAGGAATGTGATGATGATAGTTTAAAAAGAGACAGTTAATTTACGTGTAGGTGTTCCATACCTGCATGAGTGTGGTAGTGCTGGTGAGGTTGTTGCTGTAGTAATCCAAGGGTCGCTTCACACTCTCCCCCACAGCCTTCAGTCCAGCGAAGTGGATTACGACGTCAATCTTGTGCTGGGGGCAGATTGGTGGTTATAATTATGAGGACAGTGTTAATAATATGTAAATGCAATAGTGTATAATATTAATAATGTTATACGTAAACAATAAACAGGCTTTGTAGGTTAATCCGCGCCACCAACGCAGTTCCATCCTCAAAGGGTATCTCAAGAGCATTGCAAACGGCCTCTCGTTGCATAACCTGTCCGTGTGTGTGTTTGTGTGTGTGTGTGTGTGTGTGTGTGTGTGTGTGTGTGTGTGTGTGTGTGTGTGTGTGTTTTACCTGTCTTTCTGGTAGTGCCATACTCTACCTTTGTCTGTCCATCCATTCGTCAGTCTTATCAGTCTATCTCTCTGTCTCACCTTGTCAAACACCTCCCTCAGCCCCTCGGCATCTTGCAGTGGGAGGAGATAGAAGTGCAGGGGGATGGGTGAAGCACTGGATCCCTTCTCCCCCTCCCCCTTCCCCTCCCCCACCAGCCTTTGCACTCTCTCCAGGGACGGGGGCACGGAGCAGGGGGGACGGGGGTGCTTGGAGTTGATGCAGTTGTCCACCACCACCACCTGTGAGGGGCAGACAGATAGATTAGTGGATAGAGATACGGATGACGTGATACATAGGTAGATAAATAGATGGATGGTTATGGAGACAGGTGGACAAACAGATATAAGTAGATAGGTCAGTAGATACAGATGAACATAGACAATGAGAAAGACAGATTGGAAGGTATGATGCGGTACATAAACATTATACCGGCATTTATTATGTACTTCTGTATACGTAAAAATAGTGATTTGCTATGGTGTTATATATATATATATATATATATATATATATATATATATATATATATATATATATATATATATATATATATATATATATATATATGTGTGTGTGTGTGTGTGTGTGTGTGTGTGTATGCACCGAATGTATAAATATTACCACGGTATATACAGTATATGCAGTATTCTTTAAAATTTAGGTGTGGTTGTGGTCAGGCCCCGTCTCGTAAAGGAAAAAATGTTGCTGATATTTTTCTTGATTGTGTGTGTGTGTGTGTGTGTGTGTGTGTGTGTGTGTGTGTGTGTGTGTGTGTGTGTGTGTACCCTCACGTTAGTTGGGTCATCAGACACCACTGGCCACATTTCCGTTGGCCAAGGAGTCTCATATCTGCATCTGGCATGTTAACATTTCTCTTCATGTTATTTTACGTTTGTACTGATGTTAGGTGAGACAAGTCATTTACAAGAGAATGTTAAAATATAATATAAAAAAAATGAATAAGTGAGGAAGTGCCAGGAGCCTCCAAAGCCCACAAGAGTAAGATGGCATTAGTCAAAACCCTTAAAACAAACGTATTGGAAATTGAATGCTCGTTTTAAGTTAGCCTAGGTAGCACTTTGAGTGGTAAGAGGAGAACCTCGTGGCTAAAGGAACAGATGAATGTTGGAGTTATAATCAGAATACCATACTGACTGCAACAGAGCTCCATCATTAATATATACTCTTCAGACACTATCCAGAATAATATTGTGAAATGTGTCCGTAGAGGGAAAAAAATATGGACAGGTCTTGGATTCACTTGCAGAAGATAGTCCCTCCGTTCACTGTCAGGGTAGCCATTTCATTACGATGACGGTATTTCTCTTCTGACGATTTTTAGTCCAACACAGAAAGGATCTCGTATTGAAAGAGTTAAAAGAAATACAACTCATGTCATGCTGGGAGGAGCAATTTACATCTTGGACCTGTAATCCTTATTTTTTTTTCTCTCTCTCTCTCCATCCTGACAGTGGACAGATTGGAGGTGCAATAACTCACACGCCTATATCATGAAAGTAACAAGGTGAAGATAGGCAACGTGTGAAAGTTATAACCTGTGGGATAAAGTCGATATACAGTATTAGTGGCTGTCAGTGGTGAATGTATGGATGGAGGGGCCACCAAGGATGAGGTCATTGTTTTTTGTTATTATTAACAGTAACCAGACGTATACCGCCCCCCAGAAACTCAATACCTATTTCTGTCAGATATATTTGAAACCCGGGTAAATATTGTAATCCTATTAACCCTCTTTATTAACGTGTTGGTGGTTCCGTCAACCGTCAGCCAGAGTAACGCTGGTCCGGTCAGTTCAGGAATGCAGACAAACATGTAATTGATACTTGGGTTGTAAAGGTTTCGTAAAGATGTAGCTATCTTATTTATGGCATGTGTACACTACTTCGTATTTTCAGTGTACTTATTATTCATTTCCTGAGAATTTTGAACAGTAATTCACTACTTAACCAAGATGAGTTGTGTAAATGTCATTACTTAGGCGTACAGTGCCAAAGTAATTACCCCATGCCTGTGACCTATAGCACGGGACACTGGTGGTACTTTGTCCTATTCCAGTATTTTGCATGTTCTGGATCCAGCCCATCCCATGGTAATGATGGATCGCTGAAATTTGACGGGGACCAACTGCTACATAAACTCACAGACACACTCATGAAATATACATTGAAGATAGAAAGATGTGTAAAGATAGAAAGGTAGGCTTGTCTACATAGATGGATTAAAAAAAAAAAAAAAAAAAAAAAAAAAAAAAAAAAACGATATTGCCACGTCTTACCTCATATCCAGCTTGCAGTAGTACCAGCGTGGTGTGAGAGCCAATGTACCCAGCTCCTCCCGTTACCAGCACCGTTGCTGGGGCGTTACTAGGCTTCTGGAGACCGTGACTGGGGTCGTGGAGTGCGGTGATATTAGTGGTGTTGCTGCTGATGGGGTTACTGGAGGCACTGTCGTTACCATTGTCACAGTTTCCGTTACCAAATCCGTTACTGGGCTTCTGGAGGCCATTACCAATACCTTCAGGTTCGTTGATGATGATGATGGTGTTACTCCTGAAAGTGTTACTGAGGTTGCTGTTGTCATTACCGTTATTATCAATGTTACCGTTGCCAAACCCGTTAACATGGTCTTGGAAGCCGTTGCTGGTGTCTTGGGACTCGCAGACGTCACCGTTGTCACTTCTGACAGGGTTATTGAGGCCAGTAATATTGCCATCGTTAGCAAATTCGTTACTGGACTTCTGGACTGGGTTGCTGGTTTCTTGTGGCTTGGTGTCACTGTTGTCACTTCTGATGGCGTTACTGAGATCGCTGGCCTCGTTACTAGCGTTATTGCTGCCGTTACAACCTCGTTCGTAGCCATTTCTCCTGTTTCTAAGGTGTGGACACTCGCTGGCGTCATTCTGGATATCGATACTACCGTTATTGATACCGTTATGACCGTTACCTGAGTCGTTACTGACTTTTGAATGCCTGTTGGTGTCACTGATCTCGTTACTACCAATACTGCTACCATTTCTACCACTACTTGAAGCGTTACTAGTGCTGGTTGCTTGTCCACTATCATTACCATCACAACTACCACCATCCCCAGCACTTCCACAACTGTGACTATTTATTTCACAGCTACCACCAATACTACCACCTCCTCCATCACTACCACAGTTACCACTATCACTTTCACCAGTACTGCCACAACTACCACCACCATCACTGTCACAACTACCACCATCACCTTCACTATTTACCACACAACTAACACCATCATTACCAATACTACCACAACTTGTCAGATAGCTACCACCAGCATCACTACCACAACCATCACGATTTGTAACATAACTACCACTTGAGTTATCAATATTCTTTAGCTTCTCAGCAGTACGACCAGCGTCCCAACCACCACCACGATACCTACCATCATTACCACAATTAGCAACGCTACCACAGCTACCAACACTACCACAACTACCAACACTACCACAATTACCAACGTCTCCCTTCATGTTGACCATCACAAATTCTGTAAAAAAGAAAAACAAGAAAAATTAATATAGCTTACAGTAAGAACCATACATATACATTGATTTTCCTGTGAACGAAATTTGTTGTGGGGATAATAATAATAATAATAATAGTAATAATAATAATAATAATAATAATAATAATAATGTGATGAAAATAGTGATGTTATTGGTCTCTCTCTCCCTCTCTTTCTCTCTCTCTCTACACACACACACACACACACACACACATACACACACACACACACACACACACACACACACACACACACACACACACACACGCGCACGCACGCGCGCGCGTGCGCGCATCCCTTCAATACTCTTTAATTACTTCCATTAAAGTAAATGTGTGTATATTTATATATGTATATGTTGGGTGATGTGCTGGTGTTTAAGTTATATACCGCACCGTAGCTGTGTGTGTGTGTGTGTGTGTGTGTGTGTGTGTGTGTGTGTGTGTGTGTGTGTAAATATGCTTACGTATAGCCTTTTCTCATGTATGTGTTAAGTATTCGTAACAGAAGAACCATCTATGATTGTCTAGCCTAATGTTTATCTTTGTATCACCTTTGTTTATCTATCTGCCGGTGTTATATCTATCTATCCATTCATCAGTTGGTCCATCTATGCATTTCAGTCAATCCATTAATCCATCCATTCATCTAAATCCATTGTCTGTTTGTGTGTTTTGGTAATACTTGTTTACATGTGTACGACAGTGTATATTAGCCAGAGTGTTTTCCATTCTATATATTTCCAACGTTCGTGTGTGTGTGTGTGTGTGTGTGTGTGTGTACGGGAGCACAATATTGCATACAGCGTGCGAGTCATGCAACAATGTTAATAAACTGTTTTGATAAGCTGTATATTCTGGTATGCACGGTATGCCAGGGGCCTGTGTACGTGTATATGTATGTGTGTATTTTACGCTTGTCTCAGTAGGTGTTTACAATAATGGCTGTTTGTGTGTGCGTGTGTATTTCTCTCTCTCTCTCTCTCTCTCTCTCTCTCAGCTATAAAGACAGAGTGGTGGTGGAGCGGGTGGATGGAGGGTGTGTTGATGAGTGGTAATGGAAGGGCTTACAGGCTTTACCATAGCGGCCACCATGGATCAGCTCTGGGATCAGGCATACAGCAATAGAGTTAGATAGATAGGCAGATAGATAGATAGTTAGATGGGTGGATAGATGAATGAATAGATAGTCAGACGTATACTCCTAATTGTTGATAGAATACATTGGTACTAGTAAAAAGAAAGCCTATATATATATTTTTTTTGTTACATCTTCCCTTGTAGGCCTATACGCGTCCTAACGGGATACTAAAACGAATCCACTCTATGATGTACCCAGATTTATATGTTAATATTGAAATATCTCGATAATAATTACGTATATTTGATGACTGAGTTTATTTTCTTTTCTCATATTTGTCACATACACCTGAGTTGAAATTTGTGGTTAGTACGAACAAATAAATCTTGGTACTATCTCAGCTGGGAGGCTTTCTACAAACAACTCCTCGGCAAAAATTTTCGATAATGCATCCAAAGATTTTTTTTCTTGTCACTTTCACTGCAACATAATGCCTTTTCATTTGGTTTTAGGTGGTGGCGACAATCCTCCACCCACCTGATGTGCTGGCTACTTCTCCCTTCACCTTTATCGTTCTTTTTCTGTGTCTGCCTTCCTCTTCTATTTCCTCTCACCCTTCCTTTCACTTTTTATTACTCTTCTTTCCACTTCAGGTGACCACACTGGACAAGACTTATGGTTCCCTATACGCCAGGAAACCGTTTAAAATGCTGGGTGGTAATCATAAAACCCAGATAACATGGTGAAAGCCTACTGTGGTGCCTCTGTTAACTGGGTGGAGAGACGCAAATGTGGCGTCCACGCAGGAACCACACCTCTACCCCTCGCAACGCCTCGCTGTTATTTAGACGTAACCATTGTTACTGGTATTTGCTTTATTTACCGTTAAACATCTAGTTTTCTGTGTGTAGAAGGAACTTATATACAAAGGTCTTGAGATGAAATTGTTACTTGATAATCTGAAGCAGTCTCTTAAACTCTTATCTTAATTTCTGCTTCTACAACTTCGAGTATTTTTCTCGGCTATCGGTTCTTTGGATGTGAAATGACCTTACCGAGATATCACCCAAATAAACAAGATAGTGTTTATTTAGGCCCTGGTATTTTTGCTTTGACAATTCGACTGCGCATTCCACATAACCTAGCGTGATAAACACATATACATAAATAAATAAATATATATATAATTATAATTATATATAATTATATAATTATTATATATATTAACTTCACGCCACCATTACCAACTTGACTATGTTTAGGTTTTTGCGAGGTTTGAAATGCCGTCCGTCTGACCTCCCCGCCGCCTCTGCTTCGCGCCAGGTTGCATATAGGTGGCGTGGTGTTCGTGGCTGATGGAATTATTAAAGCACTCCAGCCATTTTGACACACGCTATTCATGTTATGCTTATTGGCCGGGATTTTTGACGAATAGTAATGACATGGTAACGCATCTGCCTTTTGAAGACATGTTGGTAGATTTATATTAATTGCGAGTATGTTTTTGCTCTCTCTCTCTCTCTCTCTCTCTCTCTCTCTCTCTCTCTCTCTCATGAATTTATAGAAGCATGCATATTCTGCACGCAGATATATATTCTCTCTCTCATGAATTTATATAAGCATGCATATTCTGCACGCAGATAGATACTGTACATGCAAGCGTACACGCTTTTTCACACCGCACTTGCCCACACACACACACACACACACACACACACACACACACACACACACACACACACACACACACACACACACACACACACACACACACTTTACTAAGGATGCATATCTCACACACACACACAAATACATACATACATACATACTGCACATCGTATCGTTTACAAATGCTGCAACATGTTTGCATGCATCGGCCTTGGTTGCCTGATGGCGGCTGTCCACGCGGCTTGATCTCTGGCAGCCTCCCTATTCAGTCACGTATCCTTGAAGTCACACGCTATGAACTCGTTCCAGGTCATATTCGGTCTGCCTGTCGCAACCCTACCCCCGACGTTCATACTTCTCATCTTTCCCACCTAATTGCTGTCCTCCATCCTCTTATCCTGCCCAAAACCATCCCAGCCTACCCTTCATCACAACACCAAAACACTCCAGACCCATCTTTCCTCTCAACTCTTCAGTAGCAATCCTAGCCTCCCCAGGATTCGTATTCAAGGACCTCCTGCACATCCATCTAATCTTTGTCTTTTCTGTACGTTTGAGCCTATGAATATCCTCTTCCATAACTGCCCAGGTCTCGCTACCATACAGCATTACACTGTTAACACATACCGCATAAAAAATCCCATAGCACGGAGGGAGAGCCCCGTCAGTGTTAGGAGAGGTAATAGCTTCTTGAACTTCCTCCACCCATGCCTTACCCTAGCCACAGAACTTGCTCCAGTCCCACCTCTAGCACATAACATGTACCCCAAATAACAGAACTCCAAACACTCAAAAGACTTTCCGGATCATTCCTTTTACCCCGGACAAACTCTACATTCTTTTCCCGACACACGGCACACACGATATCAGCATTATGTAGCGGTCTACCTCCAGTAACACTGCTTTCCTTATGCGCCCACTTATCACAAACACTGCAAAAGATGGAGTTACACCCTTGTGGCAAAGTGCACGTAGCCACTATCCCTCTGCTTTGACAGTACCGCAACCAGCCCTAGATATTACCACTTGCTTTATCCGCATTTACTCTCACACCCATATGCCCCATTCCGTCTCTCCATGTCCTAAATTTCCTCTTTCTCCTTTTCGTTCTCCGCAGTGAACACCAAGTCATTACGTACACATATATTTGATGTGCTGTATAAACACACACACAAACACGCACGAGCAAACATACATATTGCACATACACGCATACTGTACGTAGATCTTAATGTGTTTATTCACACACAAACACACGCGCACACACATACATACTGCACATACACATGCATAATGTACTGTACGTAGGTCTTAATGTACTTATTCACACACACAAACCCCCCCCCCACACACACACACAGTTCACTCCCACGCAGTCACGCGCGGAGAGAGAGAGAGAGAGAGAGAGAGAGAGAGAGAGAGAGGGAGGGAGAGAGGGAGTGGTATAGCATAGAGAGGGGGGGATATGGGGAGGAGACTGAATAATTGAATGGTTTATTAGTTAATAATGATGGAAATTATCGTGCACCATTATTATTATTATTATTATTATTATTATTACGTAATAGGCAGATAACTCCTCTCTCTCTCTCTCTCTCTCTCTCTCTCTCTCTCTCTCTCTCATATATTAGTTAACAACACTGCATTACCACCTAAATAGCGCCATGTGAAGCAATCAGTTAATTACCTTTAAATAAGACACATTAATTACTCTTGATAATATCTCTCTTAATTAACTCACCTAATCCCGCCGTTATTTACCTGCTCACTTTTTCCTTTGATTACTTTTTATTTATTTATCAAGTATTTACATTTTCTGTATGTCACAAAACCAAACCTATCCTAATTTAACCTAGCCTTATCTGAGCAACTCTCCCACCACTCCCATAACCACAACTACCACTACCATAGCTACTACAACTGCCACCACAACCATTCCATGACGCACCACCACCACCACTCCTATAACTACCGTAACCAGCCCACAACAACCACAACGACTACCTCAGCTACCATTGCCACCCCCACCACTACCACAGCTACCACCACCACCACAGCTACCACCACCACCCCGACAAGAACCACAACTACCACCACACAAGCCACAACAGCTACCACACCCACCACTACTTCCGCATGGCTGTACCATATGCTGAGCGTAAAGTGACTTTGTGGTCTGGGGGAGAGAGAGAGAGAGAGAGAGAGCAGGGGTAGTCCCACCTCCGCTAAACTACCGCCTCTTAACATGCAAATTACAGGGAACGAAGATTTTGAAGGTCAGGTCCGTTTGTTTTTGTTTGTATGTTGGTAAGTTACGTGATTTCTTGTTCCCTCCGACAAGGAGAGTATGTTTTCACCCGTTTGTTTGTTTGCTTGTTAGTTTGTCTGTTAGCAGGATTACTCAAAACCTTAAAGAGATTTGGACCATATTTGGTGGGTAGATTAACCCATGTCCCAGGAAACAATCGCTTAACTTTTGGGACCGATGTTTGTGAGTTTGTGTGTCTGTCAGCAGGATTGCTCACGAACTAAAAGAGATTTGGACCAAATTTGGTGGGTAGATAGCCCATGTCCCAGGGAACAGTCTATTAACTTTTGGGACTGATCCGGATCGTATTACAGATTCTAGATCCGGAAAACACTTTTTTCGAAACCCTAATCAGTAATGAAAAAACTTAACCCATTATGAAGAGTGGTTTGGAAATTACGTTGCCCTTGTCGGAGAGATGCGCTCCACTGAGTGCCCCTCTAGTTTTGTTATGTGTTGTGTTATGCTCTTTTCACTTTAACTTGGCCCAAAATGTCCATCTATTGAATGTCGGGATACAGTAAGAGATCGGCATTTACTGTATTGTGGTCGTCACGAAGAAGTGCTACGGACAGGATGTAGAGTCGTAGTATTATCTTATTGTGCCACTTAGTTATGGTTAAAGAGGCTGAAAAAGACAAATAAAAGCTCAAGTAGAACGAACTAAAGTGGGTAATGCGCTTTTTTTTTGTGGGGGGGGGCTAGTGGGTTGAAGAAAACGTGAGTCGGCTCAGCACATCCTACATCCGAGAACCCGAATTTTTGAAAGAGGTGCTGTGATATATCAGGGGAAAATAGGATACCAAAACTGTAGAATACAGTGTAGAGAAACGATGAAAAAATGTACTGTGTGTTGTTCAGGGAAAGGGGGTGGTCTTGTGGATTGTGACGAAGATATATATATTTTTTTAATGCATCATCCTCTTTAGCTGTCTCAGAACGATTTTTATTCAGCTCAGAATGAACATGAAAAGTATATATCCATTAACTCCTTACGGCGATTACGATTATCGATTTTAGTTATACTACCGCCAAACGATTTTATGAAAGACAGGGAGGATGTCTGGTGGTGACGTTGAGAAAATATGGAGTTTAAGTGATGCCTGAGTTGTGTGATGCTTGGGGTCAGGGGGGAAGTCACGTGGAAAGTGTGGAGAGTTGAAAGATGAAGGAACTGAGTGTTGATATACTAAAAAGAGCGAGGACGCCTGGTGGTCGAGTAGGATAAGATGCTTCAAGTGGGTGTGGCTCATAAGGGGCGGATTCCAAGGGTTGGCTGGTACTATTCACATAATGCCGCTCTGGGAAGAAAGACTGGTCTCCGTCTTAAATATCTGAACTACATAGCCTAGCCCCGGACCACTACACTGTTGATGTAGTAATGTAGGACTGGATGATGGATGGATGGAAAGCAGTATCTTTGACCCCATTGATAAACAGGAGATAAATCAGAAGGCAAATGATATATCGCCTCATGGCATGCGTGGAGTGCAATATTGACAGAATAATGACAGAGGCGATACGGTGGCAAACTGAAGGGTGGATTTTCTGTACGATTGCAAAAGTGATAGATGTGCACGAGCCCTTGTGTCACGCACGACGGTGGTGATATCCTAATTGATCGATGTTGGTCGTGGTGTCCCATAAAGCTTAATGTACCATCATCTGAATATCTACCGTACTGTATATGATAAAGATACTGTCTAGAAAACGGCACAAGCAAGTGATATAATGCATCCTCATGAAAACAGGATTACCGACGTGGTGTGGAATCGGGCATCTTCCAGCAACCATCGCGTGGTGTGAGTGTTTTCGCGCCAAATATGCACCGATAAATTTTGGAGCTTGTATACAGTTAGTCTCTCTCTCTCTCTCTCTCTCTCTCTCTCTCTCTCTCTATATATATATATATAATTTCCGTACCCTGTCTTCAAACTGTCAGAATCTGGTGATATCCTGCTAAATTAACCAGTCATATTCAAGCAGTGATGGACGCTGTAAGAGGGGGTCTGGTGGAATAATGTAGTCTTTATCAGCGTTATCAAAAGGCGTGTGAGACCCTCGTTGTGACGGGGTAGAAACATGCGCACAGATTAACCCCTTCACTACCACAGATCCTTCCAGACATGAACAAAGTCTTCCGTCGGTAACATGAAAATAACACGTACAGGTGTGGTCATAATTATCGATCCACATCAACGATAAATATGGGACTGAGCAATGACTTCTGAAACCCGGTGATTGGATATTCTAAACCCAACACACTTCTCAGAATATTACGTAAGGATTTTATAACTGTTCGCCTAAAGATGAAACGATATAAATGACCATAATATACGTACTTTCCGAATTGGTTAACCCCGTCAGGCCGAGAACGTACCATTTATATTTCTTTGACTAACGGCCGACGGATTTACTGGGTTTACAGGAGAGCACGACCGGATTCGGTTTAAGAGACTACCACCTGGAAATCTGTTGGTCTACATCTCACCATTGCTTTGTAGCTAACAGGGGAACATTATTATTATTATTATTATTATTGGTAGTGGTGATGGTGGTGGTACTACTACTACTACTGACCACCACCACCACCACTACTACTACCACCACATTTTCTTGTCATTTCTATCGTGCTAGTTGTATTAGTGTTGTCGTTCTTGCTGTGACTCGGTGTGAGCTGACGTGACGGCTTGCTGCTTTGATGGCTACAATTTCTGCCTTAGTGTTTAGAGGGATTAGAGACGGGGGGGGGGGGTGATGTCCGGGAGTGTGGGTGTGAGAGGGGTGAACGGGTGTATCTGGGCGAAAGTGCGTAGCGATGAGAGAGAGAGAGAGAGACTATAAGTTGCAGGTACAACGTACATTAGTCATTCTCACTTCATCGCATATCATTCAGATTTGGACAAAAACTAATAAAATCAATATGACGGCCACATTCCGTCGTTCACTCAATGCATATACACAACTACAAGCGTGGTGGTTTTGGAATGCGCATGCAGGAACCTATGGATCGACTTCCGGGAAGCAGCTTGGCAATACAGAAACTCATTTATTCTATTCATTTTTTACTTTTATCCGACGATGGCGTCATTTATAATTTACTTTAGCTGCCGGACATAGAATTTTATGCTAGGAAAGGCCAGGGGTTAATGAAGGCAGTATTTAACTCCTTCATTTAGAAAAGTCTGCTAAGTTGGAGAATACATCGCTTGAATGTAGCTAGAATTAACTAATGAAATACGTAATTGTGGTGAAAAGGCAAATAAACCAATTCCCAGATATGCAGTTTTTGCCAGGTGTAACAATTTACTCATCAGGATACAAAATCATTTAAAATTTCAAAATGCGAAAGGCTTTGCTAGGGCAGTAGTAAATATCGTAAACTGAATCTGCTCATACTCGCTATACACCTACCTGATATACAGCGGATGTCTGTATATATTTTCACTGTCGCATTTTCTGAGTCACTGCGATATGTGTGAAAGCTTGAAACTGCACTGCCGACAAGGGGAGTGAAGTGCTGCTACTGCTTTCGTGGTGTTAAGTGTTGGGAGCGAGTATAGCACCTACCTACCAATGAGGGTGCGGGACGGCCGTAACCATGGCAACCGGGGACCAATCACGGCGCGGCTGAACGTCAACAAACCCGTACGGCGCTACAAAAAATATGCCCAGGCACTGAATAATTCATCGTGGGCTATAAAATTGACCTTACGGGGAGTCAATTTAGCAGTTTTATGATGAATATTGTCAATTGATGAACCCTAACGTTAAAAAACTGTTAATTTGGTGGGGAATTTGATGTTGGCTGTTAAATTTTTCGTTGAAATAGATTCTGACACCTGTTGCCCCACTCGGAATCTGCTTGAGATGTTGATAGACAGCTCCCTTCATGCTGAGTGGCATTTTGAAGAAGTGGTGAGTTTCGCAGGCTGATCAGACTGGTGGATAAAGGCTGTTTCTCTCGTCTTTGTTCACCCAGGAGTTCTACTGTATGTGTGTGATAAATTTTGTGTGTGATAAATTTATTAGGCGCTTTAATATTCAGTTCTCCAGTTTTACACCTCTTCTCTCTAAAGTGAGTCGCAGTATAGTTTATGGAGTAGTTTTCGGTTGATATTCACTGAGTGCTAGTTGTGGATTTACCTGGATATTGTTACATTGATTTTGTATGATAACCATTATTTACCATCTTTTCCCATCATCAGCAGCAGCAACATCTTCCTCCTCACCATCATCATCATCATCATCATCATCATCATCATCAACAACAACAACATTCTCCTGCTCCATCTCCTCTTCATCATCATCATCATCATCATACCAAACTTATTTCCCACTGATGAGTTAAAACTGAGGAAGACCAAGTGGGGGTATGCTGTGAATGAGGGGGGTGGAAGGAAGAGATAAAGACAGAGTGACAGGGTGGAGAGAGAGAGAGAGAGAGAGAGAGAGAGAGAGAGAGAGAGAGAGAGAGAGAGAGAGAGAAAGAGAGAAGGTGTGAGGGTATGGAAGGGAACGGAATGATGGTGTCATGGGAAAAGGGGTCGTTACTGAGTAGGGACAAAACTACTTATCTCTATTTCATTACCAGTCATCATCATCATCATCATCATCCGTACCTCTTTTCCCACCCTTGGATGGGACTGTAACCATTTATTTATTGATTTATTTTATTTATGTATTGTTTATCGAATTCCGGGCGTAGAAGAGGCAGCCCGTACCCCAAGGCCCAGCAGTCCTTCACGGTCCCACCGATGGCGCCCCATTCACTTGCCACCACTTAGGCACTATACTCTTTTCACTTTATCTTGGCCTAAATTGCCATCTCTCCATCGTGAATGCGGAGTTGTAACATTAAGCACCGGTAAACACTAAACTGTCTTTTTATGTCATCAGTCTGTGTGAAATGAGCTGCAGTAGGACGAAAATCTAGTCCAAGTTAAGGTGAAAATTCTCTCATACCAAATCAACTATACTGATATAATATGCTAGGGCTTTCTTGCTCACTCTAATACCAACTCTACTATACTGATATAATATGCTAGGGTTGTCTTGCTCACTGTAATACCAGATCAACTATACTTAGGGCCGTAATTTCAGAGGGGCTTGGGGGGCTATAGCCCCCCCAATGTTTTCTGTATATTAATTTGTCAAAACTTCAACTAAGATTAAGGATTCAATAACAGTTCATGGAATTGCATAAGTTTTTAAGTATAGTATGATACTATGTGACTAATATTATCATAAATCTTGTTGGCACAACTATTTGAGACACGAAGAGAGACTCACCTTGGTAGTGTTATGATGTTTTTCAGTGTTTAAGTTGTGTGGCAATGCTGTTCTTGTCATTCGCCAAGCGTTGTCGATAGCTTTCTGTTGCCTTCTGGCCTGTGAGTTTATTTTCTCTCTATTGTGTTTATAATTATGTTTCTTTGTTTTGCTGTCGTAACTCTGTCTACATATTGAGAGACGAGGAGCATAGTGACCCACAACCAGCTAAACCACACAATGTGTCTGGGTGTTCATTCTAGGGAAATTGCCAGTCTTGATCTGAAGGCGGTTCTGAACGAATTTATTGACACGACGGAGAGAAGAAAAGCCATGTTTGCTCGTGATTGACATGTTGAATAAATGTTAATATTTTGTGTAAAT
Source organism: Coenobita brevimanus (assembly GCF_032717465.1). NCBI lineage: Eukaryota > Metazoa > Arthropoda > Malacostraca > Decapoda > Coenobitidae > Coenobita > Coenobita brevimanus. The sequence goes on from NC_137018.1 coordinate 48,547,987, forward strand.
CGTATGTTGGAATCTGCATGTTAAGATCAAGGTTCATATGATGGAATGCAAATGTGTGTGTGTGTGTGTGTGTGTGTGTGTGTGTGTGTGTGTGTGTGTGTGTCAGTTACACGTTATGTTATGGAAGATGAGTGACCTTTAATATGAAAGAAAACAACACTGGACTGAACTTGAAAATAAAAAGGAAGATAAAGTTGGATTGATTTTGTTGAAAATTCAAACAGTTCTACGCGTGTTTGATCGAATATATCTAAATTTGATCCAAACTGATCATAAACCCAATCCTAAAGGTACCGAGATTTTGATTATTTTATCATTACCAAAAGAACAAAGGCAGGGCGGTATATTTCTACCAGTTATCCTACCTCAGGCGTGTAGGCACAATCTTGATAATTATCCAGCATATTACAAGTATGTAAAATGGCCAAATTATTAAAGTTAGTCGCAGTTTGAGTTGAAAGTTCAGATTGGCAGAATGTGAAGCCTTTTAGTTAAACACCCAACTCCATCACTAAACATGTATATACATTTGATCTAGACCCTCAAAAAAATCTGTTGAAAATTACGGGCCTGATACTGATAAAATATGCTAGGGCTACCTCGCTCACTGTCATACCGTCATCAGTATTTGCTTTGTTTACGTCTGAGGATCTCTCTCTCTCTCTCTCTCTCTCTCTCTCTCTCTCTCTCTCTCTCTCTCACACACACACACACACACACACACACACACACACACACACACACACACACACACACACACACACACACACACACACAACTTGAATACTAAGTTATGGTTGCAGGAAATTCAGTGAGCTTTAATTATGAGTTAGGAATGACTGCTTACTTAATCCACCTTCCAGTCTGACTACATTTGTCCGTCAGCTGAGCAGAAAAAGGGATAGAGATTTTTGTCAGATAAAAACAGACAGACTTTAACCTAATTACAAGCAATTTATTTCAGTTAACTCGTCACTTTTCCTTCCAGCTGAGATTTCCGTGTCTGAGGCGGCTAGAACATCGAAAATACTGACATTCGGATCTTCCCCTGTATAATGGACTCTCCTCATGGCCTCTTGGATTATGCTGTAGTCCATTCACCCTAACTAAGGTCAGATTTTCGTCACATTTATATAATAATTTCACATAGTACAATGGCAGAATGTGCATCTTTTATGTTGCTTCGTGAATAGCTCTGTAATGTTAATCTGTTACAGCTCTAAACTCATGGTGGAGAAACGGTAATTTTAGGCCAAGGTAGAGGAAAAAGAATATTCTGTAATCGAATTATATAAGATAATATTCCCAGAGGATGAGGAAACGGTGTCGTGGTGTTAGTAGAGGTAGCATCATAGATGGAATTCGGGGCAGTAGTGTTAGTTTTATAGGTGGGCCCATTTTCAGATAATGTGAACCACTCTTTAGATTAACAATGTGGCAGTTGTGTGGGGTATACGGGGCTTACGATGTTACACTGTGAACTTATAAAAGATTTTAGAGGTACATGTAAGAAGTACTGCGCATCTACACGTAAATATTTACTATCTCATTGATACCCAGGGTTGCTGCGGGTGAAGTGTTTTTGGAAAGATGCTTGGCGTACCGCCTTTCGCCTCTACTCTCATAGTCGCGAATCTCATAGGTCCTAATCCCGGGGTTCCTCCCTTTATTAACGCTTGTAAAGACCTAATTTGGGTCATCCCACTGGATCTTGGTTCTCAGTATATATATATATATATATATATATATATATATATATATATATATATATATATATATATATATATATATATATATATGCTGTGCATATATACACAGAGTGATGCACAGGGGGAAAAATATTCAAATATTTTTAGAACCAACGAAGAAGAGTTAACAACACTAAAAGTATAACATATACAAAGACCCAAGTGTCAGCACTGGTGGGGAGATTGCAAAACACGACGACATCCAACGGTGTGTTTGAAATAATGGCACGAAATGATGAGAGGCTGTTGTATATATGCTGCCGGTGAGGAAAAGGAGGAAAACAAAACAAACCTTTGAGCTGGGCGCGATTGAGTCTGACTCAGTAGTATTAGTAGTTGCAGTAGTTACAACCGCAGGCTCATCTGAAACTTGAACCCAGTAGACTGCAGGTTGAAGTTGCCCGTTTCCAGTAGTTCACCATTTTCCTTTGGGGGGGATGGGAAGGAAGATAAGTGACGTATGTAAGAACTGGGCTGTAGATCCTCCTCCCGGCGCTATCGGTACCACCACACGAAGGCGTCCCTCCAGCACCAGAGACAGGAAACAGCATGGGAATAGCTTAGAGAAGGTGGCCAAAGGATATCTGAATGAATGAGCACTGGTAAAAAAAAAAAAAAAAAAAAAGTGTACCTTGCACATAACACCTAACGACAACTGTGGTATAGGAAGTGTTAGTGGTAAAATTCTAGGGAAAGAAATTGCCATGTTTCAAGATCGTTGCTGGAAAATGCGTCATCGGTCTGAAGGTGTTTAATTCCGGGAAGGCCTTTTATTTATTTATTTATTTTTTTTTTAAAGGAAGAAGCTCAGTCGATACGGATTTATGACTGTAGTTTATGTATTGTTACGTTAGTGTTATTGATGTTGACCATGAAAAAAATATGCATGTGAGAGAGAGAGAGAGAGAGAGAGAGTGGGGGGAAGGGGGAGGGAGGGAGACTAATTATATACTCCCTGGATCCTGTATAGTTCTCTGTGCTCAAGTTCATGACCGTTTCACTGCCTGGCTGTGGTTTGTGGTGTAGGCGCGAGTGACAGGTGGGAGAGAGAGAGAGAGAGAGAGAGAGAGAGAGAGGTTGGCAACATAGAAGAGGATGAGAAACTGTACGGTAATGCGCAAAATAAATGGCAAAAGAAGAGGTATTAGGAAATCTCTCGAGCCACATCAAAACACGCCCTATGCCTGCCATCTCACTCGTCAGCGTACACACCATCTGCCAGAAAAAAAAGAAAAAAAAAAAAGAAAGAAAAAAGGGCGAATCCGAAATAGTTAACTAGTAGAAATATAACGCTAGACTGCCTATAGATTTTTCGGTAACGACTGTTCTGGCATCTGATTCCAGTGTTCCCATTTGTGAATATTAAAGCCATTTTTTCCCTGCCTTTGTTTTACTTCTGTTACCGTTCATCCTGCTGCTTCTTGTTGAAATATCAGTCTCTATATTTCAAATACTTTTTTACGAATGACGTTGGTGACTTGTTAGGCTTGAGAAATTTAAATATTTGAAATATTTCTCAAAATCTGCGCATTTCGGGCAGGAAGTTTTTACTTTCTGTTGTCATTATTCGTTGGGCAGAGGTCGCAGTAATGGGATCATTTCAGTTTTTTGTTTTTCTGTAACCTGTTCATTTTATCTATGCCATTAATTGATTTGCAACGAAAAGTTCTCTCTGGGTTGAATGAAGTCGTCTTATGGTAGCTGAAATGAACTCAAGTGTGGAGAGCTCTTATATAATCCTTGCTACGGGAAGTCCTCCCAGGGAAAATACAATCGTCTTGTCAAGGGAATAATAAAATAATAAAGACGTCATCATACTGAAAGGCAGGATGGATGGATTTAAACCAATGGTTTAAACCAAGTGGTTTACATCATGTTTTTTATAAACCGATTTTTAAAAAAATTGTCTTTATTTTTTAAACTTTGAATACGATTCAGGGAATTTCAAGGTAATGTAACATCATATTCATTGTTACATAATGTTTATTGTATGAAATATTGCAAGAATTGTTAGACAAAGGAAAGTTTTGTTAACATTTTAGCAAAGGGATGACGGATATTCTTATAACTGTATTGTATTTTATTATTACAGATATTTAATGATCAAAACTGGTTACTGGTATTGCAAAATATTAGATTTTATCCAGCATCTGTCTCTGTTAAAGATGTAGAGTTCTTAATTTCAAATTTACCGGTAGGTCTTGATACCCACTACTGTACTTCATAATCTAATGATGGAAAAAGACGTATCTCAAAATTGGGGAAAAACAACAAACTTTAAAACAAGATTATTTATGCCCATTATTTGCACATAATGCAGTTGTGGAACTGGTGCAGGTTCTTAACTTACAAACTTAATTGAAAATGCCAAAAATCATTTACCGATATTAATCTAAATAGAAAAAATATACACAAATATTTCTTTTAAAAAATAGTATTCCTTGCCAAGAAGAAATAACTCAACCACTTTACTTCAGTGTTCTCGATAATATAAGTTAATCACCTTTTTAATGTTTGTTATTTAGAAGGCCGATAGAGCATATAGTATTCATTATCACAAATGTATTTATTCCATGGCAAAATATTTTCACGTGTACATCTTTTCAGCTTTTATTAATAATTAACATAATCACAGTGATAATCTTATGCCAGTAAATTATTAATTACTTTGTCTCAAGAGAAGCAATAAATTTGTGTCTTGGCTTTCCATAAAAAGTAAATTAACCACTGTTTTTACATTCTTATTTCTTATGAGTCAGAACCTACTCTGTGCAGGCCCCACTATCACAGTTTTTAGTAGTTTAGTTATAATGATCATATTCTTCATCCATTTCTACATCTTTGTTCAGTACTTTAAGACGAGCGTCCAGGCACATTGAACAAATCTTCAAGTTACAGCAAGATGGGCAGGAGGCAGCACCAGGATTGCTCAGTCTAGCCTTCTTGTTTTAACCAGTTTTCAACAGGATCAATACAGAGTTTGCTTGTCGCAGTATTTGAAATATTTTTTTTAAATGAGTCTGAGTCTTGTAAATCACTATTGTGATAATATATATATATATATATATATATATATATATATATATATATATATATATATATATATATATATATATATATATATATGCAGTATATCTATCTGTCTGTCTATCTATGTACATAACATGCACAGTCAACGTGATTAATGCGGGGAAAGACATTAAAACCTAACAAAGCATTAAAACATTTTTTTTTTTAATAAAAAAAAACATGGTATTTGGTTTTATGAAAAAAACGTTCTTTTTTTTTTCCCCCATCCTGCTGCAAGGACTGGTGTACAAGGGCTAGTATTGCTGCAATAATCCTGATGTGGTCTAACTTGTAACACATAAACTTTCAGGATAATAAAGTAGGTTTTGTGGTCGAAGTTCTGTACAATATAATAAAGTAGGTTTTGTGGTCGAAGTTCTGTACAATATTTCGTAGCGTTCCAATCACCCCTCCACTACGATGACAGGCATTTTTTATTCTTGTTATCTCCAGACGATTTTACTCTGATTCGGAGATAATTTTTGACCAAGAGGAAGTAGACATAACCGTCATTAACTTCTTCAGTGCAAGCGACTCCTTCCAGTGGTAGAGAAACTTGTCAGGCAGTAGAAACAGTACACTAGAAAAGATTATTATTATTATTATTATTATTATTATTTATTTTTTTATCAATCTGGCTACCCACAAACTGATTTATTGTACTTAGGAGAGACCCCCTTCTGTGACCTGACCCTTGTGTTGTTGCTACTGCCTCCACACCATTGTATTTAATAAAGATATGGCCTCTTAGTGCCATGGTTAGCCTTATTGATGGCCGATGTGGACTGGTATAGACTTATTTAGCTATATTACTGATGACAACACCTAGATCCATAACATAACATAGCCTCACAGCATACCAGCGACATAGCAACTGGACAGCATAACATAGCATAATTACGTAACATACCCTGACCTAAAATAACTTAAAATAAACTAACCTAATCTAACTTACCCAAACCTAACACAAAATAGCCTAACCAAATTTCACCTTAACCTAACTTGCCATAATCAAGAGTTATCGCGCGTTGCTCTTCAGTGTTAAAAAATAATATGATGTTTTACTGATAAATAATTCCTGTCCTTTTATCTTTTACTTCCTTCAGTGCTGAATTAAATATGCCTTAGGGGTGAAGGTTTGAGAGAGAGAGGGGGGGGGGAGAAGTTACCAGAATTTGTAAGTTATGGTATCAGAGAGAGAGAGAGAGAGAGAGAGAGGTTATCAAAGAGAGGGTGATGGGAATATTGGACAGTGGTTTGGTAGTTGACAGCAGGTGTAATTGCTTGTTAGAGAGAGAGAGAGAGAGAGAGAATGTATGCAAAGTATATGCAGTGTGTGTGTGTGTGTGTGTGTGTGTGTGTGTGTGTGTGTGTGTGTGTGTGTGTGTGTGTGTCTGTGCTTTGAAATGACCTGACTTTGATTCGTCATGAGAGAGAGAGAGAGAGGGAACTGTGTGTGTGTGTGTGTGTGTGTGTGTGTGTGTGTGTGTGTGTGTGCTTTGAAATGACCTGACTTTGATTCGTCATGAGAGAGAGAGAGGGAACTGTGTGTGTGTGTGTGTGTGTGTGTGTGTGTGTGTGTGTGTGTGTGTGTGTGTGTGTGTGTGTACACATTGAAATAACCTGTCTGCTACTGTTTTGATGTCATGACAGGTGGTGCGAGAGAGAGAGGGAGAGAGAGTGGAAAACGGCTATGTGTATGTGTGTGTGTGTGTGTGTGCAGTTTGATATGGTCTTCATGTGCGTGTATCCAATGTACGTACCATGACTTGACAGACGGACAGACAGGCTGACGGAGAGTTAGTGTTTGGTATGATGTTCTGTTTGTATGTATGTGTGCGCAGAGAGAGAGAGAGAGAGAGAGAGAGAGGGAGAGAGAGAGAGAGGTCAATAAAAGGAGGAAGGGGGAACGAAAGACAAGGGGGTGAGGGAAGGAAGTAAAGGAGAAAGAAAACGAGAGAGAGGGAGGGAGAGAGAGAATGGAAGGAAAAAGGAAGGAAGGAAAGAGGGGAGAGGAAGTATGGGAGGAAGGAGGTGGGGAGGGAAGGAGGGACACAAATTGCTCCTGAACAAGGGCAGGAGGGAAACTGATGGAGAGAGAGAGAGGGAGAGGGAGGGAGGGAGGGGGGGTAGTTATGAGACAGAATCGGGAACAATCAAATAAATAGATGGGGGAGGAAATTGGGGGAGGGAGGCGGGGGCGGGAAAAAATTGGGAAGGGAAAATGAAGTTCGCCTAATGGAGAGAGAGAGAGAGAGAGAGAGTAATGGAAATAAAGAAGAGGTAGAGGGAGAAGGAGAGAATAAAGAAAAGAGATAGTGAGAGAAAAGAGGGAAAAAGGGAAAGAGAGGGAGTCAACGAAGGAAGTAAAGAAGTGGAATGTGAATGAAGGAAGCAGGAAGGAAGGAAAGAAGAAAGGAACGAAGGAAGGAAGGAAAGAAGAAAGAAACGAAGGAATTTACATGTATGAAGAGTTTGGATCTCGGGAAGGAAGGAAAGACTCAGAGAAAGAAAGAAAGAAGGAAGGAAGGAAGCAGAGAGAAGGGTAGGAAAATAATAAGAGAGGGGAAGGAAGGAAAGAAGGAGAGAGTGATGGACTGAATAATGTTTGTAATGCCAGGGAGGGATGGAGGGAAGGAGGAGGGAGGGAGAAGATGGAAAAGAGGAGGAAGGAAGAACAGGAGGGAGAAAGGAAAGAGGTAGGAGAGGAGGTAAAAGGGGGTAAGGAGAAAAGGAAAACGAGATGAGCGAGAAGGAAGAAAAAAAACCTGAACGGAGGAAAGAAAAATAAAAAGGAGGAAGGGAGGGAAAAAGGAAGGAAGTTGTGTGTGTGTGTGTGTGAGAGAGAGAGAGAGAGAGAGAGAGAGAGAAAAGGGGGGGGACGAGAAGGGGAAAAATGAGTGTATCTAAGTTCATCTAACAGTAATACGGTGCACTTATGAGAGAGAGAGAGAGAGAGAGAGAGAGAGAGAGAGTGATGGGTAGGAAAAGACTAGAGATAATGAACGAGGGCAGAGTAAAGAAAAAAAAAGGTGAGAGTGAGAAGCAAAGAGAGGAAAAGAAGAAAACAGCTAAAAGAAACAGAAGGGAGGAAAAAAAAGAGCTAGGAGGGGAGAGAGAGGGAAAGAGAGGAGGAGGAGAGACAGAGGGGAGAGCAGGAGGGAAGGAAAGAAGAAAAAGAATAAAAGAAGGAAGGAAGAAAGAAGAAGGAGACTGGTTAATGTAAAAAAAGGGAGAAAGACGGGAGGTAAGGGAGAGAGAAAGAGTAAGAAAGTAGGAAGGAAGGAAGGAAAGGGAAAGGGAGGGAAGGAATGAGAGAAGGTAAAGAAGGAAGAAATGAAGAGAGTGAGAGTAGGAAGTATGGTGAGAGGAGGAGGGTTGGAGGGGAGAGGAAAGAGGAAGAAGGGTGAGAGAAAAGAGGGTCATAGAGGGAAGTATGGAGGGAAGGGGGGGAAGGGAGGGAAGGATATATGAGGGAGAGGGAGGGAAGGAGTGACGCAAATTGCTCCTGAACAAGGGTAGAAGGGAAATTGATGGAGAGAGAGAGAGAGAGAGAGAGAGCGAGGGGGGGGGATTCTGACCCCTTCCTGTATGAGGCCTTCCCTGTGCTGAATAAAATCGTCCGTTGTAAGCAAGACAGTAATAAACATCGTACTGAATGGGTAAGAATGTTAGTCCGTTGGGTTTAGAGCTTCACTTACAGGAAGAAGGGTCAGGCAATAGATAAGTAGATAGACAAAGAGGCAACGTGATTGGTGTATTACTGCTAGACAATACGAGTAGATGTAAAGATTGTGTGTTTTGTCTGTGTTTTCTGTATCTGTTTGTCATGTGTGTGTGTGTGTGTGTGTGTGTGTGTGTGTGTGTGTGTGTGTGTGTGTGTGTGTGTGTGAATATTTACAGTCATACATACTCACACCCCATGCTTTATCTGTAGTTCCCTCTTATACATACACACGCAAACGAAGTACTGTGCGTACGTCTAAATATATATATATATATATATATATATATATATATATATATATATATAATATACACACACGCACATACGCAAGTATGTACACACACACACACACGCACATACGCAAGTATGTACACACACACACACACACACACACACACACACACACACCTCTCTCTCTCTCTCTCTCTCTGTCTCTCTCATCCGCATGCAAAAAACTTCCATATGATGCCTTGAAATTAAGCCATTACTTAAAATTAGCTTTCCCTGACCTAATATGACCCTTTATGGGTTCCCAGGGGTCAAATTCACTCCTCTAACATCCCCCAGCCCACCAGCGCTTCAAATCCAGTCTGGCGGTTCAGGCCGTTAAGTTTGATTTTGAATCGTCCAATCAGCGGCCGAGTTTATAGAATCCCGGCAATATTTGAATTTTCCGTTAACTTTTACTGTTGTCCCTGAGCTTTGGATGAGATGGAGGCGGTTGTTTATATAGATAGATAGATATAAACGGAGACTGAGTGATATTTAGATGAATGAATGGATATAGATAGATGGAAAAAGTGGGGGAGTGTGAGGATAAATTGTTTACTTAATACAAAGAATGATAACGAGAGCCATCGAAATTCGTCCCTTCCGAGGAAAATTGAACGGAGAGGAAGCCAGATTCAAAATATGTTCTTTTTGAAATGCCTAGACAATGTGCGTGTGAAAGACTGGAGATGATAAGCTGTTGGAAGGAAAGACAGAGAGAATCAGAGAATGACAGGTAGAGATACTAAAAAATGTATGTAGATAAGTAGATATAGATTGACTGATTATGTAAGGACACGTTAGCGCCTCATTAGGTAGATAGAGATAGATCTAATGTGAATCCACTAGTCCTGTATGAGGCAGCCCTAGCGTGTATTCAGTATGGACGGTGGGTGTTAGCGCCGAAGTGGTGACATGTGGAGGTGTGTGGCATATAGGAGGACTGCTGGGCTCCAAGGAATGGGTGTGTGCCTAGAGTCGAACACATTATTAAAAAAAAGAAAAAAGAAAAAAAAAAAGACCCATCCACCAGCTGACTTACCAACTGACCTACCTGTCTTCCTATCTACCTTTCTACTTACCTACCTACCTACCTGCTCACTTGACTACCTACTCGCTTGCCTGCCTCCCGACCGACCAACTGACTTATATACCCACTCACCCAACTACCTACCTACCAACCCTCCTACCTACCTACCTACCCAGTTGGCTACATACACACATACCTACCTACCTACGTACATAGATACATACATACACACAGTCTACATACATAAACGAGTATACATTATGCTTACGATATGTAACTATGACGCTTCCTGTCTACCTCTGTACCTGTCTGCCTACCTGCCTGCCCACCTACCTACCTACCTACCTTTCATCCCCTCCACTCACCATCCTACCTACCTACCTACCAGCCAACCCACCTGCCCGCCTACCAATCCACCCACCTACCTACCTGCCTACCAAGCCACCTACGCAGCGAGAGAGAGGAGGTTCACAGAGAATAGGCAATGAGCAGGGATCACACACACACACACACACACACACACACACACACACACACACACACACACACACACACACACACACCTCAAAATAAGTCAGAAAAATGAATTAATAAGGGAGTTACAAAAATAGTGTAAATAGTAAGTGTCCATGCATTCATTCTTCCCTTCATTCTTTCCTTCATTTTTCAGTTACTCATTACACTCCTTTATTTATATATTTATTTAATTATTCATTCCCATATTACTTGTACTTTACTCATTCATTGTTCTGTAGTTATTCATTCGTTTATTAATTCTTTCGCTTGTCAGTTCCTTCCTTCCTTCATTCATTCATTCATTTAGCTGTAGAGTCATTTATTCTCATTCACCTACTCATTCAGTCGTTCAGTAAATCATTCCATTCATTCATTCATTTTTTCGTTAATCGGTGCACTTATTTTACAATTCATTCGCTTCATTCACTCATCTATTCATTCCTCCATCCATTCATTCATTCAGTTATTCATTCATTCATTCATTTTTTCCGTCCTTTCATTCATTCATTTTTTTCCACCCATCCATTCCTCACTCATTCATTCATTCATGCATTCGTTTCTTCATTCCTCCATTCACCCATTCATTCATCAGTTCATTCATTTATTTATCCATCTATTCATTCATTCATGCATTTATTCGTTTCCTACATACTTTCATTTACATACATCATCCTTCTTTCCTTCCCTTCCTTCCTTCCCTCCTTCCTTCCCTCCTTCCTTCCCTCCTTCCTTCCTTCCTTCCTTCCCTCCTGCCTTCCTTCCTTCTCCTACCATCCCTCATTTTCGGGATGGAGGAGGGGGAGGAGAGGAGGGAGGATGCTTAAAGATGAGTGGTAGGAGAGAGAGAGAGAGAGAGAGAGAGAGAGAGAGAGAGAGAGAGAAGTGATGTAGGACAGAAAACCATGTATTCAGATATTTTGAGAGAGAGAGAGAGAGAGAGAGAGAGAGAGAGAGAGAGAGAGAGGGAGGGAGAGAGAAAAAGATGATGTGATGTAGGACAGAAAACCTTGCATTCAGAAATTGTGTGTGTGTGTGTGTGTGAGAGAGAGAGAGAGAGAGAGAGAGACATTATTACCGGTCCTCTTCTGCATAATCTCTCCCTCTTCCACCCTACCCCCTCCCTGCTTCCCTCCTTCCCCTCCTTCCTCCTTCCTTGTCTCCCCCTCCTTCCTCCTTCCTTCTCTCCCCCTCCTTCCTCCTTCCTTCTCTCCCCCTCCTTCCTCCTTCCTTCTCTCCCCCTCCTTCCTTCCCTTCCCTTCCTTCCTTCCTTCCTTCCTTCCTTCCTTCCCTCCCTCCCTCCCTTCCTTCCTTCCTTCTACATACTTTCTCTCTCCCTCCCTCGTTACCCTTCCCCCCTTGCTTCCATCCTTCTGAATTCTTCTCTCGCTTCCTTCTTTCTTTCCTTCCTTCCTTCCTTCATTCATTCATTCATTTCTTTAAATCCTTCCTCTTTTCCATCCATCCCTCCTTTTTTCATTACTTCCTTCCAGTTTCCTAATGTCCTTCTGTCACAAACTATCTCTTCCTCTTTCCTTCCCTTCCTCCTTCTTTATTTCTCCTCCCTCTCACTTTTTCTCCTTCCTTCCACTGTCCTACCCACCTTTCCCTCCTTCCTTCCTCCAACTTTCTTCCTTTCTTCCTCTACTTCGCTCCCATGCACTCCCTCCCTTACTTCTCTCCTCCTCCTTCCTTTTCTTTCTTCCCCTTTCCGTCCTTTCTCCACACCCTCCTTCTCCCAGTCCTCCCCCTGTCCTCTCTTCTCTCCTCCTCCTCTCCCTTCCCCCCTTTCTTCCCTTCATGACTCCCTCCTTTCTTCTATCCTCCCACGCGCTCCCTCCCCCCTCTCTCTCTCACACGCACTCTCCTTCCCCTCCCTTTCTCCTCCCCCCTCATTCTCTCCTTCCTCCTTATTCCCTCCCCTCCCCTCCTCTCCCCTCCCACGCACTCCCTCTCTCCTCCCCCTCCCTTCCTCCTCTCTCATCTCACCTTTATCTTTTCTCCTTTATCTTCTCTCCCTCTTCAAACCCTCCCTCTCTCCTTTACACCCTTATTTCCTCTCATCCATCCTCCCAACCTCTCCTCCTCCTCCTCCTCCTCCTTTTCCTCCTCCTCCTCCTCCTCCTCCTCCTTTCTTCCCTCACTCCCTCTCACCGCTTCTCCCTTCCCCCCTTCCCGCCCTTTCCTTCTTCTTCATGTTTTTCTTCCCTCCATCATACCATCATCTCCCCTCCCTCCCTCCTTCACAGGCCTCTTTCTCCTTCACACTCTCCCTCCCTCCTTCACACCCACTTCCCCCCCTCTTTCTTCCCCCCTCCTCTCTCCCTCTCCTTCACACCTCCCTCACTCCCTCCCTCCCTCCTTCTCTCCCTCCTGTATTAATCTCAAATATTGACACTAGGGAAATGTCCTTTCTTGTCTCCCTTCTTCCCTCCTTCTTTCCTTCATCCTCCTTCGTTCGCTCATTTATTCATTTTTTGTCTCCTTCATTCGTTCTTACATGTCATTCACTTCTTCATCTGCCAGCCTTTCATTCATTCATTCATTCGCCATTTTGTTTTTCATTTTTTTTCTTGATTGCTTTTCGTCTTCCTCTACCTTTTTATTTCATTCTTCCTTTTTCTCCCTCCTTTCCTCTTCTTTCCACCTTCCTTTCCTCTCCTTTCATCCTCTCCCTTCTATTCAATCTTCCTTCCATTTCCCTTCCATCTTTCCTTATTTCATTCCTTCCTACACATCCTCATTTAAAAATTATTCCTTTCCTTCCTGTTTATTCTTCCTTCCTTCTTTCATTCACATCTAATCCTTCCTTTCATTCATTCCTGTTTTACTCTCCCTTTCTTTCATTCCTTTATTCATCCTTCCTTCTTCTTCCTATATTGCCGTTCTGTTCTTCCTACTTCCTTCAGTCATTCCATTTTCATTTTACCTTCCTTGTTCCGTCATTTCTTCCACATTCCATCCTTCCCTCCTTGCTTCTATATTCCTTCCTTCCATCCTTCCATATTCTTCCTTTCCATTCTTCCTTCCTCGTTCCTTTCTTCTTCCCCTTTTCTTCCCAGCCTCTTCTATCTTATCTTCAATCTCTCGTTTTCTTCTCTCTGCACCCCACTTCTTCATCTTCCGCCTTTACTTCCATCCTCCCTTCGTTCGTTTATCCATCCACCTACCCTTCATCCATCCATCCATCCACCCATCCATCCATCCGTCCATCCACCAATCAATCCTTCCATCTCTCTCTCCATCCATCCTTTATCGTAATAACTGTTTCTTCAATCACTCCTCGTCATTTGTCTTCATTACTTAACCTCTTTCACGCTAAATGAATACACAAACTTGAGTGAAACTTCGAGGAAATATCACTCATAACTTGAAGTCCCCCATAAAGTTTCGAAACAGATTGGACACCAAGTTAGGGGCATGGAGGTCTTTAAGTACAATATTTAGGGCACTTTGCATAACTAACCCCTTCAGCCCGAGCACCTCTCAGCGGGTTAATTTCTTTCCCTACCTCCAGACGGTTTCATTCAGGTTGGAAAATCGTCTGGGTGTACAGGGGGTGGAGGAAGGCTGTCTCTAACCCCCGCCAATTTTGAAAAAGTCTGGTCTAAGCTAAATCGGATCGTCGGGGATAGCGAGGAAATAATAGCAAGAAAATAACAGCAAGAAAATAATAGCAAGAAGATAATATCAGAATAATAATAGCAACAAAACAATAGCAGAAAAATAATAGCAAGAAAATAACAGCAGAAAAATAATAGCTTGAAAATGGGCAGGAAAATAATAGTAGGAAAATAATAGCAAAAAAATAGTAGCGAGAAAATAAGAGCAGGAAAATACGTCAAATGATAGTAGGAAAATAATAGTAAAAATATATATAGTTGACATTTTCGGGACGGAGATATTAAACATTTCCTGACCAACCAAAAATACAGTATCTCCAAAATTCATGGGTGGGCTGAGATTATAATTTTGAATGAATGTTGGTTTAGTGAAGGGAGGTGTGCGTACAGAATAATAATAATAGTAATAATAATAATAATAATAATAATAATAATAGCAGTAGTAGTAGTACTAGTAGTAGTAGTAGTAATAATAATAATAATAATAATGATAATAATAATAATTGTAAGTCGTAAGGTTTCGTCTCGGCAGCCATATTTATCTGACCTTATACTCCTTTACTCGTAGGCAGATGACCACACCTGACGGATGAGCCTCCTTATAATAATCTGTTCACCTCACCTTGGGCTAAAATTTATATCCCTCCATCTGGAATGTTGAGTTAAAGCAATTCTGTGTGTGTGTGTGTGTGTGTGTGTGTGTGTGTGTGTGTGTGTGTGTGTGTGTGTGTGTGTGTGACTCAGCAGGTTCCGTCAAACTTCAGAGAGAAGAGAGACCTATCACACATCTTTCACATTCTCTCTTTCTTTCTCTCTCTCTCTCTCTCTCTCTCTCTCTCTCTCTCTCTCTCTCTCTCTCTCTCTCTCTCAGTAATACGTCACTCAGATATTTATACAGTATAGTATATTGACTTACTTATAATTGTACAGAGATAAGAGAAGGGAGAACAAAATTACCCACATATTCCCTGGTTGTCATAAGTAAATAAATAAATTCCACCCTTCCCCAAGACTTTATACAGCAAGCAGCCTCGTATCTTTCACAAGCGAGACGGGGATAATATGTTCAGTCACCGTCAATAGCTCCTTCTCGCCGTCTCGAAATCGTGTCGGAACCTAATGATACCTCGCTAAACAAACCTGTAATAATTAAGTCCACTGTACGTCGTTTCGGTGTTTCAGAACCCAAGATATGGAAAAATATCACCCACGGCGACTCTTTACAGTTGTTGTCATAAATCCTGATACACCACGTCGCGATTGGTGACGAAAATGTGAGTGACGAATTTCGAAACCCAGTGATTCGATCGTCGGAGCTCATTGCGCGTTTCAGATTAATATATAAATTTCGTAATTGTGCGTGCAAGATAGAACAATGTTATTATCCGTAACTGTACCTGTGGCTGCTTTTATTATTATTATTATTATTATTATTATTATTATTCCATTTCCCCCTCCGAAGAAAGCAGAATCTGTCAATTTTTCTTTGAGGAAATGTACAGTATATGTGAAGGAAAAGACAATAGTATAAATTAATAAATAAATAAAAGTATATTCAGCGTAGCAGTGCAACAGTTCTGTATAATGGAAACAAACTTGGAAGAAATAAAATGAATTTTTTTTTTCTCTCTCTCTCTCTCTCTCTCTCTCTCTCTCTCTCTCTCTCTCTCATGCATCAGACCAATCACAGGGCTCGAGACATGACGCTCAGGCCTCCACTTTCCCGCCAAATAAGTCGTTCCAAGTATCCGATTTCCACTAAGCAACGCCTTCGGATACGCGCTTTTTAAAGTTCCCGCGGCAATGTTTACGCTTTTTACTTTAATCCTGTTCCAAATTCCTAGTTCATTTTTTGGTTTTTATAATTTTGCTGCTTTTTGGTATATAGTTTTTTTTTTTTTTGTGGGATTGTGAAGGATTTGGGTCCAGTTGGGAAGTCGAAGTCACCGCTAGATGTAAGGTTTCTTGGAGAGGATCCAAGATGGCGCTCAGAAGGGAAAAAAACGCGGGAAACTTTATTGTGATTGGGGAAAAAATTGAGTCAAGTGATGGGGAGGGGAGGGAGGGAAGGGAGGGGAGAGGGTGATGAGATAGGGTGAGAGAGGGGAAGGGGAGAGGTGATAAGTGAGGGGTCAGTATTTGAGAGAGAGAGTCAGTGGTGATGTACTCTCTTTGTCTGTCTGTCTGTCTGTCTGTCTGCCTCTGTCTGTCTGTCTGTCTGTCTCTCTCTCTCTCTCTCTCTTACCATCCTGCCTCCATTCTCCCATGTGTCTTCTACTCTGCTTTGGCTCGCCTGCCCACCTGTGTGAAGTGAGCCCGTTAGTCAGATTTATCATATTGAGGTTTATTACCAAGGAGGCAATGAAATTATGTACAGTTAAATGAGGGATGTATGTGCTTTCAAGTTATCATCATCGTCGCCGTCGTCATTATCTTAAAACTATGGATAGAATGAGGTAAGGTCCAGAAAGCAAGGAATAAGAAAACACGATAGGGGGAGAATTATGAAGAGCATGCTTAGTGTAGTGGGCCAGACATTCATTCAGTTACCATAGAAGGCTACGGAATCCTGTACACACAGAATTCAACCTCAGAATTCCTTGAAGGTGGGATAAACATTGCAACTGGAAATCTATAGGGTCTCTAATGACAACTAAGATCCCCCGTCTTATACTTTATTGTACCGGTATACCTGGGCCAGGCGTTAGTGTGGCATTGTTCAATTGTGCAGAGTTGCTACAAAGTGAGACTTGACTTTAAGAAAATATCTCTGTATCTGTCCGGGTGAGGAAGTGACGTGCTACAATTAATTTTTTTTCCATATTCCTCAGTTTTGGCTGTCTAAATTGGTTGCCCTATATATATATATATATATATATATATATATATATATATATATATATATATATATATATATATATGGTTTAGTAGACTCAGGCCTAAGCTTGCCCATTGGATCCAAAATACAAGGGTGATAGTATGCTTAAAGATGTAGGTATGGAATTCGAATCTTTGAGTGGCACCGTTTATTTTGTCATGTATATAAAGTGAATTGGAACGCACCTGCCACAGTTGGTCTTGTAGATTATGGTTTTTTAGGATCATGTTATTGTGTACTGAATACTTCTGAGTCTTACTGATGCTGGCTTTCACAGTGCCAGAGAAAAAAAACGGACTGTACCGGTTCTTATGGTAATATTGCAGAAAACGTGGCTCGCGAACTTTATCTAAATTTTGAAACCTTAAATCCTCTGCTAAAATTGAAGATACCCTTCCAGAACGGGAAAAATGCATGCACAGTAGATCAGCGTTAAAAATTATCTGATCATTCCCTTAATGTCGATTTGATCGTCTGTCCACGCCCAAAAATTCTTTTATGGGTAAAAGATAATAAAAATTTGCCTTGTCTTTTTTACCCATAATTTTCAGGCATTTTCCGTTGAATTAGTCTGTTTATTGATCCTTTTTTTTTTTTTTTAATTGGTTCGTATATTTTATTGATGTTATTATCCAGGTTCACGTACAGTACATCTAATGAGAACCCCCTCCCCCAGTTGTCGATCTCACTAACCTCTGTTCTCATCTAACCATTTACACTGAGAAGCAAATTTCTCTTTTGTATACCATATTTGCACTGTGAACTAAGTTTGACTTTCCCAGGATGGTTGGTTACCCTTTTTTTTTTTTTTTTTTTTTTCATAAACCAGCTAAAATTATCCTAACAGACTAACAAACAAACCTAATTTGACATAACTCACGAACAAACCTAACCAGATAAATTATCATAACAGACCGAGCAAACTTAACCTGACATTAACTATATCCTAACCCAACCAACTAAACAACATAACCTACTAAACAATCCTAACCCAACCTAAACTGGGCTTTCCTGGATAAGGGAAAGTGCCCACATTAAGTATATCTCAATATACCCAAACGCGTGACATAGACGATAGTATATATTCAAGTCCTTATATATACTGTATACATATTCGCTTAACATAAATGGCCTCCTATGCTAGTTATATGCATCCGCGTGACAGTCGGTACCCTATGGCTAGCCTTATGCTACGTGTGCGTTACGTAGGACGAGAGAATAGCATTCACGATCTATCCGCGCGTGGGGGCAGAGAGGGGGAGGGAGAGTGGTGATCTAGACTTCCTTACGAGACAGGAAGTTGGGCTTATACCTCGTATATCACTTCTATTCACTTCATATGGCCAAAGCAAGAGGGGGGGGGGGAAGGGGCGCGGCACTGATGCTGTCTGTCCCTGTGTAATACTGGGGGGGGGGGTCACACTTGGGGGCGGCCCATGGCCTAGCGCCATGTACTCCGTTCATGAGCCTATTGGTGGGGAGTTCACTATTCCACACGGGGAGGTAACACTGAGGGGGGAAGACACTGGGGCGAGGGGGCGGGTCCACTGGGGTACGGGCTTCCCAGATACTAGGCGACAAACAACCTCAGAGTCTTTTACTCACGGAACAGGCGGAGAGGAGTGCTTGGGTCACGGGCGGCAGGAGGCCCTGCGCCAGGAACCGCAGGTGGTGGCTGGGCATTGGGGGTGGGCTGTCCGAAGTGTATTCCAGGGGTACCCTGTGGGGTCGCCACGAGTCCCATGGGAGTTGGTGGGTGGCGTGGTGGGCGGTCCTTTTTCTGTAGAGGCCCTGGGTGATGCAGGGCTCTCTGGGCTAGGGCCGAAGAGGGCCAGGAGGCGCGCTACTCGGCACTGACCCTTAATCGTCGTCTGGGTCCTGAGAGCAGACCTGGGGTGGCCCAGGGCTGGGGTCAGCTGTGGGGAGGGCGGTGCCCAGACTGTGCTGCCGTCTCACCCTGCAGAGGCAGCCGTCAGGGAGGGCCTGCGGTCACCGTCGCTGGGGGAGCCTCGGCTACTGCAACAGGCGTTGGGGGAGGCCTGCTGACTCCAGGGGCTGCGGTCTCGCCGTCGGGGGGAGGCTGGCAGGGGTGAGCTGCGGCCTCTCGTCCTGGAGGAGTCCGACAGCACTTGGGGCTGCAGGGTCGGGACACTGGACCTCGGGGACGTCACGCCCACTCTGGTCTCTGGTGGGGTTCCTGAAAGGGAGCAGAAACCACCCTCTCGAGGAGAGAGGCGGGGAGAGGGGCACCTGTCCTCGCTCTGCCACCGGAGGGGTGGGCGGGGCAAGAGGCACCATCCTCTGCTGGAGCCTGGGGACAGGCGGAGGGAGAGCGGCTGAGGGCCGACTCTCCTACTTGGCGGGGCAGGGAGGCCCCGCCGGAACTCTGGTCCGGGGTAGACAGGGGAGGTCCAGGTGACTTTCCCTCCATCAGGCAGCCCTGTTGGGCACTGCCTGGGCTCTTACGGGGGACAGGAGGGCAAGAGGAGTCGGGAGAAGTTCCTCTGGGCACTACAGACTCTGATGGCTGGGAGAAGGCCCCCGATGGATTCGCCCGGCTATTGCCACAGCTCGCACGGAGGCTGCACTCCAGCCGTAGGGTCTGAGACTCCTGTCCCGGAGACAGCACTGGGGGACGGCGACGTTTCGTCCCGCGTGGTACCTCTGACAGAGCGTATCCCAGGGCCCGCCTTCCTCCTTGGGGGCGCCGGCGAAGGTTGTCTGGTGGACGTTCCAACGTGCGGGCTCCCTAAGGTGGTTGGCAGAGAATGGCTGACCGACGGTCCTTCCACCCACAGTATACCCGACGGGTGATATTATGCTGCTGCTCCTTTGGGGGAATAGCAACCCTTAAGGCTCCTCCTGAGTCCTCTGTTAAAAAGGAGGCCGATCCAGGGGACTCAGCGTCCAAGGGTTTGCTTGGGATGATCTTGCCACTGCAAGTCCCACCCCGATTCTGGCGAGTGTTCCCTCCGCTGAAATGTAGTGTACCTTTACTGTACACTGCCCAGTGGTCTGGCTGTGGGGAAGAGGGGCATTGGGTCACAGAGGTGATACGTTGTTTATGCCCAGAAGGCTCAGCAGGTGAAAAGAGCCTCCCTGTCATCCTGTAGGGTGGGGGTTACCTCCCTGTACCCTCCTCCTAGGGTGGTGGTGTCTGGCTCACTCCACCGAGCCGGTATTTCGCCCCTCAATCTGAATAAGGAATTATTGCCCTCAGCTGGACCTAGATAGATCATAATATAGCCCAGCTAGGGTTACAGGAGAGCGCTACCCCTCCCAGCAACGGCAGCTACCCGGGCAGGGCGCGAACTCTCGACCTCGCGATCTAGAGTCCAGCACTCTATCAATGAGCCACCCTGCTCCCCTAAGTCCAAGTAAGCAGTGAAGAAAATTGAGCCAAGAGGAATATAGTACTGTGCCCTGCATACCTAACAGGCTGCTTGGGCTTTTATATAGCCCACTGTCTGACAAGGTTGCAAGCAGGTTGGCAGGTTGTAGGTGGCATGATAGATGACAGAGGACACTTATGTGAGACTAGTGATAGCAGGGGTGGGTATAGATACTCCCAGTAGACTGAGGGATAAGTAGACAGACTGCACACATGATTGATAAACTGACAGATAGATAAATATATGCATCTTTGCTTTTTGTGCTTGCTCAAGCACTTGTCTGGACAGAAGGCTTGGCAGGTCACAGAGGTGGGGAAAACCACCCAAAAGAAGATAAGATGTAATGTGCAGTACAGAAGGAACTGCTGAGAGGTATTATGGAACAACTATTGTCCTCTCAGAATACAACCCTGAATGAAATCTAGCAGGATGAATCTGATTCAGAGGACATTAATCTGGACCAAATGCAGTGTCAGCTATCTGACCCATAGTGGTTGCTATTGCAAGGTTGCATTAAAAAATGATAATCAGGGTTCTGAGTTTTGTTACAGACGTATATACAAACAACACCAGCAGTCTGGTTGATAGTGTACACTACATAGATTTTTAAAAGTCCTTCTTTCATGAACCATATTATTTCCAGATACATTATATCGTTAGAGGATTCATGAGTGACCAGTTAGTGAACAGTATTTTTATCTATCTATAGCCAGATGTCATAATCCTGTGAGGGACGGCTGTTTGTCTTTAAGTTAGTTGTTTTATGGGGAGGGGCACTAACCCTCTCCCAACCTACTTGTTGACATGTAGGGAACACGTATGGGTTGGTTATCTGGTTACCACCCAGCTCTGTAAACGGTTTACTTGCCTACAGGAAACCATTAGGCGTGTCAGTCAATGTAAGGCCACCTGTAAAGGAGAGAAAGTAATAAAGTGACGGGAGAGATGGGAAAAATAGGAAGAGAGAAGGGCAGACACAGAAAAAGAAAGATAAAGATTGAGGAAGAAGTAGGCAGCACTACATCATGTGAGTGGATGATGGTCAAGTACAGTATATATAATCATTCATAATCATCTACAGTATATTCAGAAGGACCTTATACTAAGACACAGTGAAGTGGACACAGATCGAGCCAAGTTTGGAACAAGGTGTGTGTGATGTATATGATTGAGTCATAGCTACCTCACTAAGAGGCAAAGAAGAGAAATAGAAAAAATGTAAAAGTAGTGTCCTCGCTGACTTCTATTACTTTAGCTAATCAGATGAAATCCCATATTCTTTGTATCTGCCAACAATAAGCAGAGTTAAAGTTGAAAGGTAGTCAGTCAAGTATGAAATGTGTTGGCTGCCCTCAAGCAGCACTGGACTATGTTTGTTATACGGTAAAAGCTTCTCATTTTCTGAAATGTATCCACATGTCACCAGTACTGTTCAGTGTAACATGTATCACCCACTGAAGCATTAATACAGTACACACACACCTTGAAAATAATGCAAAAACCTGGAGAACTTTTAAACTAAAGAAGGATAGGTTAGGAAATGCGTATTATTTGTCAGCTGTTGTGGCCAGGTAGGTTTAAAATTACTCCCATCCACACTGAAATAGGTCAGGCTGTGGGATCCAAAAGGAAATGTCATAAGTGTATGATGGCCTTGCGTCTTTGAGACTTGCAGTGATGAGGTAGACTTTGAGGCCTCTATAAGGTGTTAAACAGGCCTAGTGGCATACTGTACCTTGTCATTCTGTACGATCAACTATTTAGTGTGTACTTACCAGTCAGCTGTCACTTTTGACACTCTTAGTATGATGAATCCTTTAAACCTCTCATGGTTAATACTGTACAACTCTATTCAGTTAATGGCATACAGTACAATATAATTTAGCTGAAATTGAGTTAGGAACTTTAGTGTTAATAGAAATTACTTGCATTCTGGTACTTGACAGCAACGTGATAACTGGCATTACAGTATTTACACATTTTTTTTTAACCTACTGATGTCATTTCAGTGATAGAGGGTGCCATGTAGTTCCAATATCACCAGTGTGCCACCACCATTGGTGGCCTCATGGTCTTACTGTTCCTTTATGAGGTACAAGTGCAGGCACTAGAATAAGCAGGTTTTATTAATGCGCCATTATCTTTAAATACTTTACTTTACAAAAGAACAGACTATTTTACAGCTGGTCACTACATCAGACTGTGACCTGGTATGTACATATGACCTCACTTCACCTCACCTGCTGTTTGCTACTACTCTGTAAATACACCATCACATACTGTCATAACAATCTTAAAATAATGAGATGACTTGCCATGGTGGTTATATACTTAGGTACTTAAAATATTCATCAAGATCATAATCTCCTGGCACACATAGAGTACCACATGTATAATCAAACTGGTACTCTATTTATACTACCAGTACTTTCTTCACTTGCATTTTTCCGAGGAATTGACTTTTTCTTCACTTAATTCCTTTACCACACATAAAAAATAAAATATTTTCCAGAGAATAAGTACTTGTATTGAAAACCCTCATCTTTGCCAATGCCCCTAATGTCACATCAAATTAATGCCAGACTCTTAAATATAATCTATATTGGCCAAACTACATCAATACTGAGCAGCGCAAAGTCCCTGTAAAAATACAAATTTCTTTTAGGCTATGAGTGTCTACATTAATGTTCTCCCTGCTTGTGGTAATAGTCATACTTGTGATTACTGTACTCTTGCACCTCCCACCAGGTACATTCGAGTCCTCCCTATTCTTTATAACACACAAATGATCTTTCCTCCAACCTCTACTGGTTGTACTGTCAACAGTTTTCCTCAATCATCATTATCTTTACACTCGTGTCAACCGCATTTCACATTCCCTGTCTTTCACTAAAATTTTAGTTTTATCACTTGTTCCAGTTTACATTGTTTTTGAAATGACAGCAAAATACATCAGCTGATCCAGACAGGCCACATACAGTAATAAGTTACATCAGATCAATGTATTATTGGGGATGTGTTAAAATTTGATCAAAAAGAAAGAACAGCAGGATCAGCATAAAGACAGGTTTCATAAGTAAGGGGAATACAGTACCTAGCTCTGTGTTGTTAGATTTAGTATGGCTCAGGAGTTCACTTTGGTTTGGAAATGTGACCCGTATGGTAATTCGGCCTTTGCATTTTTGGTACGGCTCTCACTTTACTAGGTTACATAAACATTACTTCCCATTACTAGGTTACATAAATGTTACTTCCCATCTTTTCATCATTGTCATCATCCCATGCCGTATTCCACCCTCAGCATCAAAAATACTGCACTGTTGTAAACATACTGAACTGTATATATACATTTACAGATTTCTTCATACTGTACAAATTATTGGGGGTTTAATAATCATACACAAGTGACATGGGTTAGATAATTATGGCAAACTGTATATGACTTTCTCTCTCTCTCTTTTTTTTTTTTTTTAAGTTGCTTAAGCAATTGCAGGAGTTCTTCAAGCTGGACTCCACAGACAATGAGATAAAAATGAGTTGTGAATCAAGCACTCGGGATTTACAAGTTTTATTTCCCCATTGGGATTTGCAAATGAGTAGCCATCATAGTAATTTGGTCAAATTAGGCTTAAAAGACTGCTAAGATCTGCTGAATCTAAAATTTCCCATAAAAAAAAGGGTGACATTTCATTAAAAAGTAATACTGTACTGGTGATACAGAATACAGATGCATTATACAGTTATTTAAATACGAGCTGTTAAAAATACCAGCCTGAATGGGTCAGGCAGTGAGACAGTAATTTCTTTCCATCTAATGTCTATATAAAACCAGTAATACATTTAATAAAAAAATAAACAACAAGCATCACAAAGATAATGTACTGTATGTACTACTAGTTACAAGTATGAGGATTTGAAGTGGATCAGGACAAAAGGAATTATAATTGCTGATAGATGCACTCAGGCCACCAGGATAAAATGGAATAAGTTGGTGAAATTAAGGTCCTGGTAGGTTATCTGTGACTTTTGATAAACATATGGGAATAGATGAAAAGCAAGATTTCAGAGTAAGAGGAGGAATATTTGAGCACAAACGTGCAAATTAGGGGGGGAAAAAATAGGGGAAACAAAATATCAAGAGAGTAATAAAGGCAAAAAGTAAGGCATCACAAAAAGTACCTGTATCGCTAATAGACGAATGTGAGAGGAAAAGCAACTCTCACTTTTCAAATGAAAAACTTAGTTATCAAGGCAACACTGACATCACAAACAAAGTGCCAGGACAATCAGTCTGTCAGTCTAACATGAGGAGGTAGACGACAGATGATGCTAGTGGGGATCAAGGGGAAAGGGGGGGGGGGGAGAAAAAAAAAAAAAATTACTGCCTCACGCCTCTGGAAGATCATACATAGCTTATAAAGATTCTCTGAAGACTATACATATTCCTAGGACTTTTAAATAAGTTTTAAAGCTGCTCTTACTAATCATTTATACTTCAAATCATTATTAAAGCATAATATTATTGCAATGGCACCTAACGTAAAAAATCATGACCAGAGACACAACTGATGAGTCTGCCAAAATCTGCTTTAAATTTGGATTTCCTGGACTTGATACCCAATGAGGGCATGCGTAAAACAAGATAAAACACAGGACTGGATAATGGGACATACTTGGAGAGGTGAGGTTTAGCTTTAGCATCACTGAATACTGTCAGTATCAAGGTTCTCTACCAGCCAGTGAACTATACTTTGTCTGTTCTTACTGGTCAAAGTTTTCTTTCATTGTTGGAGAAAAACACACACACACACACACACCTTACTTTACTATATCAGTCCTTGGTTCACTGATGGTAGCAGCAGGTCTGGGAGTACAGATATACAATATAGGATACATTTGGCAACATAAAATCCAATCCTGTGCTGAAGTCAAGGGGAAAAGTAAGAGATCTTTTTGCTAGGTAAGAATTTCCTGCCTACCACAGCTTATATTGTGAAAACTCCAAACAGACAGGCTGGGTACATAGCTTACAAAATTGCAGCAACATCTAGACATAAATAATTGCACAGTCAGGAGCGAGAGTATTGGAACACGTCAATTATCAGTGTGTGTGTTCAGCTGTGTCCACCCACACTTTGTCTCCAGCTGATGAATACACAAGGAAACTTCACCCATCTTTTCGGTCTGTTGTGCAAGATGTACGTAAGTGCTTCACTGATTCAATCACTACTTATCCTTCAAGTCGAACACACCTAGGATCATCACTCCAATGGTGTCTTGATAGTAGAGATGTGTGGAAGTGCTCAGCCAACATCTCACTGTTATACAGTAGGTATGACCTTTTAATTTTGAACTTTTGCAACCACTATTCCACATATTGTCTTTGCAAGAGGGAGATGTGTGAATGCATCATTTAGTTTATGGAGGCTTGTTCTTAAGTATCCAAGCAATCTCTCACCATTTTACTTTACGATCCGTGAGGTTTAAGTTGTGAATGTATCAGCTGACTTTAATAGGAGCTTGTTCTCAATTTTCCATGCACTTTCTGTGTTACTTGAAGGTCCTTATTAAAGTGCAAGATATATACGTGCATCAGCTAATTCAGTCATGGAAGCCTGCCATATTTCCAACACACAGTAACCAACCCAGGGACCGTATTCATAAAACCTTTGCTAATTTCTTCCATAAGCTAATCTTCATTTCAGTTAATTATCAGGAATACTTTTGCTTGGTGATATATTTCTGCCTTATTATAGTTTCTGGTAGTTGTACAGTATTAGTAAAGGTAAAAGTATAAACACTCATATATTTCAATATTTACAGTACAAAGCTACAGTTTGGTTGTGAAGTGATTGTTAGCTATGCAAGTGAAGATAATATGTAAACAAATAATCAGTTTCATTTTCTGTGAAAATAAATGCTTCAACAATCAACTTTAGCAAAGGAATTTTTATGAATACAGTCTCAGGCGTGTGGGGGTTCAAGATATGAGTGTGATCGGCTAACTCACTCACCGCCACGCTGGTCATGGACTCTGTACGGAAGACACTGAAGCAAGAGGGAAACATAGGTAGCAGATCAGCAGTACAAGTCCTTATTATATGCTGGTGATGTTTTCCAAAATGTCAACTTAAAAAAAAAAAAAAAAAAAACTGGCACTGTACATGAGGAGGAACTGGCAAATGAGCTTCACAAGTAGTATTACAGTATACAAGGCAATTTTTCTTTAACTTACCATGGATTGTATTAAAAAAAAAAAAAAAAAAAAAAAAAAAAAGGGGGGGGGGGGGAAGCATATAACAAGGACTGCTGTATGAGGTCTGCAGTTGCAGTGGTAAGCAAGCCATTACTTCCAACCATCTGCCTGTCCATCCTTGTACTTTAGAGGGCAATAGACCACTTGTGAAAATATAGAAATCACAGTAACTCTGAAATGAGGTGTTAAGTATTGTCGTTTGAACACTACAAAGTCACACTCATGTTGAATTGGGCCCAAGTTTACTTCTTCTTCCTCTCTGCTTTCTCTGCTAACTTTTCTGCCTTCTTCTGTAGCTTCTCCCTCTCCTTCTTCTCCTTCTCAGCTTGCTTTCGTTCCTTCTCAACTGCTAACCGAAGTTCCTTCACCTGTGGGACATAAAAATTATGCTAAATGTTAGTGAGGAAAAGTGAAGATAAAGTGTTTGTCTTCCTACTACAGTACTGGTAGATGTCTGTAAAATGTAAAATGAAAATGATATACGATGTGCCCTGAGTCATATGCAGATCTCATTTGCATGAAACACATTTTGAATGGTGCTATAAATCTTGACCCTAAAACGAGCAGTGTTGAAAGATTGCATTTTTGCACAATAAAATTCCTGAGGTGACACCTGCCTTGGGGAGGGGGGGTGACACACACTAACATGGGGACCATGCATATGCACTTTGTTTCCTACCCCCCCCCCCAACCTCATTCATGCACACTGTGTTTCCTCCTTGACCTGTCTCCAAGTGGCCTTGACCTGCTGCCTCACATGTCTATATCCTGTGCAATTGCCATGTTGTGCTTGTGTCTGAGAGTAATTTATCTGTGTGATGGCATTGACTACTCCCACACAACCTGCCAGTGGACCTGCTAGTGACAGGCATGATGAGTTTCACCAAGTTTAGACAAGAAAGGATACTGAGGCTGCTCACTGCTAAAGAATGAGTGACTGACAGCAAATTTTTTTTCATGATAATGAACTGACCATTCAGACTGTGAAGTAGAACAAGAACAAAATCCTACAGGTTAAAGAATTTTGTGGTGGTGGTGAGGATACACTGTACCAGTGGTGTGTGTGGAGTAATATGCTACTGAAAATGGAGGTGGTATATAAGTACATTTGCAATGTGGTAAATCACTATAACAATGAAAATTAGACCCATTTTCAGAATAACAATGGCAGAATTATTGTGAATTTATATTTAAGACGGCGGCCTATGAAAATCTTGTGCGGATGCAGTGATGCATGGAAGCTGAAAGGTAAACATTTGACCTAACACCTGCCCAGTGTTTACAAGTGCAGAACCCCCATCTCAGGCCTCTGTGCAGGCAGCCTCCTTCATGTCACCCCTTTGAAGACTTGGTATCACTCACCCAATTGTTAACATGTCCCATGCCTGTGGTCACCTTCGTATTTGCCAGGCTACCTAACCTTCTCGCTTGGGTAAGCTCACCAAAATGCCATTGAGGTCACCATATAACAGTGCAAGCATGCAATGAATAGTGCTCTGTGCGAGTCAGACGAGAGGGAACTTTGTGAATTAAGTGAAACTTGCATCTTTGAAATTATGTCTGGTGCTAATCTCAGTGGAAAGAGTGGTGCTGCAGATGTTGCTAAGGGCAAGGCTAAAAGGCCAATGTGTAGCCTTTCCCTTACTGTGAAATTAGACATTTTTAAGCGTCACAAGGAGGGGCACAGAGCAAACAAGATTGACAAAGCCCTAAAGCTGCCCCAGTCCTTGGTCTCTACGATGATAAAGAAATAAGATGCTGTACTAGCAGTATCGAAGAACTTACCTGCCCTGACTGCTAAACAACTAACCAGACAGAAAAAGGGAGCCTATAATGGAGGAAATGGAGAATCTCCTAGCTTTGCGGGTTAATGAAATGAACTGTGCGAAGCACCCTCTTTACCAAAGGTTAATATGCACAAAGGTTCAATCTGTGGAAGGATTTCAAGGATAAGCAAGGTATGGAACCCAAGGAGGAGTTCAAGGCCAGCATGGGTTGGTTTGAATGGTTTAAGGCCTGTGCTGTCCTTTGACATGTGACCATGGTGAGGCTGTTAGTGCTGACCATGTAGCAGCTGAGGCCTTCCCTGTAAAGCTGAAAACAATCACAGAAGAAAGGAGATACTCTTCAGAACAAGTCCTCAACTTTGACAAAACAAGCCTGTTTTGGAAACATGCCTCCCGGTTGACATGCATAAGCAAGGAAGAATGATGTGCGCCAGGGTTTATGGCAGCCAAGGACCGCCTTACCCTCTTCCTTGGTGTGAATGCAGAGGGAGACCCGATGCTCAAACCACTCCTCGTGTATTACTGATTAAGCCCCCAAGTGCTGGCAGTGTTTATGAAGGAGAACCTCGGGGTTATCTGGAGGAGTAACTCCAGGGCATGGCTGACCACTGCATTCTGCTGCTCTTACATGGCAGGATACCTATCCCCCGTGCCTGCATAACTATGCCGGCTGAAGCATTCTTGCCAACTGTTTCCTTTTGCTGGTTTGACAATGCCCCAAGAGACCCTGAGGAACTGGAGGACTGGGTGGATAATATCATAGGGGTCTACCTGCACCCAACACATCACAGCTGCAGCCAATACATCAGGGTGTCATCGCCACATTCAAGACCTACAACCTCCGCTGTATCATGGGGCAAATGGTGAGGGTGAGTGACTCTGGCGTAAGTGATGCAGTGTGGAGATTCTGGATGAACTATAGCATCAAGCGTGCCATCAACAACTTCACAGTGGCATGGGAGGAGGTGCAGTCAAGCACAATGAATCCCATCAGGTGTAAATTATGGCCAGAATGTGTGTGCTCCTTCACAAGGTTCCTGGCAGTGGAGAACATCTGTTGTGACATCTTTGACCTCTCACATGAGGTGGGATTTGAAGAGGTTGACAAAGATATGCAAGAGATCATGGACAGCCACACAGTGCAACTCCCTACAGAGGAGCTCGCTAAGATAAAGGAACAAGTAGTGGAGATGCTGGAAGGTGGCAAGCACAGTGGTGGGGACAAGCCCCTTCGTGTTCTCAGCATCAAGATCTTGAAGGGGTTCCTTGCAATAATGGACAAGGGAATTTCATTCATACGGGACAAGAATTCAAACCCGGCAGGGAGTGACGTGTCGATGCACAACATCGAACAACACTTGAGGCCACACAGGGAGCTCCTGACCACTAAGAAGGTATCACAGCAGATCACTTCTTCCTTGCCACCAGCAACAAGGAACCAAGGCTACCAACAAGTGGTGTGCAAATGCAACGTCCTGCATCACCTAGCCTACCTCCATCACATCTGTCTTGTCTTCATCGCTGCCTGGCACACCCGTACGCTGCCCCACTGTCAAATTGCCATGCTCTCCATCAACTGTACCACATTGCCCTCCCTTGGTCTCACCACTTCTTTCTCCCCTGATTTCAACATTTCACTCTCCCCATCTATCTTTATCTTCTCCTGAGGACCTGGAATGATCATCCAGGCCCTCCAGCTGTTCCCTAGCCTCAGGGGGAACCTTTGGTGATGATTCAAACTGGTCTACAACATACCTCTTTTTTAAATATAATATATATATATATAACCCTTTCCTTGCCGGAACCTTTGTCGACTTTTTTGGCCCTCAGTACTGAGGGTTTGGGAGGCTGTGTGACCCACAATGCAGGCCATTTTCATCCCCCACCCCACATGAATAGACCTGGGAAAGTGTAAAAATATGCCCAGTGATCACTCTCATCTTAAATGTCGGGACCAACTGCCTAGCCCCGGGCTCCTACGCTCCTCATGGGGCAATGTAGGATTGGATGATGGGTGGATAGTAGAAGTGCTCACTTTGACTGTTTTCCACCTGAAAACAGGTGCTTTGGTCCAGCACACCAAGATTTGCGTTGGATGGCTACTTTCAGATATCGTCAGCAGCTGATGTGGATAGACAGTCCAATTTGGTGTGGAGCAGATGGATGCAAGTAGTGCTTGTAGCATGAAAATGCAACCTGGTTTACGTAATGTGGCCACAGTCGAAACTATGATGATGGGAAGTTGGGGTTTTGTGCCAGTTTTATGTATTTTCACATTTATTTTTTTTCATACATTATATTAGAATGAGGCACTTAGAGGCACTATAAACACTCGTGCTGCACAGTCACATTAGTTACGGTAAATCACACATTTCTTACGTTATTTTCCTTGCATTACTTGCTTTTATGATTTACTTCAATTTATAGTACTTACATTTGCTTATATTACAGTAAACCCTTCATAAGTTAAACTATATGGGGCTCTAGGATTCAACTTACCAGATTTTCCGACTAACGGGGGGGGGGGGGGACTTGCCTCCCACAAGTAGCAAATTACTATATATGATTACTTCTTTATTACCACTAAACTAAAGATGCATTTTAAGGCATTAAAAATAAACGGTAAAAACAATTCAGTGCATGTCATAGGCTAGGCCAGGATAGGAGGTTGCATAGCCTAGGCTAGGCTAGGTTAGGCTAGACAGATAGAGTTGGGGAAGTACTGTACCATATGTGAATCTCTGAACACAAATCAACAGTGTAGGCTATTATCATGTATAAAGCAACACAAATAAACAACAGAAAATAATTCGGAGCATTTCATTTCTTAAATTGGTGGATGTCTGTGCGAAGAGCTCTCGCTGGTTTGGCAGCTTGGTTTTGGAAATGGAGGTGGGGCAACAGTCAATTACTAAAAGTACTGCACTTATTTACTTCACTTTACAATCGATTAAACTAAAATGTAACACCTGGAATATAATAATCTAAAATGTACACTCACGATCACTTATTTCTGCTTAGGTCCCCCCCCTTACTACCCCTGTATACCCAGGGAAGAGGGGGGGGGGGAATAAACAAGCTCCACCCGCTTCTACCCCAGCTCCCAACCCTCCCCCATACCTCTACCCCCCTCATCTGTCATTCTTAACTAGCAGTTACATCTCAAGCTGACTTCACACTTAACACTCTAGGTCCTACTACAAATACAAACATAGAACACTAGGATATGTAAAAAGGACATTATATAACCATCAACACGCCGCAGCAGGAAATTAATGCAATATGACGTTGACAGTAAAACCAAAACATTAACCATGGCCACCTCAGGCCTCATGCGTTGGGTGCTCTGCTTTGCACACACACACACACACACACACACAGGAAAAGCAAATGGTCTTGACAAAATTTCATGTTGGGTGCTACATGAGTGTGCAAAAGAGTTATGCAGACCAATATATTTATTATTCAAGGAATCCTTGGGTCAGGGTAAATTACCTATTTGGAAGAAAGCAAACATTGTTCCCTTATCCACGAAAGGGAACAGACAAAATCCACTCAACTACCGACCAGTATCACTAACCAGTGTTGTAAGTAACATACTGGAAAAGCTGGTAAGAAAAGTTTGGGTAAACCATCTAGAAGAACACAATATGATACCAGAAGGGCAGACTGGTTTCAGAAAGGGAAAATCATGTGTTACTAATCTATTAAGCTACTATGATAGAGTTGCAGAAATATTACAGAAAAGAGAAGGATGGGTGGACAGTATCTATCTTGATTTAAAGAAAGCATTTAACAAAGTACTGCACCAAAGACTTATGGAAACTGTACCATCAAGGAGGAATCCAGGGCAACCTGTACTGTTGGATGCAAGATTTTCTCAGAAAAAGGGAAATGAGAACAGTACTAAAGGGGAAATTACTCATCATGGAGGGATGTGACTAGCGGAGTTCCACAGGGCTCAGTGCTGGCACCAAGTATGTTTTTAGTGTTTATAAATGACACAGACAGTAACATTGGAAATGAAAGGTACTTAAATGTTTCCTGATGATGCAAAAATACAAAGGAAAATTACTAACAGAGTCTTGTAGACAGCTACAAGAAGAATTAAATAAACTTCATGAATGGAGTAAATGGCAAATGGAATTCAATGTGGACAGGTGTCATCAAGAAAAAATAAATGATAAAGTTACAAATATATAGCAGTTGTACAGTAGCAGTAACCCCAGGTCCATCTGAGTGAACACCCAGTAGCAAGATTGCAGGCTGACGATGCCACCTCCTACTGTCCACCATCCTTTTTCCGGGGATATGAAGTGAGCTGAAGGGCATTTGCTGAACCAGGCAGTGGAGCTTCCCAGCCATGTCAGTGGCCTCCTGTACTGGACTAATTCCATACTGGACAAATAATTAACCTTATAGGGAAAAATGATTAATTCAGACAAGAATTTAACTTATGGCACAAGATTCCCTTGAATGTTGTAAACAATGATAGGCAGACACACAAAACTGTAATTTGGCAGGATGAATATGGGCAGCTTGGGGGGGATCCAACACAACATTATGGTGTTAGCACATTGGCAAGAACAAGGAGACTGAAGGTCAGTGATGTCACCTCTCCCAGCCAATGCATGTTTTCATTGGGGGTGGCACCTCTCAACTTCACAGAATAATGGAAACTCACCCACCCCTCAACAAACCTGATTTCTTGCACATTAGTGGCAGCATCCATCCATCCATTGTCCAATCCTACACTGCCCCATGAGAAGCGTAGGAGCCCGGGACTAGGCAGTTGGTCCTGTCATTTAAGATGAGTGTGCAAACTGTACTAATTAAAGTTTTCCATACCATTTTTTTTTTTTTTCTTAATACTGAGTGTTTACTGTACTTGAGGCAATCAGAACTAAAGCAATGCATGCTGGATGTACGGCCACTGTGTAAATACACACACACACACACATGAAAGACAATAAATGACCTTGCGCTTGAGTCTGGTGCGATCATCGGGTGGGAGGTGGAGAGACTTGAGGTCGCGGAGGTCGAGGTTGAGAAGGCGCGGACCAGTCATGCCAACCTCCAGGAACCTGTTCACACAGCCTTCCAGTCCCTGCACCACAAGCCACTGACCCACCTGAAAACACATCATTATGATCAAAGAGGCTGATTAACTCAATGCAACATTATTATTATTAAGTCATCATCATCTGGACCTCCTTTCCTACTAGGGTGAGGAATTGAAACGTCCAGACAACCCAAGTTTGCCCAATTCAATGGGCCATGCTTCCATTCACTCGTCATTCAAGCCCTTGATATCCTGGCTCCATCAGATATGCCACAAAAAATTTCACCATGTGTTGTAGCTTCACATATACCCATCTGACAGTCAATCCGAGCATTGTCTCATTAAAAAGAGGTGCCAAATCCCTGGTCATGCACTTCTCCGTAAAAAATTCATCTAGCCAGCTCAATCTCTTGTTAGTCCCTTGGCCTCACCAACTTCCATACTTCCTCACACACTCATCTGCCATATCTCTCCATCTTCTTGGCCTACCATGCCTCCTCCCTCCTTCAGATTTGCTCATATATACCTTTTTCACCATTTTATTATTATCAATTCTCTCCATATGACCAAATCATCTCGGTACACTCTCTCCGATTGTGGTGTCCACAAACTTCCTCACTGCATCTTTCACGAATCACATTATTTCGTATCCTGTCCACTCTCTGTACTCCACATACATTCCTCAGTAGTCCCATCTCCACTGCTATTACAAGTGACTTTTCATGTTCATGTCACACCATAGTCTCACATCTGTATCTTAAAGTTGGCACTAACACTCCTTCACGTAAGCCTTGTGCAGCTGCAACGTGCAAGCCTCTGTTTCTTATCAAGCCCCTCATAGCACCAGCAACTTTCATTCCTTGTGTCACTTTACTTTCCACTTCTGTTGCACATTTTCCTCTCTTTTTTATCACTGTTCCCAGGTATTTGAATTCTCTCACCAATTCCAGTCTCTCTCCATTCACTGTAACATCACACTGGAAGTCACCTTCTCTCTCAATAACCATCATTTTATTCTTTTCTACATTGTCTTTCTTTCCTTCATTCTTTCCTTTCCTTCTGCCTGTGGGAGACTCTACACTGAGTGACAAACCATATGGTTCCCTGTACACCAGGAAACCATTTACTATGCTGGGTGGTAACCATATAACCAAATTTTGGCACCTGGTGGTTTGGTGGGTAATTATTGAGCTCCAATCGGATTGAGCCGGTGAAGGTTTATATCCAAGGGGTGGTTGGGGTTGACTGCTCATGTAATGCCACTCAGGGATGAGTGAGGCTGGTCACTCTCATCTTAAATGTCAGGACCAACTGCCTAGCCCCGGGCTCCTATGCTCCTCATGGGGCAATGTAGGATTGGATGATGGATGGATGGATACTCTCAAGGCACAGTGCTCACAGACATCAGCAAAACTGCACTAGTCTACCAACCTCTTGTCCGGTATTTGCAAGTAGCACTGCATCATCAGCATACAACAAATTTGAGATATTCCATCCATCACCATTCATTACCAACACGATCCCTCTCTCCATTACTTGTGTTTTCACTTCTCTCATCATCCCATCCATATATATATATATATATATATATATCTATATATATATGTATATATATATATATATATATATATGTATATATATATATATATATATATATACTGACTGAACAACCATGGGGTCATTACACAACCTTGTCGCACACCCATACTGATCGTGACCATTCACTTAGATGCCCATTTATCCTTACACATGCCTCACTACCATCATAAAAACTCTTCACGGCACCTAGTAGCATCATCAGCTAACATTTAAGTAGCTTTCGTTCCCAATGTTACTGTCTATATCATTTATATACACTAGAAACATAATTGGTGCCAGCACTGAGCCCTGTGGAACTCCACTAGTCACTTCCCTCTATGCTAAGTATATTTTCCCTTAGTACTGTTCTCATTGCTTTTTTTTTTTTTTGGGAGAAAATCTTGCATCCAACAATACAGTTTGCCTCGGATTCCTCCTTGATGGTACAGTTTCCATAAAAGTCTTTGGTACAGTACTCTGTCAAATGTTTTCTTGAAATCTAAATAGATACTGTCCACCCATCCTTCTCTGTTCTGTAATGTTTCTGTTACTCTGTCATAGTAGCTCAACAAATTAGTAACACATGATTTTCCCTTTCTGAAACCAAACTGTCTTTCTGTTATCATATTGTGTTCTTCTAGATGATTTACCCAAACTTTTCTTATCAGCTTTTCTAATACCTTGCTTACAACACTGGTTAGTGATACTAGTCGGTAGTTGAGTGGATTTAGTCTATTCCCTTTCTTGAATAAGGGAACAAAGTTTGCTTTCTTCCAAATATCAGGTAGTTTACCTTGTCCCAAGGATACCTTGAAAATTAAAGATAATGGTGTACTTAACTCCTTTGCACATTCATGTAGCACCCAACATGAAATTTCATCAGGACCATTTGCTGTGTGTGTGTGTGTGTGTGTGTGTGTGAAGGCAAAGAAGGAAACAAGGGCTGGAAGCACACAAACTGTACCCTCCAAGAAAAAATAAAAAAAAGAAAGTTCTGTGGGGTATGCTATGTGCTGGAGGTGGGGCTGGAGCTGTAGCTAGGGTAACGAGTAGTTGGAGGAAGTTTAGGGAGCTGACACTGAGGGCTATCCCTCTGTGCTGAGGGATCTTGTATATGGCATGTGTTAGGTGTATTGCTGTATGGTATTGAGACCTGGGCAGTGAAAGAAAAGGATAATCATAGGCTCAACAGTGAGCAGATGGATGTGTAGTGTGTCCTTGAAGGTGAGACCTGGGGGTGGGGGAGCTAGATTTACGATTGAAAAGTTGAAAGGAATGCTGGGATTAGAGTGTAATGGTGCTGTGGTGAGAAGAAACAGACTAAGATGGTTTGGGCATGTGGAGAGGATGATGACAGTTGGGTGCAAAAAGTAAGAAGTGTGACTGTCAGGGGGTAGGGTTGTGAGCAGCAGACTGAAAAAGACCTGGGATGTCACAGAATGTGACGTCAGGGATAAGGGACTGAATAGGGAGGTTGCCAGAGATCGAGCAGCGTGGACAGCCGCCATTACGTGACCAAGGATGACACATATAAGCATGCTGGAGTCTTCAAAAATGATACGATCCTTGGATTAAAGGGTTAAGTGTGAGTGGAAAAAACAACAAGATGTTAAAACAACTGCCAATCCTACATTACCCCTTTCTATGAGTAGGTAGCCAAGGGCACTATGCTAGTGTAATCTAGTAAATTAAAGGTAGGTGACCAACCCACTTCCCTTGATGGCACTACATGATCACACTAGAATAGCCAAGCTGTTTACTGCCAGACCCTCCAGCCTCTTAACCCAAAAAGGATATAAAAGGACCACTATGAACTTGACTAGACATTCACAAAGAATATCAGGTAATAAAATGTTTAACTTAAGATCACTGTACACCAAAATATTAGGTAATAAAATGTTCAACTTAAGAATATTTATTAATACACCCTGCAATTTTTAACAGTATTAAGGAAGAGAAACCTCAAAGTGGACCTAAAGAGGACAATTCATGAATTTAATTTCTTGTAAATACTGAAATATCTGTACAGATTTTCAACCTAAAATCTTTATGTATATGACTTAAGTCCCTAGGCATAGTCTTGGGAAGTCCTACAAAAATACATGTAAGTCTTCTACAGGCTCTTGGGGTTGGGTCAGTGTGTGGGGAGATTGTTAAGGGTTGATTTCAAACTGGTCCCTCAGTATAACTCATTGCCAGTGGCATTTCTAGGCTGGCCCCTGGATCTGGCAAAAACTGCTATCACCTCTTAGCAATATCTCCAACTGGGGCATTGTATCCACTAGACCACCAGACACAAGCCAAATAAGACGGTGTGTTGTGCACCCATCTGGCAGCAAACTCTCAGCCTTTTCTGTCCAACTTTTTAATGCAGGAGTTAGCTGACACTCCTTGTCTTCCATGTATGCAGGAGGTCAGCTCTGGAACTGCCTTCCTATGTCAGTATTTCCCTCTGCCTATGACCTTCAATCCTTTATATGCGATGTGTCCAGGCATCAAAATGGCTCTTGATCCCCCCCCCCCCCCCCTTGAGGAAAAAGTCTTGCAGGCTTCTAACTTTTGATTCTTTTTCCATACAATATATTGGGGGGGAGGGGGGGGGAGATGAACAAGGTGTGAGGGGGAGTGGGAAACTGAGGATGAGGTAAATGGATGGAGTAGAGGGGTACAGTATGAATGAGGGTGGTGTATGGTGGAGAGAGAGCACTCTGATGGTGCGGGACAGGGTGACATGGAAACAATCTAATAGAGGTACCCACTCTGGGATCAAGGCATCTGGTGATAGATAGGTGACAGTAAGGCTGCTTGACATACTTGCTCCTTGGTCCAATCAACAACAGGCGCAGTCTGCCACATGTGAGCGCGACGTGAGC
Source organism: Coenobita brevimanus (assembly GCF_032717465.1). NCBI lineage: Eukaryota > Metazoa > Arthropoda > Malacostraca > Decapoda > Coenobitidae > Coenobita > Coenobita brevimanus. Next base: position 48,585,793 of record NC_137018.1, read on the forward strand.
GATCGGGTCCAGTAAGGGAGGTCTGGGATCCACCCAGTGATGCCCCTGACCCCTCATCACCTGACCCTAGTGAGGCTGGACCACTGCTCAGGTCACCACTGCTCCCACCTCCACCCTCACCCAGACCTGCAACATATAACACATCATCAACATCTCATTCAGTATGTGAGGTGTTACAACATACCACTAGCACCTCATTAAACATTTGGGTAATTAAAAGATGAGTACAGTGTGGTCGGTGGTAGGTGGGGGCACCCATCATCCACTCACTTTATGTAATGCCGCCTACTTTTCACTTTTACCATTCAATTTCTTTGTCTGCCCTCCTCTCATCCTAAGTCCCCCATTTTTCCCTGTCACTTTTTATCACTCTTCTAGCATCCATTCAGGAAGCAAACCTCCACACTTTTTCCTGTGCCTCACTGTAAACCGCAAGGGAACATCAGTTAACCGGACAGGTGAGCCATGCAAGGATGGTTGCTTGCTGCAGCTGATGGGTCTCCTCAGCCTGACAGACTAGGTTTGATCAACAACATAGTATGGTAGTTTTGGTAGAGCAGTGGAGGGAAGGAAAGGATAATGAAGAACTAGCACCAAGCCATAACTGGGCTACATGGCACTAAGGAAGAAGGGCGAGGAGAAATAATTAAATTAAATGTAAGATGTGAAGAGCAATAACAAAAATGGTAATATTAAAACAGAAATAATGGGATAGTCACCAAGGAAATCAGGAAGCAGTGGGGGACAGCACAGTAAGCAAAGAAGGTGCAAAAGTTAAGACAGTGTTCAAGTGTATATGAGCAATCAAGAAAAAGTTGACAGCTAGTAACAGGCCAGTTACAATGGAAACAGAGTGGTTGAGGGTCATGACTCATTAAATGACCATGAGTGAGGCAGGTATGACCTAAGTGAAGACAAGCAGGGATAGTCTCCCATCGACAGCCAAAGTGGGTTGATGTGTGTCAGGGAAGAACTGAATTTGTCGCATTCATGCAGGTTCCATGACGATTGAGAATGATTATGAAAAAGACAGATTAGAAAAAAAAAAAACAATCGAACAGGAATGGTGTGGAGAATGAACCTAGAGGAAAGAGTAGCCAGATGTGCCACCGAGTCAACTTGTTCATTACGGTTGCAAATATGGCTAGGGACCCAGCAGATGCAAACTGAGTTTTCCAAATGGAAGGACAGAACAGCCACTCCTAAGTCAGGGTGATCAGACGATATGAGTAAGATGACGTGTGTAAGGAACTGAGTGCAATATGAGAATCAGAGAAAATAAAGGTAGAGGAAGAGAATTTGGGAAGCGACTCCAGGGCAAAAGCAATAGCATACAGTTCTGCTGTGAGAATACAGTGCCCTCGCACAGAGAACAAATTCAGAGTAAACAATTCGCTTAGTGAATGAGCAGGGGATAATCGGGTCCACAAAACCACAAGGAACAAGTTGAGCCCCGAGTGAACGAAATCTTGGGAAACAGTAGGCCATAACTGCCATCTCTCATATTGAACAAACCACCCCCCTTAGTATATGCTCCACAAGAGACTAGATCTGAGCAACCTGTTGAGCAGAATCCAATTTAGGACGAAGATTTGCCTATGACGAAGATCAGTAAAATTCTAGCGGCAGTGGATGTTCTGAGAAGAGGTCAAGGCAAATGAAACCAGCTGACTTGGAACACCGGAAGTGCTCAGTGGAGTAGTAACTACTTTTCGTTATTACAATGAAAGGCACAATATGGAAGTCAACAGAAGAAAAACACTCATCACACTCTACTACCTAACTCATGAACAACGGGAGCCAGTTGCCTCTACTTCGTCTGCTACACTTCCTGGGGAAGGCGATGATGATGCAATGTCAGTGGTGTTATCTTTGGACTCTGAAGTTTTTATGGGAGAGGTGATTGAGGCAGAGACACGTGGGGATGTGGTTCAGTTGGGTGATGAAGGTGAGACCGGTGACGGGAACGAAGGAGTGGAAAGTCATGTGGCGGGGACACCCTAAGTATGAGTATATCTCCCTGCCTCGGAACCACTTGTATTCAAGCCAAGCAGGACTGGCATCTGCACCATTTAAGGTAAATAACTATATGTTTTATATTTTATATATCGTACTGTATGTGTTTGAAATGTGCCCTTTAGTACATCTCTATGACTCAAAAAGTGGACTTTGAGGGAGCGGTGCCACCCATTTGCTATTTTTCCAAAAAGATATGTTGTTCACAGTGAACAAGCTTGTCTGCCGCCCATAAACTCATTCACTGTGCGAGGGCACTGTACTTGCAATGAAAGGAAGACTACTTTGGAAAGAGTCGGGAACATAACAGCAAACCTGACACCATGATAAAATTTCAAGCCATCAGTACAGTTATATATGGCAGAAGAGTGACAGGCCATGTGTTCAAGAAAAAGGGAGCAAAGAGTATCTGAGGGAAGAAGAGATTCAGAACAAGGGAGAAAAAAGGTAGAAGCCAAAGTGAGAAGGACACTGGATGAAGAGGGAGAAAGGGAGGAAAGATGAAATCAACAGACTGAGGGAGGGTGGGGTGCCAACGGGGAAACAGAAGGGGATGGGAGATCAGTGAAAAGAGCACTGAAGAAGGCTGGGATTGCACAGTAACTTATTTGTAGGGAACTGAAAGATACGCACATGGGACCCAATGGTGAAAAGAGAATGATAATGAGAAAGGGTGGCGAATGCTTGATTCAGCACAAAGACTTGCAGCGGGAGTTGAATGAAAAGTACCTATAGCTAAATGAAGAGCAATACGACAAAGTGAATATAGTTTTGAAGGAGTGCAAGTCAAGGCCGAAGAACAGACTTGGCAACAATAATCAATTTTAGAGAGAATAAGGACAGCGGGATGACATAGAAGTGTGACACGATCAGCATCCCATGAAAGATGAGACATGTTTGCTGCCAGCAAAGACAATAAAGAGTAGAAGACTTAAGGGAAGAAACATACACATTCCAACTTAATCGGGAATAAAAAATGATACAAGAAAAGTGGTTAAGTAGCATTATGGAAGAGGTGTTATACAGGCAAAGAGAAGACTGCAGTACAGCTCGTGAATGGGTAACCAGTACTGCACAGAGCTTATAGGCAGGAAAATGAAAACCATGAGTTGCAGTTGATGTTGAGGCAGTACCAATGGTGGACTGGAGAGGGGACTGGTGATGAGGCAAGTCTGGATCTGCAGTGTAAATAAGAAAATCAACATAGAGTGAGGCCAAAACAGAAGGGGGTAGAGAAAACACAAGTGCTATTTATAGCTATAAGAAAAAGGGTGGTACTTAGGATGAAGCCCTGGGGGACACTTTTGTTGGGGAAGGGCACAGAGCTGCTGGGCTACTAGACAGACATGGAAGGTTCAGCGGGAGAAAAAATTTGAGCAAAAACACCTATGTTACCATGCAGACTAAGGGAATGAAGACAATGAAGAATATGATGTCTCCATGCAGTGGGAACTATTATCTGTGAACAGGATAACTCATCATGGTTATGACAGGTGCTATAAAAGACCTCTCATTATATACCTGCTTTGCCCTATTTTCTCTCATTTTCTATCCCTCTGACCCTTATTTTCTTTCACTGAGTACACTATCTACCCATCTGACCCTCATATTATTTCTTTTTCTTTTCCTCTCTCTGTAATAAGCTACTTGTTTGGTACTTATTTTTTATCCATCTATTTAATTACTTCCAGAATCCCTTTTTCTTCCATCCCAATTTAATTACTTCCGATCAACACGCCTAGGTGCGATGTTACGTACTCTTGTGAAGATGATTCTTTGTGTCTTGACGAACCTGGAGCCATTAACTATTCATCTTTCTATGATCGTTCTTTTGTGTATAGAACCCCTAGGTTATATAACTGATAGCCGTTGTCCATGAGACAACTCTCCTCCGTTGAATCCTTTAAGAGAAAGCCAAGAGTCTTTCTCTTATCAAAATGCTATAATCTGGAAAGAGGCACTGTGACAAATGATTATAGGGTTTAATTATTGCCACTCTCTCTCTCTCTCTTCCTCTCTTTTTTTCTGATGAAATTTTTACTGTATATGAGAAATGTCACAATTCTTGTAGCTGTAAAATTAATGTATATGAGTAGCGAGCGCTAGTGAATTCCCAGTGGAAGAAATGGCACTTTTGAGAAACAAAAGACCAGATCATCATCATCATCACCATCCGGAACTCCTTTACCACACTAGGGTAGGGTGAGGTGCAGCAATGTCCAGACAGCCCAAGTTTGTCCCATTCAATGGGCCATGCTTCCATTCATTCATCATTCAACCCCCTGGGATCCTGGCTCAATCTGATACGCCAAAAACTTTCACCACATTCTGTAGCTTCACATAAACGTATCTGACAAAGTTAATCCAAATGCTGTCACGTTAAAAAGAGGTGCCAAATCCCTGATCATGCACTTCTCCTAACATTCATCCAGCCAACTTGATTTTTTGTTGGTCCCCTATCCTCACCGACTACCATACCTCTCTTACTAACACACTCGTCCACCATATCCCTCCACCTTCTCCTTGGCCTACCCCACCTTCTCACTCCTTAAAATTCATTCAGATATACCTTTTTATCACTCTGTTATCATCCATTCTCTTCATATGACCGTACTATCTCAGTATACTCTCTTCAATTCCAGTGTAAACAGACTTCCTCACTCCACATCTTTCACAAATCACATTATTCTGTATCCTATCCACTCCCTGTACTCCACATACATTCCTTAGCAGTCCCATCTTCACTGCTCTCACTCCTGACTTTTCATTTTCATGCTACACCATAGTCTCACATCCATATGTTAAAGTACACCATAGTCTCACATCCATATGTTAAAGTACACCATAGTCTCACATCCATATGTTAAAGTTAGCACTAACACTCCTTCAAGTAAGCCTCGCACAGCTGCAACACTCAAGTCTCTGTTTCTCATCAAGCCCTTCGTGGCACCAGCTACCTTCCTTCCCTGTGTTACTCTACTTTCCACCTCTTTTGCACATTTTTCTCTCTTTTCTGTCACTGTACCCAAGCATTTAAACTCTCCCACCAATTCCAGTCTCTCTCCATTCACTGTAACTTCACACTCGGAGTCACCTCTCTCGATTACCATCACTTTACTCTATTCTACACTTGCTCTCAAGGCACGATGCTGACAGACATCAGCAAAACTCTGCACTGGTCTACGAACCTCTTGGCCGGTATTTGAAAGTAGCACTGCATCATCAGCATTGAATCAAATTTGAGATATTCCATCCATCACCATTCATTACTGCCATCCACCTCTCCATTACTTGTGCTTTTACTTCTCTCATCACCTCACCCATATATATATTGAACAACCATGGTGACATCATGCAACCTTGTCGTATGCCCACAATGATCGTGAACCATTCACTTAGATGCCCATTTACCCTTACACATGCCTCACTACCATCATAAAAACTCTTGAAGGCACCTAATAGCTTACCATCTACACCGTACATGCAAAAAACCTCCCACAATCCTTCTCTGTCTATTTTGTCATATGCTTTTTCCAGATCATGAATGCCATAATCACCTTATAGTCCTTCTCACAAGCTTCCTCCATTATCTGTCTCACTGCAAATATTTAATCCACATATCCTCTACCATTCCTAAAGCCACCTTGTTCATCACTCACTAGGACTTCTGATATCTCTCTTACTGTCTTTATAATAATTCTTCCATATACCTTCCCTCCAACATTCAATAAACTTATGCTATGATAGTTCTTTCATTCACTTCGCTCACATTTATTTTTGTACAGGGGTACAATCACTGCCATTTTCCACTCTGCTGGCACAGTTTCACTCATCCATGCCTTCTTACATATCTCCAACATGTACTTCATTCTGCTCTCTCCACTACACTTAATCATCTCTGCATACACCTCATCAACCCCAGCTGCTTTCCCATTTTTCAGACGCTTCACGGCGTTCTTCACCTGAGTGAGTTTCACGTTTCCTGGCACTGCATTCCTTCTCTGCACACCCCCAAAAATTAATCATGTTTACAGCTGCACTGCTTTCTCTATTCCCATTCATCAGGCTATCAAAATATTCTCTCCATCTGGTCCTTACTTTATTCCAATGGGTTAATAATCTACCACTTACATCCTTCACACTTTCACATTTCTTTCCACTGTCACTTATACACTTCTGCACTCTTTCAAGAGTAGCTTCATATTTTCAGTGTAGTCTGCATTCATTTTTTCCCCTAGATTATTATGTAAAGTGGAGGGACTGTAAGAAAATGTTCTGGAAAGAGGTGAAGAGAGTAAGACAGGGTGGAAGTGAAGTTAGCAGGGGAATGAAAGATAAAAATGGTAGATTACTAGTGGAGAAGGGAGAAAAAGTGATCAGGTGGAGAGAACACTTTAAGGAATTGTTGAACATAGAAGATGGAAGTGATGCGAGTATAAGTGGCTGGGGAATGGCTAGGAGAAGGAGGGAGGTGAGAAGACAAGAAGAAATCAGTAGGATAGAAGTTGTGGAGGCATTGAAGAAAGTTAAATTGGGGAAAGCCCCAGGAATTGATGGAGTGTGTGGTGAAATATTGAAGCATGGGGGAGAGATAGTTGTAGAATGGATGTGGAAGATGTGCAGATTGGCCTGGGAGAAAGGTAGAGTTCCGGAGGATTGGAAGTCAGGTATAATTATTCCCTTGAACAAAGGAAAAGGGTAAAGAGAAGTGTGTGGTAATCATAGGGGCATTTGTCTTCTTAGTATAATAGGAAACGTGTATGGTAGGATACTTATTGACAGAGTTAGGGAAATAACAGAGGAATTAGTTGGAGAAGAACAGGGAGGCTTTAGGAAGGGAAGAGGTTGTGTAGATCAGATATTCATTCTTAGATCTTTAGTGGGAAAGTTTCTAGAGAAGGGAAAGAAGTTGTATGCGGCTTTCATGGATTTGGAGAAAGCATATGACAGGGTGGATAGACAAGGACTGTGGAAAGTATTAAGAATATATGGAGTAGATGGGAAGTTGTTGAATGCTGTGAAGAGTATGTATGATGGTGCTAAGGCTGCAGTGCGTGTGGATGGTGAACTGAGTGAATTTTTTTCTTTGAAGGTTGGGTTGAAACAGGGATGTGTCATGTCTCCATGGTTGTTCAATCTGTACATGGATGGGGTAATAAAAGAGGTACAAGGTAGGGTAGTGGATGTTGGAGTGGACCTGGTGAGAGAGGGTAGGGCTGGAAACTCCCTGTACTGTTGTTGTTGTTGTTTTTTTTTTTTTTTTTTTTTTTTTATGTGCCCAACTCTGGGCATAGGCTTCACAGCCTGCTATCAAGGCCCAGCAGTCCTCCTACATACCATACACCTCTACATGTTTGCAGATGATACTGTGTTGTTGAGGTGAGAGAGGGTAGGGCTGGAAACTCCCTATACTGTTGTTTGCAGATGATACCGTGTTGTTAAGTGAAGATGAAGGGGAGCTGTAAGGCTTGGTGGATGAGTTTGGGAGTGTGTGTAAGAAACAGAATCTAAAGGTGAATGTACGGAAGAGTAAAGTGATGGTCTTTGAGAGAGGTGAAATCAGTGAATGTACAGCGAGGTTGGATGGTGAGGAATTGGAAAATGTGAGTACGTTTAAGTACTTGGGTAGTGTGATGAGTAATGATGGAGGTTTGGAGGGTGAAGTGCTTGAAAGGGTACAGCAGGGAAGAAAGGTTGCTGGTTCCTTGAAAGCAGTGATAAGAAACAGGGAAGTGAGCATGGAAGTGAAAAAGTTACTACATGACAGTATTGTGATACCAACTCTAATGTATGGAAGTGAAGCTTGGATGTTGTTGGAAGGGCACAAGTCAAGAGTGAGAGCAGTGGAAATGAGTTATTTAAGAGGAGCCTGTGGAGTCACATGGAGAGACAGGCTGACAAATGAGGATATAAAGGAGTGTTGTGGTGTGGATGTGATGGGATGCGTTAGGAGGGACACACTGAGGTGGTTTGGCCATGTGGAAAGGATGGAGGGTCAAAGACTGACAAAGAGAGTGTATGTGAGTAAGGTGGAGGGGGAGGCCGAGGATGAGATGGAGGGATGGGGTGGAGAGGTATATGAGAGAGGGGGATGCAAGTTGGGAGCAAGGCAGTGAAATGGCGGGGGACAGGGCGACGAGGAGGCGATTTGTTTGTGGCCACCCTGAACGGGATTGAGGCGTCTGGCAATAGATAGATAGATAGATCAATCATTTACTATACCTCTTTTTTCCTCTTCACTAGTCTTTTTACGTGTTTCTTGCTCTCAATATATTCAGTTCTTATTTCAATTGAACCCCTGTTCTGTAACCACTCTAGCCACTTCTTCCTCTTTTCTTCCACTGCACTCTTATCCTCTTCATCCCACCATGCCGTACCCTTCTTTGTTGTTACTCTTGCCACACCACACACTGCTTTCGCATTCCCAAGCAATCTCTAAATGCATTCCACAGGCTGTCCAGATTCATTTAATTCCAATTCACTGATTCCACCTCCTCCCCAGTTTTGTCCTGTATTTATATGCCAATTTCTCTGATCCTCAGCTTCTCAACTTTGTCTTTCTCCCTGACTGCTCCTTTCTCTCTTGGTCCACCTCACTCCTCTCAGCTTGATCTTGCATACCACAATCATATGATCTGACAGACCTCCACATCTTCCCCTCACGGCCCTCGTATCAGCAACCAGATTTTTATTATTAGTATTACTTTATCCTCAGCATTTATCCACCTCTCACTACCTGCCTGATCCACATATTAATCTTCATTATTAATTAATCTCTAACTACTGATATACACAGTACCTGCTTCATCCTCAGTTTTCTCTCCTTTGCATTGCCCCTCCCATCTGTGTCTGATCCTTCCATTTGCTTACCTGTGGCCACCTTATGTGAAGATGAGTCAAGGGGCCGCTGACTGAGTAGTACCACGCCTGATGGGTTAGGACTGACTGTGGCGGGGCTGGGGTGATGAGAGGTGATACTGGTGCGGGAGGGCTTAGGGGACGGGGGGCTGCCTCCTGTTCCACTCTCTCGTACTCCATCCCTGTCCCGCAGTGACTCCCGACCAGCCTGGGAGTCATTAAAGATTAAAACTAACAACCAATTCTATATCGCTCCTTCAAGGTGTATAGACCCACGATAGGCTCCAAAGTTCAGTACGTTTAAGCGTAGACAGCCACTTTACTCCCCTGGTGGTGTTACTTATGACTGAAAAAACTTTAAGCTGCTGGAAATCAAACCTATATGATTGACAAAAGTGTCACTCCAACCAGTTAGAAATAAAGGACCTAGTCATCATCATTACCCTGATTTTTTTTTTCCCCTAAATTTTATGGCAAAAGTGCCTTTCTCTCCTTGCAGCTTACTGCAATAAAACATCTCTGCAGGTGCTGATGAGGAGTCCACATGTGGTGGCTTTGTGCACTCTGGGTGGAGTAGCTGCAGAGTCCATGTGGAAACCAAACCTCACAAGTCTCTGCAACTTGCCAAGGGAAGGACCCTGGTGAGGTGCTTTCTACTATGAGTGTGTGTCAGATCCCTACACAGTGTATCTACTGTACAGTACTGTACTTGTAAGACAGCCCCACAATTACAGATGCTTACCTATGGTTGACAGGTCTGCTTGGACAGACAAACCTGAGTTAAGCAAAACCAGCAAAACATTTCTTAGCATTCAACCTTCTGTATCACTGTCAACTTCATATCAATGGAACAAATCTTTAGCCCCAAAGTACAGGAAGAATAAATTACTATCTATCTATTGCCAGACGCCATAATTCCGTACGGGGTGGCCATTTGACTCTGAGTTATTTGTTTTACAGGGAGGGGCACTAACCCTTCACCAACCCACTTGACACGTAGGGAGAATAAATTACTAATTATGATGATTATCAACAATATGGAGTACATACATCTACTCCTGTGTTGCCCCATGAGGAGCGTAGAAGCCCAGGGCTAGGCAAGTTGGTTCTAACATTTAAGAGGAGAGTGACCAGCCTCACTCACCCCTGAGTGGCATTATGTGAGCAGTAAAATTCAACCACCCCTTGAATACAAACCTGCACAAGCTTATTCCGGGGAGCACCTTAATTACCCACTAAACCACCAGGTGCCATATGTTGGTTAAATGGTTACCACCCAGCATAGTAAGTGGTTTCCTGGTGTACAGGAAACCGGCTTGTCATTCAATGTAGAGTCACCCGTAGACAGAAGGAGGAGGAATGAGAGCAGCACTACACCAAGTGAACAACAGAAGTATTTATATATATATATATATATATATATATATATATATCTATCTATCTATCTCTATACAGTACCGGAAATATTATGATGGATTTTTCTGAAAATGAGCATTTTTATGTTTAAACCGCTGAAACTCACTTACAGTTGAAAGTGCATCTGTATTTTGCAAAATCTCTATGTACACATATTTATGTCGGGTTTTGATGTAAAAATAAACCTCTTTATGGCAACACTGATAAAGCAGGGTGGACATGATTGAACTTGACTCAGCTTGGAACCCACAGCGCTGCTTAGAACTTGTTGCAGCATGGATGTGAGCTGCTATTTTCTGACAGCTAACAACATTTATATGCATAAGGAATTTTTTCTATAAAATTTCCACTTTCCTTGTGCATTTATTTTTCTTGTTTTTAATTTCAGGGGCATATTGTTTGTTATACGTGCTTTATTGAAAATGGGAAAGAATAAAGATTTGAGTCCTAGGGAAGTTGGACAAATCAAGATTATGTTGCAGGAAACATGTATGAAACTGCCAAGAAACTGAACATTTCACCATAAGCTGTTAGTTTTTTCATGAAAATAGCAGAAAATGGTTTAAATTTGAACGAAAAAAGGATTGAAGAGTAGCAGAAAAAGGAAAACTATACCCACAGTGAATAGGAAGATAGTACATATGGCTTTAAGAACCAAAGAATATCATGCAGAAATATTGCAAGTTTGACGGATGAGGAGGAAGTGAATCTGCACCCCAGAACAGTGAGTTACAGGCTTCTGGAAGCAGGATTGCGGGCATATTGACCGAGGAAGAAAACGCAACTTACAAAGACCTTGATGCAGTCCCTTTGTTAATAGGCCAAGCAACATGCCCAATTGACTTCAGATGACTAGAAATTGGTAAAAAAGTCTGACTTACAATTCTAAAGTGCAAATATGAGCTATTAAAATAAAATCATATGAAATTTACTAGCATGGAATGATATCTACACAAAAAGTAATGCCTCATCTCAAATTTCTGACACACCACTAGACATCACAATGTTTATTTACTCTCCTTGCATTGATTCTAATGGTTTCTTGTTTCAATTTGCTTCCGTTGGTGTTATCCAATGAGTCCACCATCCAGGTACTTGGCGATTGCATCCAGACTGTCTGACGAAGAGCCGGAGAGGAATTCATGGCAGAATGTCTGAAGAACACCATGAAATTTCCACATAAAATCATGTTCTTGGGGCAATATCAGTGAATGGTATGAGTTGTTTGCACACTGTTGATGGCACCATTAACCAAGACATGTATATCAAGATCTTAGAACTTGCCTCATGCCTCAGACAAGGGAATGGTATGGAAAAAGACCATGGATTTTCCAACAGGACTCTGCCCCATGCAATACACAGAAGAAAGTCAAGACCTGGTGCAAGCAAAATGGTGTTCAGTTGCTACCATGGGCTGGAAATTCACCTGACAGGAACCCAACTGAGAATTTATGGGATGAACTGAAAGATGAAAGAAACAAAGTACCAATAACAGACAAAACTCATCGTATACAGCAACTAATACATGATTGGTTCCATTTTCTAACGGAGACTCAGCTGTCTGAGGCAACTGACAGCAAACCCTTTTCTGTATCCTCCTACTTTCTCTATACTCATTTCAAAGCCAAAGGTGGCTGTTGTGTATACATACGCAACATCTTATCTTGCTCTCGTGTTCCTGAACTTGATTCTTCTGAATTCTCCACTCTCTGGCTTCGGCTTTCCTGTCATTCTCTGACTAAATATATCTGTGCTGTTTACTTATCCCCTAATTCTACTGACTATCAAAAATTCTTCGACTATCTTACTTCTACGATGGAACACATTCTGTCCATTTCTCCTTTCTCTGAAATCTCCATTCTTGGAGATTTCAATGTTCACCACCACCTTTGGCTCTCCTCTCCTTTCACGGATCCACCTGGTGAACAAGCCTACATCTTTTCTATCCTTAATGACCTAGAGCAGCTTGTACAGCACCCTACCCGTATCCCTGACCGCCTTGGAGAGAGCTCCAACATACTTGACCTCTTCCTCACAACTAATCCTTCTGCTTACTCTGTTAATCTTTTCTCTCCGTTGGGCTCCTCCGATCACAACCTTATTACCTTAACCTGTCCTATCGCTCCAGTACGGCCTGCGGACCCTCCAGGGAAACGTCGTCTCTGGCATTTTGGAGCCGCGGACTGGGAGGCCCTCAGGCAGTACTTCTTTGATTTTCCCTGGAATGATTATTGCTTCCATGGCCGTGAGCCATCTGAGTGTGCCTTGCGCATTACGGAGGTTATTCTCTCGGGCATGGAAGCATACATTCCTTTCTCATATCCTTTGACTAACGCAAGAAAGCCTTGGTTTAATCACGCTTGTTCTAATGCTGTCCGCAACAAGGAGAAGGCCTACAAAAGGTACCGGAGCCAACCCACCCCTGAATCACATAATCTTTACATTTCTGCCCGGAATCGTGCTAAGTCTGTTCTTCGCTCTACTAAAAATAATTTCATCCATACTAAATGCTCTCAACTCTCCAACTCGAATTCTTCCCACTCCTTCTGGCACCTTGCCAAAAATTTTCTAACAACTTTACCTCATCATCCTTCCCTCCTCTTTTCTACTCTGATGGTTCTGTAGCTATTTCTTCTACTGATAAAGCAGATCTCTTCGCACAGACTTTCTCCTCCAATTCCACCTTAGACGATTCCGGTGCTGTTCCTCCATCACTTCCCCCCTCTGACTTCCTCATGGCTGACATTAAAATTTCTTCAGTTGATGTATTTTCTGCCATTACTGGCCTCAGTACTAACAAGGCATATGGGCCTGATGGGGTCCCTCCTGTTGTTCTCAAAAACTGTGCTTCTGTGCTTACACCCTGCCTAGGCAAACTATTTCGCCTTTGTCTGTCAACTTGTACCTTTCCTTCTTGCTGGAAGTTTGCTCTCATTCAGCCAGTCCCAAAGAAGGGTGACCACTCCCAACCCTCCAACTATCGTCCAATTGCTTTAACGTCCTGTATTTCAAAAGTTTTCGAGCCAATTCTTAATAGAAAAATTTTAAGGCATCTTTCCTATCACAACCTTCTTTCCGATCGTCAGTATGGGTTCCGTCAGGGATGCTCCACTGGCGATCTTCTCACCTACCTTTCAGACTCCTGGTCATCCTCCTTTCGGGACTTTGGCGAAAGCTTTGCCATTGCACTTGACATATCAAAGGCTTTCGATCGAGTCTGGCATAAATCTTTAATTTCCAAACTGCCCTCCTACGGTTTCTATCCTTCTATCTGTGCTTTCATCGCTAGCTTCCTTTCTGGTCGTTCTATAGCTGCTGTCGTAGACGGCCATCGTTCTTCTCCTAGATCTATCAACAGTGGTGTTCCTCAGGGCTCTGTCCTATCACCAACTCTCTTCCTTTTATTCATCAATGGTCTTCTAAGCTGTACATCTAACCCTATCCACTCATAAGCTGATGACTCCACCCTTCACCTTTCCATTCGGTTCCCGCAACGCCCATCTCAACAGTTACTTCAAGAAACAAGGGATGAGGCTATGGCACACCTAATGTCTGACTTGGCTCATATCTCTGACTGGGGTAAAAATAATATAGTTGTCTTTAATGCATCTAAGACTCAGTTCTTACACCTATCAACCCGACAAAATCTTCCACAGGTATACCCACTGTTTAATAATATTCAGATTAATCCTGCATCATCCTTGAACATGCTTGGGGTTTCATTTACTCGGGACTTATCTTGGAAAGATCATATTACATCTCTTGTAAAATCTGCTTCCAAGAGATTGGGTGTGCTAAGCCGACTCCGCTCTTTCTTTACCCCTGCTCAATTGTTGACTCTATACAGGGGTTTTATCCGCCCCTGTGTGGAGTACAACTCTCATGTGTGGGGAGGCTCCCCACATACAGCTCTTCTCAATAGGGTGGAGTCAAAGGCTTTTCGTCTCATTAACTCTCCTCCTCTTACTGACTCCCTTCAACCTCTGTCTCTTCGCCGCACTGTTGCATCTTTATCTCTTTTCTATCGCTACTTTAATGGTCACTGCTCCTCTGAACTGTCTGCTTGCATTCCTCCACCTCTACGACGGGCGCGTAGCACCCGTCTGGCAGCAAACTCTCATCCCTTTTCTGTCCAACTCTCTAATGCAAGAGTTAACCGTTACTCCCAGTCTTTCATTTATGCAACAGGTCAGCTCTGGAACTGTCTCCCTCTGTCTGTATTTCCTTCTGCCTATGATCTCCAGTCTTTCAAACGTAGTGTGTCCAGGCATCTCAAAATGATCGGATCTTGAATTTGGCTCTCTATTGTATTTTGTTTTTCTCTTGGAGGGAACTGTTACTGCGGGCTCATGGCCTTTGGTTCCTTCTTCCTCGCATTAAAAAAAAAAAAAAAAAAAATCAGCAAAAATCAAGGAACTGTGTTAATCCTACATTTGTGGAATGTCATGAGGTGTCCAGACACTTCTTTCAGCAATGTACTAAAGCAATGTGTGTATATAGATTTAGCAAAATACAGATGCACTTTGATCTGTTAATGAGTTTCAGCGACCTTCAAACATAAAAATGCTCATTTTCAGAAAAATCCATAATAATTTCTCCACAACTGTGTGTGTGTGTGTGTGTGTGTATATATATATATATATAGCCTTGACAAATTCGGAGTATTGGGATTTTCGGATTACTGGAGGCCAGATTGGGGGACTTTTACTGTAGAGAGACAGATAGATAGATATATATGTTATGACTAGAAAAAGAAATAATTTGCCTGCAGTGGGAATCAATGAGCATTTTGGTACATAATACAAATGTACTGGTCATTTTGCTTAATTCCATCAAAAGATCCCCCACACAAAATCAAACTGTTTTGCAAAAAACACAAAAATCGTAAAATGTAGGATGCACACTACATAATTACAGTGTATTTGTTGCCAAGAACCTCACATCTGTGTCCTTCTTGCACTTTCCACTCAACTTCTCTGTCAATTTTACTGCCCTTTCAGCAACGCTGCTGGTCCGTGGTATGTTCAGAGCAGATCTTTCCTTGCTCCAGTGAGTTTCAAGGCACTTCAGTTCTTTATCACTGGTCAGTAGGTTTTCACAGGATATCTCTTTGAATTTCTGATCAGAAAACCACGCCTCTTGCCATCCACAGGCAATAAAGCGTGCTGGTATCTCCAATGTGCCTCCCCAGTTTGGAACCAGAAAATATGCGATTAGGGTTGTAAATTGCCCTTGAATTCAAGTGAGCACTATGTAATGATGGTAGTTTCCTCCATTTGATTTCTGGAAATGCCCCTTGTTCCCTGTAGAATTGGAATGCTTTGCACAATTAATACAGTAATTTGAAGTCATCTCTCCATCCCTGATTTTCACCCATTTCCATTTTCTTACCTGCTTCAAAAGAACTTTGTAGTTCTGCATACTTTTCAATCAGTTCCTCATCGAACTTGTAACTCAAATTTGGCTTAGCGGAAACCTTTGTCACAAAGAAGTCCTAAACATGCATCATGATCCTGTCCAGTATATGATGCTGACATCCAATATATTGAGGCTTGTCCAAACCCTTTTTAGTCATTTTTTCATGTATCCTAACCACAACACCATTCATATGTCCTATGTTTACAGCCGCTGTATCACAAATGATCACTGTAATACTTTACCAGGCATCATATTCATCTAGAACTTTCTAAAGGCCATTGAAAATATCCAGAGCTGATCCACTACTACATTTCATGATTTCCAAACTGATCTTCCTAGTTTTGCTGTGAAGGCAGACTACTTGGTACTCTCTATTGGATAATTTTTTTTCCATCAAACTGCAAACAATAGTTTTTCTCCTCTTGTAGTTGTGATTTGATTTTTTCCTTCTGTTTTTCTCCAGCCCTGACAACGGCACACCATACACCAGACTGCATAGGTGTGGAAACATTACCAACAGTTGAGCACACACTAGATGCTTTATTCGTTGACAACGAATGACCTGTTACCAATTGCATTGCATGGTATGTTGAAGATGGCATCTTCCTTGTACTTGGGGCTTCTTCATTGTTACTGTTCTCTGTATCACTTGTGGTAGTATCTTCAGTTTCAATCTCATATGATGTGCCAACTTGATGTGTTATTGGTGGATGGATTGTCGATAATGCAGCAAGTTTATGTGTAGTGTATTGACTTTTCCACCAGATGTAACTTGTTTATGATACAGTTCCCTATCTTCCCAGCAAAGTCACTCCCCATCAACTTTGGTTATGTCAAAAAGATTTTTCAACTAGCTTTGAAACACTTCTTTTGGCCTACTTTGGTAGCTTTCATATTCACTGATCAGTTTGTTCAGCAGTGCTTTAATTTCTTGCTGACTCAATGCAGGAAAACAATTTTTGCCATAACTGGATTAGTTTGCAATATACTTGCTGAATCCTGCTTTTCTTCAGTTTATCCTCTTCTAATAACAAATGGTACCTTCCCAATATATCACATTTTCATGGCATTCTGACACAAACTTCCTATCCTGGGCAGATTACACCACTTCGTATAATTTGACTTTGGTAGGTTTGCACCCCATTTCTGCGCGTTCTTCACGACAGAATCACAAGATTTGAAGTATGTCATGGTACTGCCATCTCAATAAACACTAGGTACCCTGCAAACACAAATATTTTAAAATATATTGATTTTGACTGAACAGCACAAACTGTAAAAAATGTGCAAATTTAGCCCAATGAAATAAGTTTGTGTGGGGAGGCTTTTTTAAGGGAAATCCAAAACCAACATCATATTTGTGATTTATACATTAAAGTTCATCGCCCAGCATAGCAGGGTTTTTAAAATTAGGGAAATTTATTTTTTTTGTCATAACCCTAATATATATATTAGCGGCAGAGTGACATATGCGCCAAAAATGGCCGATGGTGAGTTATTCCCACCAATATATAGGTGGAGCCTTCTAGATCCTTCCTGTATAAAGCTACATATAAAAAGGACCTTTATGGCTGGCTGGCAGATGGGCAAGCATCGCGTGTTTTAGGCCTTGAAAACCCGTAGAGGAAGTTTGCTCCCACATGGCAGAGGGAAATATGGGCCACGAGCAGCTAGCCATTGGGAGGCTGTGTCTCAGTACTATAGTAGCCGCAGCGAGAAATGAACGCTGTGGTGGGGCAGCCGGGATGACCGGGGATTCCCCCACTGTAGCCATATCCACATGTCACCGACCATAGAGGTAGGATGTCACCGACCATCAGCCACCGCTGCAGCCCCGCTCCATGATCCTTACCCTGTGTCTCTGGCTTTCTCTTTCTCTCTCGGTTTCTATATAAACTGGTGTATTTCCAAAACTAGTTATGAAATTATTATGACTTTTGTTCCACACCACCACTGAGGTAAAAATCAAGGAGAGTTTTCTGTATAAAGGTTTCCCCCCCCTTGTCTGAGGGCAGGTCAGTTCTGGCGAGTGTATAATTATAGGTCAGGCGGAGGTATCGGCAAGGCCGCACTCCCCCGCTCATATGCCACATTTAGGAGGGGGGGAAACCTTTATACAGAAAACTCTCCTTGATTTTTACCTCAAAGGTGGTGTGGAACAAAAGTCATAATAATTTCATAATTAGTTTCGGAAATACACCAGTTTATATAGAAACCGAGAGAGAAAGAGAAAGCCAGAGACACAGGGTAAGGATCATGGAGCGAGGCTGCAGCGGTGGCCGATGGTCGGTGACATGTGGATATGGCTACAGTGGGGGAATCCCCGGTCATCCCGGCTGCCCCACCACAGCATTCATTTCTCGCTGCGGCTACTATAGCCCCCAGCCTCAGCCAGTCCCCCACCAGTGTCCCCCTAAACCTCACACGTGGTTGATGGGCTGCACTGTCCTCTGCCCATTCTAAGTGCTTTTCATTAAAAATTTACAATATGAAAATTAATAAAAAATCAAGAAATTGCATTATTAATATAAAAACTTTCACACTTTATTAGTTTTTATGTTTATTTTTATTTGGATCACATAATTATAACCCATGTTAATATTTTGTGTATGACCCCCAATGGGGGGGGGGTGCATTTGTGTTTGGTTTTGGTTTTTGTTTGTTAGTTTTTCTAAACAGTGGATTCATTAAACTGCATTTTTTGTAAGCATTACATTAATATAAAACAACATTATTTTTTCTTTATATCTTTTATGTACACATTCTTCAAATTTAAGCTTTAATTACTTGAAAATAACCCCCTGGTGCATACGTCACTCTGCCGCTAGACGCTTCATATATATATATACAGTAATCACTCCAATATCCGGATCAATAGAGCCATCGGTAGGTTCGGATATTGGTTTTGTCCGGATATTGGGCCCCAGCTTATGGACTTGTACTTACGGACCCTAACACAGAGAAACACCTATACAACTCCCTCCGGACATGCATAGCACCTATTTAACACCCAAATCACACCAATAAGGCACATAAATGACTGAAATAAATGCAATAGACACATAAAATGTGGGTTTAGAAGTATGTTCATACATTAATAAACATTCTGGTACTTATGGACTCTAACCGAACCTAACCTAACCGAACCTAACCGAACTCTGAAAAACACATTCCTACTGCACATGCATGAGGTAAGTTTAGTATGGAAAGAAGTACAGTATGACACTTTCTGGTAAGTATAGTATGGGAAAAATACAATATGAAACATTCTGGTAAATATAGTATGGAAAATAGTACAACATGAAACATTTTGGCTACTTACAGCAAGTCCCTGGCCACCTCGATGAATAACCGCCTCCTCTCTCGGACTCTGACAGTAAGAACGATTTCCTGAAGCACTTGCACTACACTCTTCCTGAAGTCTTGCACTGAACTTAGTCACTAACACACAGAAGTCCGTTCTTTTCACAGTGTTCACTTTAGTCCAAATAATGTTCCATTAAATTTAAGTGTTGCACATTAACTTTTCCCAAGTTTTTTTAAGTTTCCAAAGCCAAAACAAGAAGGTTAGTTACGTTAAATTTCTTTTCTACTTAGTCTTTCTCCCAACTTGAAAACCTTAACACAACACACCGTTTTTTTCACTGCACAACACTCAAAATTCCCGTGTGGTCTAGTGGAGAAGTTCTTGCTGTTTATTCACTGTCAGAGCCGAGAGTATCACTGGCAGGCGTCCAAGGGTGCATCGGTGGGTAGTGGTGATGGCGTACCGACTACAGAAGACTCTGAAGACAGCCGCAAACTCACGTCGACGGTGACTCCACTGTAGCTGATGTGCTGGGCTGTGGCTCGGAGCATGAGGGCCTGTCTTGGGGAGGCAACGGAGTGGAACCAGGGCTTGGCACAGCGGGGGTCACGGGCCTGAAAAAACTGTCAATCGTTGACTGACGCAAGGACCGACGATTCTGGCGATTGATGATGCGCTGCCGGAAAGCACGCACTTCCTCCACGAGTCCCAAGGGCCCCATCTCCCTGTCGCAGTCCGGGTGTTCCAGGTAGTCTGGACGAACTCTAGATGTTCCCGGAGTGCGCTCAGCTTGGGGATGGCTGGAGTAGTGTCCTGCTGGGCGGAGTCTGCATCATCATCGCCTTCGTCGTCAGGATCTTCAAGTTCGGGACTGACACCAGCAACCGAAGACGCGATCTCGATATCAGACAACGTCTGATACCCAGGATCGCCCTTGTCGTCGTCCAACCACTCACGAACATCGTCCACATCAACATCGTCGCCGTGCGTACGTGGCCGTGCATGGAAGTCATCCACGTCAAACCCTAGGAAATCGTACTCCACATCTGTTCCGAGAAGCAGACGAGACCAACCATTTTCAAGAGTTTTCACAGGGACTTCCTTCCATGCACTAGCCCCAGTTGTACAGCGCAGACTTGATGTTGTAGCGGC
This sequence comes from Coenobita brevimanus, assembly GCF_032717465.1. Taxonomy (NCBI): domain Eukaryota; kingdom Metazoa; phylum Arthropoda; class Malacostraca; order Decapoda; family Coenobitidae; genus Coenobita; species Coenobita brevimanus. The sequence continues at coordinate 48,605,960 of NC_137018.1, forward strand.
GAAAGGTTTTCAAAGTCCGCTTGCCTCAGTGTCACGTCCTTCCCTGCGCTCGTCCTCGTCCTCGAGAACCACCATCACCTCGTCCAGGAACTTCCGACGGTACAGGCGCTTTGTTGCCACGATCACTCCTTGGTCCATTGGTTGAATGAGAGCAGTCGTATTAGGTGGCAGAAACATGCACCCTAATACGGCCATTCTCAGCAACCAAGTCCTTGTCTTGCGGGTGGGCAGGTGCATTGCCGAGGAGAAGGAGAGCCTTTACCTGGTCGCGAGGAATTCCCAGTGTCTTCGTCTGGTAATGTATGACCTCCATGGCTTAGTGATGGTGAAACCAGTCTTTGAAAATCACAGCTGTGAACCATGCTTTCAAAGAATGGTACCATACGACAGGAAGGACATCCATCACCCACGAAGGCACCGAGGCTGCTTTGCACGGCCAACAATAACGGGCTTAAGCCGGTGCATGCCGTTAGCATTGGCACAACACAAAGCAGATATCCGTTCCTTAGAAAGCTTTGCGGCCAGGTACACGCTTCTCCGTCTCATCGGCGAGTGTTCGTTGGCACCGAGCGATAGAATAGGCCAGTTTCGTCAGCGTTATAGACTTGACCGAGAGTGAGGCCCTCCCTGTCGATCAAGCCTTTCACCTTGTGCCGTCCCTCCATCCTCGTTAGCGTCCAATGCTTCGCCATGTGCTTTACGGTTAGTAAGGCCATGTCGCAACGAACGCGAAGAGCCAACCCTCGGATGCCTTGAAGTCTAGGGCGTCGTGAAGCCTTGCAAACTTCTCAGCAGCAGCCTTCAGCTCCGTTCCACGTACCATCACACCAGCTGCACGTTGCTGTCGATACCAAATCAACGTGGGCGGTCGAGTCTGCATGCCCTTGGGAGTAAACATAACCTTCCTCTCACGTTGCGTTTGCTTCTCGACGAAGTCAGCCGTGTACTGCATGAGCTTGTCTCGGGAACGCTTGATATCAAACAAAGTCGACCGGGCCAGGTTGAACTCGGAGAATGCGAGAGGAAGACCAACCCGCATCAACCTTCTCCAATATCTCCCGTTTCTTCTCCAGAGTCAACACCACTCTCTTCCTTTTCTCAGGAGGCGGGGGCCATCATCACACACACTAAGAGTAGGGCAGAGAGCAGCAGGAGGCCTTGCAGCAAGTACGGCACCACCACAAGCGAGCACGTGGGCAGCCATGACGAAGAGCGTAGGTCTTGTCGCGGTGAGAGACAGGCGGGAAGTGGGGAGGATGCAGCGGCGCTCTATCGGACGTCGGAGGAGAATGAACCAAAACAATGCTCTCACGCGGCGCGCGGCAAGTTCAAATTACGGACGGCAAAAAATCGATTTTTTTCCAATTTTTTGGATTTTCGGACCATTTTGGGAATGTTTGATCCCAGGACGATAAGGTTCGGTTAGTGGGGATGTTCGGTTATTGGGCGTCCGGATATTAGAGTGATTACTGTATATATATATATATACACAGTATATATACACAGTATATATATATATATATATATATATATATACAGTAATCACTCTAATATCCGGACGCCCAATAACCGAACATCCCCACTAACCGAACCTTATCGTCCTGGGATCAAACATTACCAAAATGGTCCGAAAATCCAAAAATTGGAAAAAAATCGATTTTTTGCCGTCCGTAATTTGAACTTGCCTGCGCTACTGCCGCGTGAGAGCATTGTTTTGGTTCGTCATTCCTCCGACGTCCGATAGAGCGCCGCTGCATCCTCCCCACTTCCCGCCTGTCTCTCACCGCGACAAGACCTACGCTCTTCGTCATGGCTGCCCACGTGCTCGCTTTTTGTGGTGGTGCCGTACTTGCTGCAAGGCCTCCTGCTGCTCTCTGCCCTACTCTTAGTGTGTGATGATGGCCCCGCTCCTGAGAAAAGGAAGAGAGTGGTGTTGACTCTGGAGAAGAAACGGGAGATATTGGAGAAGGTTGATGCGGGTTGGTCTTCCTCTCGCATTCTCCGCGAGTTCAACCTGGTCCCGGTCGACTTTGTTTGATATCAAGCGCTCCCGAGACAAGCTCATGCAGTACACGGCTGACTTCTCGTCGAGAAGCAAACGCAACGTGGGAGAGGAAGGTTATGTTTACTCCCAAGTATGCAGAGATCGACCGCTCCACGTTGATTTGGCATCGACAGCAACGTGCAGCTGGTGTGATGGTACGTGGAACGGAGCTGAAGGCTGCTGCTGAGAAGTTTGCAAGGCTTCACGACGCCCTAGACTTCAAGGCATCCGAGGGTTGGCTCTTCGCGTTCAAGTTGCGACATGGCCTTACTAACCGTAAAGCACATGGCGAAGCATTGGACGCTAACGAGGATGGAGTGGACGAGTTTCGGCACAAGGTGAAAGGCTTGATCGACAGGGAGGGCCTCACTCTCGGTCAAGTCTATAACGCTGACGAAACTGGCCTATTCTATCGCTCGGTGCCAACGAACACTCTCGCCGATGAGACGGAGAAGCGTGTACCTGGCCGCAAGCTTTCTAAGGAACGGATATCTGCTTCGTGTTGTGCCAATGCTAACGGCATGCACCGGCTTAAGCCCGTTATTGTTGGCCGTGCAAAGCAGCCTCGGTGCCTTCGTGGGGTGATGGATGTCCTTCCTGTCGTATGGTACCATTCTTTGAAAGCATGGTTCACAGCTGTGATTTTCAAAGACTGGTTTCACCATCACTTCAAGGAGGTCATACATTACCAGACGAAGACACTGGGAATTCCTCGCGACCAGGTAAAGGCTCTCCTTCTCCTCGACAATGCACCTGCCCACCGTAAGGGACAAGGACTTGGTTGCTGAGAATGGCCGTATTAGGTGCATGTTTCTGCCACCTCAATACGACTGCTCTCATTCAACCAATGGACCAAGGGGAGTGATCGTGGCAACAAAGCGCCTGTACCGTCGGAAGTTCCTGGACGAGGTGATGGTGGTTCTCGAGGACGAGACGAGCGCAGGGAAGGACGTGACACTCGAGGCAAGCGGACTTTGGAAAACCTTCGCCGCTACAACATCAAGTCTGCGCTGTACAACTGGGCTAGTGCATGGAAGGAAGTCCCTGTGAAAACTCTTGAAAATGGTTGGTCTCGTCTGCTTCTCGGAACAGATGTGGAGTACGATTTCCTAGGGTTTGACGTGGATGACTTCCATGCACGGCTACGTACGCACGGCGACGATGTTGATGTGGACGATGTTCGTGAGTGGTTGGACGACGACGAGGGCGATCCTGGGTATCAGACGTTGTCTGATATCGAGATCGCGTCTTCGGTTGCTGGTGTCAGTCCCGAACTTGAAGATTCCGACGACGAAGGCGATGATGATGCAGACTCCACCCAGCAGGACACTACTCCAGCCATCCCAAGCTGAGCGCACTCCGGAACATCTAGAGTTCGCCCTAGACTACCTGGAACACCCGGACTGCGACAGGGAGATGGGGCCCTTGGGACTCGTGGAGGAAGTGCGTGCTTTCCGGCAGCGCATCATCAATCGCCAGAATCGTCGGTCCTTGCGTCAGTCAACGATTGACAGTTTTTTCAGGCCCGTGACCCCGCTGTGCCAAGCTCCTGGTTCCACCTGCCTCCCCAAGACAGGCCCTCATGCTCCGAGCCACAGCCCAGCACATCAGCTACAGTGGAGTCACCGCTCGACGTGAGTTTGCAGCTGTCTTCAGAGTCTTCTGTAGTCGGTACGCCATCACCACTACCCACCGATGCACTCCCTTTGGACGCCTGCCAGTGATACTCTCGGGCTCTGACAGTGAATAAACAGCAAGAACTTCTCCACTAGACCACACGGGAATTTTGAGTGTTGTGCAGTGAAAAACGGTGTGTTGTGTTAAGGTTTTCAAGTTGGGAGAAAAGACTAAGTAGAAAAGAAATTTAACGTAACTAACCTTCTTTGTTTTGGCTTTGGAAACTTAAAAAAACTTGGGAAAAGTTAATGTGCAACACTTAAATTTAATGGAACATTATTTGGACTAAAGTGAACACTGTGAAAAGAACGGACTTCTGTGTGTTAGTGACTAAGTTCAGTGCAAGACTTCAGGAAGAGTGTAGTGCAAGTGCTTCAGGAAATCGTTCTTACTGTCAGAGTCCGAGAGGAGGCGGTTATTCATCGAGGTGGCCAGGGACTTGCTGTAAGTAGCCAAAATGTTTCATGTTGTACTATTTTCCATACTATATTTACCAGAATGTTTCATATTGTATTTTTTCCCATACTATACTTACCAGAAAGTGTCATACTGTACTTCTTTCCATACTAAACTTACCTCATGCATGTGCAGTAGGAATGTGTTTTTCAGAGTTCGGTTAGGTTCGGTTAGGTTAGGTTCGGTTAGAGTCCATAAGTACCAGAATGTTTATTAATGTATGAACATACTTCTAAACCCACATTTTATGTGTCTATTGCATTTATTTCAGTCATTTATGTGCCTTATTGGTGTGATTTGGGTGTTAAATAGGTGCTATGCATGTCCGGAGGGAGTTGTATAGGTGTTTCTCTGTGTTAGGGTCCGTAAGTACAAGTCCATAAGCTGGGGCCCAATATCCGGACAAAACCAATATCCGAACCTACCGATGGCTCTATTGATCCGGATATTGGAGTGATTACTGTATATATATATATATAAACTTCTGCACCTGTGTCCCATCAACGTTCACCCAATCACAGCTCAGCATTCAAGCTGGAGGTATGGCTCAGTTCTTGTGTCAAAGAAATGGACTTTAATGGAGAGTAAAAATTATCCACAAATCCTAAACACTATATACAGTATTAGCATTCACTTGCTACAAAATCAGGAACAAAGAGATACTATCTCTGAAGAGACAGCAGTGAGAGCAAAATGCATGAGTGAATGATTATAAGTACCATTAACTCACTTACCATCCACTCAATCAATATAGTGCTACTCTCGGGTGCCTGCCCTTTCCTCTCTTCCTTCTTTCCATCCTTCCTCTTCTGTCTTTCTTTCCTTCATTCTTTCCACTTCCTTCTGTCTATGGGTGACTCTGCACTGAGTAACAAGCCAAATGGTTTCCTGTACACCAGGAAACCATTTACTACATTAGGTAGTAATCATGTGACCAAATTATGGCAGCTGGTGGTTTAATGGGCAATTAAGGCACTCCAATAGGATTAAGCCAGTGCAGGTTTGTATCATTCAGGTAGATAGACAAGGATTGTGGAAAGTATTAAGAATATATGGAGTTGATGGGAAGTTGTTGAATGCTGTGAAGAGTATGTATGATGGTGCTAAGGCTGCTGTGCGTGTGGATGGTGAACTGAGTGGATTTTTTTCTTTGAAGGCTGGGTTGAAACAGGGATGTGTCATGTCTCCATGGTTGTTCAATCTGTACATGGATGGGGTAATAAAAGAGGTACAAGGTAGGGTAGTGGATGTTGGAGTGGCCCTGGTAAGAGAGGGTAGGGCTGGAAACTCCCTGTACTGTTGTTTGCAGATGATACTGTGTTGTTGAGTGAAGACGAAGGGGAGCTGTAAGGCTTGGTGGATGAGTTTGGGAGAGTGTGTAAGAAACAGAATCTAAAGGTGAATGTACGGAAGAGTAAAGTGATGGTCTTTGAGAGAGGTGAAGTCAGTGAATGTACAGCAAGGTTGGATGGTGAGGAATTGGAAAATGTGAGTACGTTTAAGTACTTGGGGAGTGTGATGAGTAAGGATGGAGGTTTGGAGTGTGAAGTGATTGAAAGGGTACAGCAGGGAAGAAAGGTTGCTGGTTCCTTGAAGGCAGTGATAAGAAACAAGGAAGTGAGCATGGAAGTGAAAAAGTTACTACATGACAGTATTGTGATACCAACTCTAACGTATGGACGTTGTTGGAAGGACACAAGTCAAGAGTGAGAGTAGTGGAAATGAGTTATTTAAGAGGAGCCTGTGGAGTCACATGGAAAGACAGGCTGATGAATGAGGATATAAAGGAGCGTTGTGGTGTGGATGTGGATGTGATAGGAAGCATTATGAGGAACACACTGAGGTGGTTTGGCCATGTGGAGAGGATGGAGGGTGAAAGACTGACAAAGAGAGTGTATGTGAGTGAGCTGGAGGGGGGAAGAGGGAGGAGGAGACTGAGGATGAGATGGAGGGTTGGGGTGGAGAGGTATATGAGAGAGGGGGGTGTGAGTTGGGAGCAGGACAGTGAAATGGCAGGCGACAGGACGACGTGGAGGCGATTTGTCTATGGCCACCCCAAACGGGATTGAGGCGTCTGGCAATAGATAGATAGATAGACAGAGGTTTGTATCCATTGGGTGGCTGAGGTTTACTGCTCACGTAATGCCACTCAGGAATGAGTGAGGCTGGTCACTCTCACCTTAAATGTCAGGACCAACTTGCCTAGTCCCGGGCTCCTATGCTCCTTATGGGGCAACACTAGATTAGATGATGAATGAATGAATGACCATTATCCCAACCCAATATTCTCTTATTTCAAAGAGAGGAATATAGTATAATCCAGAAATAGGAATATGAAAATGCTGAAGTCAGAAACGTTACAGACATCTCAGTGATACAGTGTATGACTGATCATTAATAAAGTATGACCAAAGAAATGTAAATCCATCAACCTAACCCTATTTCCAACTACGGTAATACATGGGGTGAACAGGATCAGGAAATGAAAGATAAGAACAGCACCAAAGTGGAAGAACTATCAGTACAGTGCCCAATGAAATGACCTCATTATTCACACCTTCAAACATTGCTTCACCTCACATGCTGCTCATCACCACAATCACCAACCCAACCTTCATTCCCAGCCAAAAAATGGGGCGAGACTGGATCCACAGTGAGAAGTACACTGTTAAAAAAAGATATGAAACAGCATGCCATGCTGAATGGGAAAAACAATACGGTAATTCATCTGTCAACTAAGCTTCACACATCCTGGCTCCATTCATCATTCAGGTTTCTCTAACTTTTTCCTTCACTTCATATGCTGTACTATTACAGGCAAATGTTCACCAACAACCCCACCAGCACAGTGTCCTACCTTCGATACTTCTCATTTATCTTCAAATATCTGAAAATATCCTTCCTTCTTATACTCTTTAGCTGTGTGCTTCGTAATGTTATAAAATATTTCATACAACAACTTCCATCACCAAAGTAGGCAGGAGGTGTCAGCGAACTTTTGATTGTGATAGTACTATACCCTTTTTGTCTAACTTTGCCTAAAATTGCCATTTCTTCACCTTGAATGCTGAGTTGAAACAACATATCCGAACTGGAATGCTATGCTAGTCAAGCAATTGCATTATGAAAAAGATATATAACTGCAGCATTAAGTTCCTGCCGCTAAAGTACATGAAATAAGCTACAGAAGGACAAAAATCTGGGACAAGTTAAGATGAAAATAGCATATCATCATCATCATCATCTAATCCTGTGTTGCTCTAACCACAGTCCAAACATATAATTATTCTACAGGTTCCTCACACTATCTCACTTAAACAACCTACTTCTACCTCACAACCAACTGTGCACAACTCACGGGAGAGTAGAAGGCTGATGGTGCCCTCTGTGGTGATACAGTGGACATGACTGAAGACGTGGTGGTGGTGGCAGAGATGTGGTGCGTGGTGGTGGTGGAGGAGGAGGACGAAGTTGAGATGTGATGATGGTGGTGGTGATGGTGAAGGGCTGTGGAGGACACATGGAGAGGCCCGCTGATCATTGGCTTCTTGCCCACTGGAAGAGAAAGTCTCCTGGTTGGTGCACCCACACAGTTGGGACTTGGGGAAAGTTTGACACAACAATTTGTAACCTTGAGCACAACTACTAACAGATGTTATCAGCAGTTTGGAGAAGAATTGGCAATGAACAGCTATAAATTTCAGGTAACTTATAAAATTCTCCTGGTTCCACACTAACAGTACAGGCATCTCTCATTTGTTCCACTTCATTTTACATTGCCGAATTCAAACATTAGCGGACATGTGACAAAAATATCTTACTTAGCCGTGTGCATATACCATGCCGATGTTATTATGTCACATCCTGAACTATTTTCATGATACAAAACTGGAATTTTTTGCCAAGAGCTTGCTGCTACTTCCATCAAAACTAAAGTAGTGCTGCCAATATTAAGTCACACAACGAAATGCCAGTGCTGTATATGCACAGCAAGTACTACACTAATTATTTACAGTCCACAAGGTCAAAAGTGTCTAGGAGTGAAATCAATGTTATAAAGCACACTAAAACTGCACTGATCAAATAATTATAACAAAGGTGAATAATAATGTCTTGTTTTATGGTGCTGTGAACTGCTCAGTTGAGAGCCTTATATACTGTGTTATATAGTATAATGTAGGGAAGATATGACAGGGAGGTAGAAAGAAACAGGGGTAGTGTGCAAGAAAAGTGGAAAGGAGGAAGGGGTGGAGGGAAGAGAGGTGCAGTCAGGAATGTGTGTCTGTCTGTGCATGATGCATCAGACATACTGTGGGAAGGAGGGGGCGAGGGGGATGGTAGGAAGAGGAAAGCAACAGGGGTAAAGTACTGGACAGGTGGAAAAGAAGAGGGAGTGGAGGGAAATGAGGTGAAAGGAGAGGTAAGGTCAGGTTTGTGTGTGTGCCAGTGCATGGCAGTTCACACATATACTGTACATACATATGCAAACATCCCACACACACCTGACCTCATCTCTCTACCTCATCCCCTTTCCCACACACAAGCACTCTCCCACCCCTCTTTCCACCTCTCTCTCTCTCTCTCTCTCTCTCCCTTCTCACCTCACCTCACCCTCTCTAGTCCTTTTCCATCATGAAAAATTTTACATGTAAATTGACTAAAATCTAAGTTAAGTGGGCTTACGCTACACTGGATGATAAGTCTAGACAACAAAAGTTACGGTGTCACAGATCAGCTCTACGGTTACTGCTCAGTCCGTCTAATGTATTAACATCAGTGCTCAGCTACATAAGAGGTGAAAACATGCAACTCTGACTCAAAAAAGTACAGTTTTGATACTTAAACCCTTGAATCTTGGTCATGTCCTCTTTAGTTTATTCTTGCTCCTATCAAATGACTTTATTCAGTTTAGGAATGCCTCTCATACTGAAGGGGTTTATTAAGGTAACATAAACTCTTCCAGTACGAAGTGTATTCTAAGTCGAATAGAACTGTTGGGAAACAGCAAGAAAATGAAAGACATCCCCAAGCTCAGTGGGTGAATTAACTAAAACACAAATTGGTGGAAGTGATACTGAATAAAGTGTGTGTGTGTTGGGAAGGGGGGGGGGTCAGGGTCAGGGTGCACCAATGATACAGGAGGCTTTCATTCCAGGTCTCATTATACAAACTACATAATACACTACAGTACTTGTACAGGCAGTCCTCATCATAAGTCTTGGGTGTTCCAATATACGACAATCAATTCCCCCCTCCCCACAGAACTGGTATTGTAAACTAGGAGAAAACTGGCAAATCATCTTCATAGGTAGAACAGTGAAATGAATTGAAAAAAAAACAAAAATCATATGGTAACTTGTGATGAGGATTTTACTGTACCACGGACCCCTTCAATACAATGCCTTTTATTAAATTCTTCCTGATGCCTTTTATTTTACTCAGCTGATGGAAGAACTTTGCAGTGATGAGGTCAAATGCCAGACTTAACAGTGCACAAAATGAACTTAACAAAGTGGAAGAAAGTTACTGTATTTTAAATATCTCCCAATTCTTACAGACACATGACAGCGTACCTGTACTTGAGTAATCTGTATCTGCTTTGCGTCTGCAGTGTGATAAATTTAACAAATGTATAAATTTGAACAACAGTTTGTAACAACTGGGAGAAAAAAAAAAGCCATTTCAATTATCTTACAAAACTCAACATGCATATAACAGAAACCAGCTTTTATTAAATGTCAACTCAGTACTAACACTGCTGTCTGTAATACTGTGAATCCTGACCTCAACTGTGGCCTACAGCAGACACCCACCTTACCACACAACCATGTGAGTTGTATGAGTATGTATGATATACAGTACAGCTGTAGAAATACAGTAATCTCTTGATTATCTGGATGACCACTCCCCAGACAATCCATTACCCAGATGCTGTGATCTGGCTGTTCCAAACTATTATTTGAACATTTTTTTTTCACTATCCAGACAAAATGCTTGTGTCTATTTGGAACTAATGGCCACATGAAAAATTTCCACCTGGACGACGGGAATAGCCGGTGGCGCTGCCGTGTCTGGCTGGTTAGTTTACCCTACATCTACCTGAGACCTCGCTCACTCAGCCTCAGTTCCCATGAGGCGATGTAAACAGTTTTTATAGTGGCACACATCGTGGTTTTTGTGGTTGTTCCCTACCTGCTTCTGGCCTTGCTATTCCTTGCATGCCTCTTCCTAGGGTGTGTGATGATGGCCCCTTCACCATGGAAAAGGAAGAGGGTAGTGCTGACTCTTTAGATGCGGTAGATCATTGTATGATTGACGCGGGAGAGTCGAATTGTGAATGCTGAAACTGATTTTATTCTAGCTTACTGTACTGTACCATGATTTTATTCCATTTTACCATTGTTTTGTGTGCCACTGGATTTTTAGTCTGTTTGACCAGAAAAAGTAGTGTTAAACAACAGGAACAAATGTTGTACGATGTACTGTAGTGGCCTTGTACAAATGTTGTATGATGTACTGTAGTGGCCTTTTACACTGGCTTTCAAAGTTAGGTTATGTATGAATGGGGGCCAGGGGAGAAGTCCACTATCCTGATGCAGGCACTACCCGAACATGCCTTTGGCTCTATTACGTCAGATAATCAAGGGATTACTGTACTGTTCTATGATTGCCAGCTGCTCATCACAGGTGCATCATGTGTGCCCACTTTAAAAAATGTACAGTACATAGATAGTTAGGATTATTACATTGGACACCTTGTACTGTATATAGTGAGGCTGCATGAACCTCTTTATCCAGAAGCTAACTGTTCATTAGTCTTACTAGGCTCAGTCAACTTGTTCCATGTTTTGATAAATAGTTGATTTAAATGCTATCCACAATATACTCTAATAATGAGGTTTCAAGATGGTAATTAATACCAAATTCTTGACTAACAAATATACAGTACTACACATTTTACATCAAACTCAGATCATGGAATTCATTGGTTACTGTAATCGCGGCATGCAACTCTGAGGTTGTTATTCTCATGCCCTGGCAACCTACCATTCAAAAGTGCATCTGATTTCGTGTATATGAGACGCATGTGATTCGTGTATAATAATATTCGCATATAATATATTTGTGCATAATAATAATATGATTCGTGTATAATATGATATGAAACGACGCACTTTTGAATGGTAGGTTGCCAGGGTACGATAATGGCAGCCTCAGAGTTGTGCGCCACGACTATAACCATGTTTTATCACATTATTTCAAGCATTATAAAACATGATACTGTAAAGTTCTACAAATCCAACATTCAGAATTCTTTAGTCCAGGATGGGGACATTAACTGCCACTCTCCCAAATTTAACAAAATGAAAGCTAATAATGTGTGTGCATGCATCCATTACAATATTTTAGTTTGTAAACAAGGGAACGTCAGAATAATGAGGCTTATAATGAACTGTCAGGCATAAGTAAATCAAAATTGGTTTGTAAGTCAGGTGTCTGCAGCAGCTCAACCTTAAGACTGATAAAGCACTACAGTATCATCCAAAGAAGCATAATATAAATCACTGCTGGACTGAAATGTATAAGAATTAATTACAAGACCCATGCATAATTTTCACACAAACACAAAATCACAGCTATTAAGGATGAAGACTACTGCATGATAGTTATTATATAATACTGTGGTTACTTTTAATATTTACTATACGGGTAAAAATCAGTCTTTTACCACACTGAAAAAAAAAAAAAAAATAGAAGCTATCTGTCATATTCTCATCTGCATACAAACTTCATAATGAAATCAGCATAGGGGGTGAAGTTATACAAGAACTGTGGAAACATCCTCTTCAGTACTGTTATAAGTTTTCTATTTTTTTCCAAGTCCCCTATGATAATGACAGTGTTTTTATTTCATTCTTGCTGATACTAGCTGTGTTGATCAGTTTGGGTGTCTGTCCTTAATTTAAGGCCATGTCCACACTAAATGCCTGCTGACACAGACAGGAGTTTTGCAGGACTGTAACCAACAGAAGTTCTCATCCTCACCCACCCACTTTCAGTGGGAACACTTGCCTGGGTTACAGTGATGCAAAACTCACTTGCACCTGCCTGTGACAGCAAGCTTTGGGTGTGGATGCAGTGTCAGTCTAGGATGTGTGTAAGGAAATTCCATCTTATGTCATCATTGCTTTTGGTTCATGACAGGTGAAAAAAAAAAAAAATAATAATAATAGTAGTCAAATAAATAAATAAATACATAAATAAATAGTGGAAAATAATTTTTAAAAATTATACAGTACTGTCATGAAAGATGAGTTACTTCAAGTGTTACTGGCATTAGTTCACTCTTAATTTAATAACAAAATATCTACTGTATAAAAGAAACAACTACAAATGAGGACTGACTGTTGAAATCTCTCTCTCTCTGATGTGTTCAGTTTGGGACAGACTTGATGGCCCATTCTCTGAGGCCCAGCAGACCTCCTACCTGCCACACATGCACATATCACAACTTGGATACTAATAACTGCCATCCTTATTATATACATACTTCAGCTGACTAAAGGACTAGCATAATGGTATTAGTGTGTTATTATGACAAGTCAGTGGATCTTTTGGATGACCAGTTGTCTGTTTTAATGAAATTCAATTTATTAAACTGTTCCTGCTTTAGCTTGGAAACAAACTTGCATCCCTATGAACAACAGACAACTACTCTTATCATTTGATCACCATCTCCCTCATATTAGCTAAGTCTCTTCCCAAAGCCTTACACTTGGCAACTCACATGAGACGTCTGCTTGCATAACTGCCTGCCGGACATCTTCAATGAGACTGGTGGGGGAGCGTTTGCTTGGGCTAATGTCTCGATCCACCCGTGTTACGCCACCACCTTCACTCTCAACCTCCCTGTACACAGACCACACACATAGTGAATTAAAGGTCGAGGGTAGTTTGCGGCTGGGAGGGAAGGAGAGATATGTAGCAAGGAGAAAGGAAAGGGAGGTATGTAGAAAACATGGGACAAGGAGATATGTAGCAAAAAGTATGGAGAGAAGGTAGAGGAAGGCACTGAGAGAGGTAAGGAGGGGAAGGGAGTGAGGGAATATAAATGAGGAAAGGCAAAGTGAGGTTGGGAAGGAAGGGGAGGCTGGGAGAGGAGGTAGAGGGAAGAGGCTGGGTGAGGCATAAAAGAGCAACAGAATGAGGCAGGGAGGGGGAGGGAAGCTAGGGAGTGTGGAAAGGCAGAAGAGGGGGCGGGAGGGGGCATAGTGTAGGATGAGTGGGGAGACTGAGACTGAAGAGAGAGGTGGTGGTGCATAACACTTCATGATAAAATTTACTTCAGTGTGAGCATAAGCAACTGAGAATACAAGAAAACTCCATGGATAGACAACATAGACAATAGTGTCTTGTAATGTAAAGCTGCTCTGGTCAAGGAGAATGTATTTTATCTGAAAGCTGGTTTTTAAATACAGTTATAATATTTGCCGTTGTGCCAGGGACTGGGATCAGTTTATGTGAATTCATCAGTTAATCTTACTGTAAATGGCATTAGAATTCTCTCAAGTGATGGTGAATGACTGTGAAATCTTATTAGTTTGTTATCTGTGCCAAGAAGCTAAAGAAACTGGTGAAGAAGACTGCATCCAAAGTGCTGTGGAAGAAAGATTTAGAGAAGTCTGTGCTGGATTAACGTACAGATTGTAATTCAATATATTCAACGGTACATACGAAATGCTCAGTACGCTGATAGACATTAAATATTTTCCTTTGTAGTTCACTGCATGAAAACAAACTACATTAGTTTTATGCCTAAGCCACTGATGCTGTCTGAGAAATTATACATATATATATATATATATATATATATATATATATATATATATATATATATATACTTAAAACATGAGTAAATAAAATCAAGACAAAAGACAGCATAATGAAATAAACAGAAAATTAGCAAACCAAAAATGGTCAACAATGGATAAAAATTTAGGTTATCAATAAAGAGCATACCAACAGATTATGAAAGAACATAGCCAAAGGATGGTTTATGTAGGGTGAAAACATCAAGATTTGGCAGGCAAGACTGGAACCAATACCAAACTTACACACACACACACACACACACACACACACACACACACCTGCGACATGACAACCACAGTCTTGTATCCCACATCAGTTCACCATCCATCTGACTCAATGTAGCTTAAGCTTTCCAGCTGAATGTATGCAAGATAGATTATGCATCAAAGAAACACTGAGGCCTCATTAATTACATCTTCCTTTTATCTGATGTGTACAACAACCTTAGTGTACCTTCTAAGGGTTATGAATACTGGTTTATCACAAGATTTTCAAATCATTCAGACATGCATTACATGAGAAAATTTCTTTTGCTGCCAGCTGTAGTCTTCAAACAAACCTGTAGTTAACTGGGTGACAGTACATTATATTATTAGTCTTAGTGAACAGGACAGAGGGTGTACTTAAAGTGGTATACAATTGCAGTCACCTGTACTAAGTTTAATGAGACGAGAGAGTAAAGCAGGCAGACACCACCACAACTACATATACCACCTCTCCCACCTCCACACACACATTAACTGGGCCACACACCTATTCATATAGCATTCAGTTTCACAATTCTTGGCTTAACCACACAATCCCAGCAGGAGTCAGTTTGCTATATCCCAGGATATTCTCTTTAACACTGAATCTGACCCGTGATACTGCAGTTACTAATAATTTCATAAAGAACATCACATAAGCATCATACACACTGAGGCTGTATATAAAGCAAGCAACACACATACAACAATTCCACACGACCTAGCAACTCCACACCATCAGACATGATATACGTACACAAATTTATGTTCTACCATTCAGGGTGGTCAAATGACAACAAAAGATGCAATGCCAAGCAGGGATCTTAATGCACTGGAAAGCAACAACACAGTCCCACCTTCTCTTTCACCATTTCCACGTCCGCCTCTCGTACACAACAGAACTGAGGAGTCTTATCATAAAAAACAAAGCTGATAAAAAATGGCAGTCATTTCACAAGCATGTGCGGCAGCAGCACTCAAAAACTTCAAAAAATGCCCATAATGAAGCTACTTGGTGTTGTTGAGAGGGCGTAAGCTTGGGGAGGAGGCGGGGAGGATGGGCAGTGAGGAACATAAGAAGAAGCAAATATTAAAGACATTAGCACAGATCATACAGTATATGAATTCTCTTCCCCTTCAGCAAAATATCTTGAAAATTAAATAAAACCAAATATAAACAATGAAGGCTACATAAATAACCAGAAGGAAAGATGAACTGAATGTTAAATAATAACCTTTTGAGAAAATAATATAATATTTGACTACTTGTTTCACTGTGCAGAAAAAAAAAAAAAAAAAAAAAAAAAAAAAAAGTCATGAACACTTTTTATTTCACTACTTTTATGAGCGCACCTGGTACATTTTTTTTTCCGCCCCAAGCAGTGTAACAATGGAGTACAGGCAGCCCTCATTACAAGTCAGGGATGTTTTCCAAATGTCACTTTTTCCAATCAACTGATGCCATAAAGTTGGGGAAACTGGCAAATAAGATTAACGGGCAACAGCAAACCACTTACTGGCAATTATTCAGTAATTTACAGTGGACTTAACAGTTCATGAAACTGCCATTAGAGGTGACTATGCATACTGAATGTACTAAGCATGATCACCTGTGTTGTACACTTTCCAAATTTCTATATTATGTGACAAAGTATTACATATTCTTACTCTGAAGTATAATACAGAGTCACTCCTGACATAACTGCTGGTAATCCATATGAACAAGTATATTTTCTGCCATTTTCTTCATCAGCAGTGTTTCTTAACTGTACCTTTTTTATATCTTGTCAATTACTTCTTCAGTGTGATGGAATCTTATAATCATACTCTTCCAGCTGCCAGACTTCTGTTTTGCTCAAAGAAAACTCTCTTAATGGAGGAGTCAATCACACCAGTAATCCCTTCACTATGATCTTTACTTCATGGTAGCATGATGGTCACAATCAGCTTAGGTATCTTGTGATGAAGAGGTTCAGTAAACTATCACTGTAAGGACTAACCAAGAGAACAGTTCTGAAACTAAATCCAAGGCTGTGACACCATTCCTACCTTAAAAGCACCTCCCCCACACCATGTTTGTTCTCTATTGCAAGTCAACTTTTTTCTCATATACTTTTCTCAGTCCATTTCAGCAGCATGGTTCCATGAACTGTTGCTGCAACATTTTCAGCAGAAATTCTATCTATCTATCTATCGCCAGACGCCTCAATCCCGTTTGGGGTGGCCACAAACAAATCGCCTCCAAGTCGCTCAGCAGAAATTAAAACACTATAAATAGTTCACTCCTATCCGCAATTCCAAAACCAAGCTCCCTATTATCTGCTCTGCTCCTAATCACAGGCTCCAAATTTTCTTAACAGTCCTTAGAATGCCAGCAGTGGATTACTTTTTGTCAACATGTGATAACAAAAATTACTGTTTAATCAACTGTCATCAACATTAGTGAAGAGCTACCTAGCCGAAACATACAGCTGCACACATAAGAAACATTCCTTTTCAGTTCACTTTAGTGGCTTTGTGGCAAGAGGAGTTAATATTACATCACTAAATGAGTGGTTCTGTGGCAAGATGAATCATTATTACATCAATAAATGAGCCATTATGACTTAATAACATGATGAGATTTAAATGTAAAAATTCACTGCTCACAGTTACAACTGCTAGCTGCCATAGATTCAACGTTGGGTAAGATGGTTGTGAAATGTTTCCTGTGTGCAAGTGTATATAGTGGTTTAACATATTCTAACCTCGCTAAGGTGTGAAACGAATTTACCTAACCTGCTGTATCTGTTGCTATCCTACCAGAACCATACTCACCTCTCAGCAAGCAGAGCCTTGAGCTGCTCAGCCAGACTTTGCTGCTGGGGTGTGCGTGAGGCCAGGTGTGAGGCCAGGGAGGGTGTAGGGGCGTGACCGGTGTCTGGCCCCTCCCCCCGGCTCACTGGCCCCACTCGTGCCACAGGGGGCGGATGCCGGTAGGGGATGTCTGGCCGGGGCGGGTGAGGTTGTCTGGGGGGTGGGTGGTAGGGTGGAGGGGGTGGGTGATGGGATGAAAGATGGGACATGGTGGCCTGGGTATATGAGGGCAGAGGAGGTTGTGGATAAGGTTGGATAGGGCTGGGAGAGGGCTGGGAGTGAGTGGGGAAGAGCTGCGTAGACTGAGAATAACTAGGTGGCGGCTGCTGGTGACTGGCAGGGGACTGCTGGTAGCTTGGAGGTGGGTGGGAGGGTACAGGGTGGCTGAGGGGCAGTGGTGATGGCTGGGAGAGGCTTGGTGGGAGCTGGGAGGTCTGTTGGTGACTGGATGGTGGGGTCTTTGAAGACTGAGAATGACCCGAGAGGGACTGAGTCACTGGGACATGGCTCATATGGGAGTGACTGAGAGGCTGCTGTGCAGGCTGCAAATGGCTAGGATGATGCTGTGCAGGTTGAGGATGACTGGTGAGGGATTGTGGTGGCTGGGAGTGACTGGATATAGACTGGGAATGGCTAGAAAGACTCTGTGATGACTGAGAATGAATGGAATGAGTCTGTGATGGTGCAGTCTGGTAATGGGGATGGCTGGGATGCTGCTGGGAGTGGCTGGGAGGATGCTGGGTGGGCTGGACATGAGTGGGAGGGACATGAGAAGGCAAAGAATGGGGTGGGTGCTGCTGTGAGTGGGATGGAGGATGCTGTGAAAGGGGTGGGGCAATCTTGGCTGACACTACACTACTGCCTGGTGGGAGGTGTGAGGGTAAGGATTGCTCCCCCGCTGCTGACCTCCTACTATCCTGTTGACCTTCCTGTTTGATGACCTCTGCTGAACCATGCTGCTTCAGAGCTTCCGGCAGTTCATCATCCAGGCTGCTATCGTCTAAACTATGGTCCTGCACAACATATATATAACAATTAATGGAAGTTATTCACATTAACAAATAAATTTTAAATTCATGCTATGTATTTTAATGTGTTTTCACACCAATAAAAACCTGAATTCATGAGTAAAAGTCTTCCATCATTTTGGTGAGCTTCTATGTTCTGTTGAATACTGCATGCATATCTTCCTATAACTTCTATATACCTGAGGCTGCAATAATTGAGATAATGACAATACCACATTTCTCTCCAAACCTTCTCATCCCTGCCTCTTCTTCCTATATCAGTGTGATTTAAAAGCTATCACAGCTCACTATGCGTTGTATATTTCCTATATGAAGGAAGGAAGGATTGCAGCACAGCTGAGATAGGCTTCCAAGGAGTCTTTTTGTTGCAGTCTCCCTAGATGAGATGCTGGAATATGGTACTATGTGAGTATTGTACAGTGAAATCTTGAATTTCAATGGTTTAGATTTCAACTATTCAAATTTCGATGCATTTTCAAGTGGTCCGCCTATCTCACTTTTCGATGCCAAAATCACATTTTTCGATGCTCTCGGGGCCCGACTCCAACCAAAACAAGAAATGTGCAAGGAGATGTTCTATTGTTGGCGGCCATCTTGCGACTGTCCTGCCCTCTCCAGCAAAGCACCACAGTTTAAGCCTGTACCTTCCATGTGTGGACGTGCATTTCACTGCAATTTCGTTGTATGCATTTTCGTTGCAACTTACCTGTTTCAAGATGGCAAGAAAGAAGGGTTCTTCAGGAAGCAGTGGTAATGGACGAGAGCAGCCTGGCACCTCTAAATCTTCGCAGCCAAAGGAGGAAGGGAAATACAAGAAGGGACAGAAATACATCAAGTATACCCTCGCTGGCAAGGAGAAAATCCATAATCTACACTAAAGTATAGCAATACAATGCAGAACTACAGTTACTTAAGCACAATTATAGTTCATAAAGTATAAAGGAGGTGTGGGCAAAAAATCATGATTTTACGTAGTGAGGTTCGGAGGCCCCAGACCCAAACTAATTTTTCCCATAAGAAGTTCAATTTAAATTTTGATTATTTGAATTTCAATGCGATTTTTTGGTACACATGTCCATCAAAATTCAAGATTTCACTGTATGTATTATCTTAAGTCTAAAACTGGCGGCACTTATCATCTACCCACTCGATGTAGTGCTGCTCTCAGGTGACTGCTCTTTCCTCTCTTCCTTCCTTCCTCTTCTGTCTTTCTTCATTCCTTCCTCTTCCTTCTGTCTGTGGGTGACTATACTGAGCAACAAGCCAAATTTATTCCTGTACACCAGGAAACCATTTACTATACTGGGTTGACCACATAACCAGATTATGGCATCTGGTGGTTTAGAGGGTAATTAAGGCACTCCAATCAGACTGTGCCTGGGCAGGTTTATATCCAAGGGGTTGTTGGAGTTTACTGTTCAAATAATGCCAATCAGGGATGAGTGAGGCTGGTCACTCTCATCTAAATAATGTCAGGAACAACTTGACTGGCCCAGGACTCCTACACTCCTCGTGTGGCAACACAGGATTAGATGATGATGATGACAAAAATTGCCTTCTGACAATCTCCTGCCTCTGATGATTTATAGCCTTTTCTAATAGTCAGTCATGTTACCTGATTCCACAGAACATTACCCTGACCTCTTACA
Organism: Coenobita brevimanus; assembly: GCF_032717465.1. Taxonomy (NCBI): domain Eukaryota; kingdom Metazoa; phylum Arthropoda; class Malacostraca; order Decapoda; family Coenobitidae; genus Coenobita; species Coenobita brevimanus. Next base: position 48,625,788 of record NC_137018.1, read on the forward strand.
GATCACTCCTCACTTGTATATAAAACTGCTTTCAATTTCACATATGGTAGACCTTGACCATCTATCCTTCCATCATTAATTTTCTTTTGCTCCATCAGGAATGTAGGCACCTGGGGCATAGCTACTCTGTCCGGATATTTAAGGAATGAGACTATTTCCTTGAAATAAAACTCTCCCCAGACCTGATAATCTACCCTGACCCACATGACCTAGTGTGAGGGTGTGATCCAACATAGCCATCACCTTGAACTAATACCACATCTGATACAACTTGACACCCTGTTGCAACATGTCCAAATAAAGGTGTGACTCTCCTTTGACTTGCCACTGCCCACCTGGTTCCTAAGTTAGCAAAGATGAGGGTGTGATTCCTGACCTGACTGCTGGCACTGCTCATGCTGGTGGTCTTCTTGAGTGATGGAAGGTGCCTGTTGGCCAGCCCACCCCTTGCTGCCAGCTCACCCTTGGCGCGACTGGCAGACACATCCAGCAGCTCATGAGGTGGCACAGCTTCATCCAGCTCCTCCTTTACTGGCAGCTGATCCACAAATGGTGGAGGAGTTAAGACTTGACTCCATGCTGGCATGCACTCATGCACAAGCATTAATGTGCACACACACACAAAATCACCACTACATTACTTCACTTACACATATCCTAACAATGGCTCTGCTTAGACATTTTCTGAATACTGAGTTTATTGCTTTCTCTCTCTCTCTCTCACTTTTTCAGGTTTAGCATCACACTCAAAATCTTGAAGGTATATCCACTATAGTATATAACATTAATAACATTGCACTGTCATGCACATAAAATATTTCAAGTTAATAAACATCACAGTAACATTTATGATGTTATACTACCCAGTTAACTTTCAGACACTGAGCTTATCCCACCTCACAAAGCTGAAATTAAAAACAGAATGAAATATACAAGGCTAATATGTGTAGTTACATAATAATGAACAGTTATGCGTGTTAGTATTGCAGACCACTGGGCAAAGGATTATACTCCTCAACAATGTACATTACTAGATTGTTAATGTACACAATATTTAGCTACATCACATTATCACAGCCACCTTAGCCGTCAGACACAAGCTTGTAACTCAAAGCTACTGCATTGAAAAGTTACAAACCACCAGCTAACTCACTTCAACATCAAGCTAAACAGTCCTGAGAACAATGCTTTAAACTTACCAACATTTCTTGAATGCTAAATGATAAGAAACTAAGCATGATACCAGTGAAGTTATTACTGTACTTACAAATAAATTATATGCCATACATAAATAAGAGTTATATAATGTACATTTCTAATCATACCTAAGCCCTCTGATCATAACGTAAACACTGCCATTACCATTGCTGCCATCATCACCAGGGGGATATACAGGACACTACTGTAGTGCGAGGCATAGTAACCACTACAACCACCACCACCACCACTACCATACTGCTACCACTACTACCAGCTCTACCACTACAACTATTAGCTCTAGGCATAGCTGTGTTTGTAAAACCTCTCAAAGCAAGGCTTATCACCTAGCTGTATTGAGCACAGTCATATTGATCAACATTTTCCATGTATGTATTTTATATTATCTCAGTTACCACCAACTTTTTTTAAAATGGAATTTTAATAACTACTGTATCAACCAAATGATTGTACAGCATTTTATGGTAACTTTCCAATATAGTCTTGCTACATCCACACAATTTTATTCATCTGGAAAAACACACGGAAGGGGTTGGCTATTACTTTCTCCAACCCCTTCAATAACTCCATCATATAAAACCATCTGTGGACAGTGAGAGTGAAATTGATAAAATGTCACTGTACTAAAATAGTTAAGGCTAAAATTAAACAACTTTGCTCAACTGATAAATCATAAAAGTTAAACACACTGTTGTATTTCTCTACATCAAGGGTCCACAGCCTCTGTATACTTGTTGGTCACTGCTAGCAAGCACTCTTTTATCAGTTACACCAATCACATGTAAAGATTATGTAAAATTTAACGAATGAAAAGTCACAACATAAAAATGAACAGTGTGTGAAATGCAGAGCTTAACTATAATCAACAAAAACCTAAACCATCTTATGTGAAACTTTAAGAAGGCACAACAGCATACATATACAGTATGTCTGCAGGAATAATTCAGCTATTAAAGTACTTCATATTCACAACACAGAAAACCTAAGTTTACTAATTGCCTTTGTCTGCTAAATATATTAGTTTATTGGTACATGTGCCACGAAAAATGCGGGTTGTGGAACAGTGATCAGAAGCGTATGAATAAAATGTAAAGAATTTTCTATTCATTGCATATTCACCTCATTCAAAATGCTTTCTATATCAAATTCTTGATAAAATAATGAGAGATGCTTAGAGAGGTTTTACATATAAAATGATTTCAAGATGTATATGAGAAGATTGGGTTGCTGTGTTTATAAAGCTGCAATATGTTCAGTGTTGCATGTGGACCCACCCACCTGAGAGCCAGTCCAGGTAGCACCCACCTTGCGCTCCACGGTGTTGGCCTTTCCCTCACTGGTGCCTGGGTCTGAGGTCTCCGTGTCCGACAGATCCGAGGCCAGCAGGCACAGGCTGGGCTTGCGGGGAGGCTGCTAGGGCAGGGCAGGGCAGGACAGTGTAGGGTGGGGCAGGGCAAGGAACAGCAGGATACGGTGGGGTGGGACCAGATGGGATGGGCAGGGTAGAGTACAGTGGGGTGAAGCAGGACAGGACAGGGTAGAATGGGACACAGCAAGGTACAGGGGGTAGAGTGAGGTGGTATGTGTATATGGAAGGGGAGGAAGAGGGGGAGGGGAGTTCAGGACAAGGTATGGAGGAACGTCAAGTTGGATAAAGGTAAGGAAAGTCATGGATTTGAGGAAGTTGAGGGGAGTTTAGGATAAGCACGAGGAGAGAAGTGGGGTCAGGTAATAGAAATAAGGGACAAGGATCAATGAAGGGACACAGGGGTGAATGCAGGGAGGGAAGGAGAGGGAGGGAGAGGGATGCAAGCTTGTCAGAGGTGCATGATGTGCATATCAACAAATGTACAGTGAGCATGAAGAGGAAACTAAGCCAAAGTGAAGCTAGGGTGTACAGAGGTGATGGCAAGTCATCTCAAATATGCAGCTCAGACAGGACAAGTGAGAACAAGGACAAATACACTGTACAATGACTTCAAGGGTTTTTCAGAACTCACAACTTAGTAATTCATTATCTAGGAATATTTCCTTATCCTACTATATATATACACACACACACACGCATATATATATATATATATATATATATATATATATATATATATATATAAATATATATAGATACACATATATATATATATATATATATATATATATATATATATATATATATATATATACATATATATATATACATATATATATATATATATATATATATATATATATATATATACATATATATATATATATACACACATATATATATATATATATATATATATATATATATATGTATATACACTGTACCTGTTTATTATATCTCACTACAAGCTACATTAACTGACTGTTTCACTTATTTATGATCTATATGGGTATATAGTCTTGACTGCATCTGGCCAAATACTCTATATAACTAAATTAAAGCTCATTTGTATATAGAATGCTGTAGAAAATTATATAGCTACACTATCATAATAGATCATCTAGGTTTTAGCATTACCTGTAGTTTAACAATATTATTATATTAGTTGACTAGGAGACTAAAGGAGAGGAGAGGGAAAATGTAAGGAAGAGTAAAAGAGGGCAGGATGGAGAACCATGATGCAAAAATGGAAGTTGGGGCAATAAGGAAGTTCAGGAAGAGGGAAGGTAGAGGGAAAAGAAAGGATAGGAGCAGGAAAGGGTAAAAGAGCAAAGGGGATGAAAGGAAAGGAAGTGAGAAGAATGGAGGAGAGGCAAGGAAGAGAGAGGATAGGAAAGGGAAGGAAGGGGGAACTAGTATGTGATGGCGAACTAAAGACAGGGAGACAGAGGGAAGGATTCGTTAGTGAAAGACAACAATCATGGCAATGCTTGTTAGTGAAGCTGCACTGCTATATGTCGCTTGTCTGGTTAGAGGAAAACAAAAATTCATCATATCAATACAAGCAATAATAATAATAATTTTTCTAATCTACATAAAATAAACCACACTGGAGCTATTAATTTAAAACTTTGAGCTGATTTATCAGGGGAAAAAAAAAGACAAACATGAAGCACCATATTCGTGAAAATAATAATTATCAGTAACCAACTACAGGCTCTAAAGAATGTTAAGAGGAAAACCACTTCCTGAACTCACTGACAACACACCACAATTCCTTCAAGTGACTAAACACCCTCCATTACATGACTAACCCTACGACACACACAGCCTCACTCTATTATACCCTGTCTTCATTAACTTGTCTTAAAACTGCCATCGCTCCACTTTCTATACTAAGTTGCAATGAAAAATTACCAGGGTACGGTGCTAGTCATGAAAACTTGCTACAGAAGGATGTAAAGCCACAGCACTGTCTTATACTATCACTGAGCTAAGAGAAATTAGGTGCAAAATGAAAAAATATCTGCCAAACTAGAGAGGACAAACTATAACCTCTGGAAACACAAATGCTGCTGTGTTACACAAACCAACTACTGCATAAACACTTCCTGAAAAACTTCAACACAATGAGATCTTTTTACTTTACTCTCGCTTCTAACAGATGCTTTAATCCAGACTTTGGAAAATCCTCTACCAGTTACGGGGGTTAATAAAGATCATAACTAAACCCTCAAGGTGTATATTTGAACCATGGACAGTTTGCAAGAATACAGTCTAAAAGATGCCCTTGAGCTATACAGGGGAGGGGGGGGGGGGGAAGCTACCCCAGACAACATGGCCAACACTACCAAACCCTTAACCTGCCCCATCCCGACCACTTTTCCACCACTGACTCTCCCCAATCCCGACCATTTTTGGAAAAATATTTTTTTGGCTCAAACCTCCGCTTTTGGTGAGAAACATCGAAAAATCTTAGAGAAATCGCTCACCTGAGGTTTAAAATACTCAATACAGGTAGCAGTACCTCCTCACCTTACTGTGTTTTCTATCAGGCTGGCTCTAAAGAAAATTAGTTCTATGGGAGTGTAACCATTCCACATCACTCATAAACGGTATTTATTTATTTATTTATTTGGTAGGAATTTATATGTAGTACGAGAGAATATTGGTTTTCACACAGTAATATAGGCAATATAAGCATTGTTTCACTCATGAAACACATCAACATACCTGACTTTTTTGGGGGACATTACCTGATCATCATTTCTGACTGTTTCTTCCTCTAATGCTATGTAAAGTTTGTCCTCCACATTGTCATCGATTGGGGAATCACTCTGGCCCTGAATTTCGTACCGTGGCATGACATGGCTTTACTGGCCAGGTCACTGGTAACAGGTGAATTGCTGAGACAATGGGGGTAGGGGGTGGGGGTCATGCTGGGTAAGGCATTGTCCCTGCCTGGCATCTTGTAAAGGAAGGTGTCCCGTGTATACGTACCAAAAATCACTCACGAAAATTTAAAATTGTGCAAATTAGGGACCTTGCAATTGATTCGCATTTATGTACGTCAACGGGTTTGGCAGTGACAAAACGTGTGGACGTTAATTCATGTCGACGGGACGCCACGGGTTAAAACATGGCCTCTTAACCTCTCCTCTACACTGGCAATTGATTCTCAGCCTTACTATTATCAGGCAATTTTACTCAACTTATGCGAGACCCTTCACACTGAAAAGCTTGAAACTACAGTATCTCCATCAACCCCCTCAGTAAAATCCCCCCCCCCCCCGGGCACTCACCATCCACTCACTCGATGTAGTGCTGTTCTCGTGTGCCTGCCCTTTCCTCTCTTCCTTCCTACTTTCTTACCTCTTCCTTTCTGTCTATGGGTGACTACATTGAGTGACAACCCAAATGGTTTCCTGTACACCAGGAAACCACTTACCATGCTGGGTGGTAACCATCCAACCAAACTATGGTGCCTGGTGGTTTAGTGGGTAATTAAGATGCTCCAACCAGATTGAGCCTGTGTGGGTTTATATCCAAGGGGTGATTGAGGTTTACTGCTCACGTAATGCCACTCCGGGATGAGTGAAGCTGGGCACTCTCTTCTTAAATGTCAAGACCGACTTGCCTGGCCCCAGGCTCCTATACTCTTCATGGGGCAACACAAGATTAGATGATGATGATGATGATGATACTGCTAAATTCATTCATTCATTCATTTATTGCCAGACGCCATGTATCCCAGACGGGGTGGCCAAGGGCTTAGAGTTAATTGTTTTACAGGGAGGGGCACTAATCCTCCACCAACCCCACTTGACGTAGGGATGCCAACAGCATCTGGTGTTCCCAGGCGGTCACCCATCCAAGTACTAACCAGACCCAAAGTTGCTTAATGAATGTAATAAAATTTACTGACATTATAAGGGGATCTTCTCTAAGTTAATTACTTCAGTCTAAAACTATAATATCTCTATCTACTGTCTCATCCTGTACTGCCCCATCAGGAGCAAAGGAACCCAATGCTAGGCTAATCAGTCCAGGCATTTAAGGATAATAGCCAGTCACTGTTCTCTAAGTGGCATAATGTGGGCAAAAAAAACAACAACCTTCCCTCGGATTTACACCCTTGTGGGCCAATGTGGCTGAAGCATTTTATCGCACTAGACCACAGACCACCAGGCACCTATCTGATGAACGTATGATTACCACCCAGCCTTGTAAATCGTTTCCTGAGTTACAGGGAACCTTTTAGCTTGCTGCTTTGTTATTCAATGGCAGCACTACAAGAAGTGAGTAGACAGTGAGCATCCTTACCTACCACAAAGATATACTGGTAACTAAAACCCTTATGAAGGGGCTACTGTACTGGAGGTTGTTTTGGGGCTCCATTATATTTTTATCATTATTTCTAAAAAGTGGGAGGGGGGGCATCCTGAGCTGAATTAAAACATCCAGAGGTATCAAGAATATAACAAATGTGGCTTTATCATCCTGATGGAGTTAAGCTACTGAAATATATAAGGATAGTTCCTCTTCATTCTCTGACAATTTAAACTCCAGATAAAATGTTGCTAGCAATATGATAAAACTCATTCTCTCTTTCTGATGCTTTAGAAAAGAAAAAAATATAACATCAACACTAGGTAGTGCTGTAGTTCCTTATTCTAAGCAATTCCCTAAACACAATGCAAGGAAACTTCATCAAGGCTATTCTAGAGTAGTTTTTTAAATCCCAAAGGGTGATATGAGTGAATACGACCAGTGTGTGGTGTTGATGGATTACCAATATCCTCTGCATTGCACATTAACTAAATCTCAGTTGTATTAAAATAAATCCAACTATCTCTTTTTTTTCTTCATTCATTCATCATCCAATCCTACATTGCCCCATGAGGAGCGTAGGAGCCTGGGGCTAGGCATATTGGTCCTGACATTTCAGATGAGAGTGATCATCTTCACTTATCCCTGAGTGGCATTATGTGATCAATAAACCCCAACCACCCCTTTGATATAAACTTTCAATGGCTCAATCTGACTGGAGTGCCATAATTACCCACTAAACCACCAGGTGCCAAAATTTAGTTATATGGTTACCACCCAGCATAGTAAATAGTTTCCTGGTGTACAGGAAACAGTTTGGCTTGTTACTCAGTGTAGAGTCCCCACAGGCAGAAGGAAGAGGAAAGAATGAAGGAAAGAAAGATAGAAGAGGATGGAAAAAAAGAAGGATGGAGGAGAGGAAAGAGCAGACACCCAACAGCAGCACTACATTGAGTGAGTGGATGGTGAGTGCCCCCACCTACCATAATATGAACAATTTCCCAGTGTACGATAAAATTTCTAGGCCTCTCCCTCACAATATTCAAGACTGCCCTTCATAAAACCATACATTATGAAATATCCTTGGGACCAGAGGACAGGGATCATATCTATGTATTCCCTGCTTGTCATAAATGATGACTGAAAGTGGCTGGACCTGGAAATCCATTGTTTTCTACTAGCACAGGAGTATGGTCATTAAGCCTATTGGCACATCCTATGCGGTACAGAATTACACCTCCTACAACAGAGGAAGGGAGGAGATTACATCTGAGGATCCCTTACTTCTCTGAATAATGCCCTTAAAGAGATCTTACAGCTTTGTTCTAATCTGCGTTAACCTCTGACAGTATGAATACGAACTGGGCTTGGATGATAAGCAGATGGTAATAAAACCTACTGTTACATCTACTGTATGTTAGGCAATATTAACTATCACTGGTCGCATATACAGTGTTTTATGATTTTAAAGTCAAGACAACTGCTACAATGAGAAATCAGTTCTGTTGAAGGAAATCCCTGGCAGGTAAATGGTTAGGATTTAATATTCTGTCCAGTTCACTACTTCATCTTCTTATCACCCCAAATGGGAACAAAAGAACAAGATACTACTGTACTGTATATATGAGTTGATAAGCAGGATTAATCCTTCAGACAGAAGGGCCTCACTAGGGTATTTTATTCAGGGTACCACAAGACACAGCTACTCAGCTGAAGGAAATCCCTCCCTACTACAATGTTAAAAGTTCTATTGGTGTATAAAGCATCCAACTATGATAAAAACAGCACAGATATGGCATCTCACAATACTGGTCTCTGGTCCCTCAGGCTCTCTTAATCCCTTCAAACCAATGTCATTTTCCTACCTCTTGATTATATTCAACTTAGGATGGATCTCTGATAGTAAAGGAGTTAACAAAGACTACATCTAATTCCTCCAGTTCAAAAACTCTCCATCCATCCATCATCCAATCCTACACTGCCCCACGAGGAGCATAGGAGCCTGGGGCTAGGCAGTTAGTCCCGACATTTAAGATGAGAGTGACCAGCCTCACTCATCCCCGAGTGGCATTACATAAGCAATCAACCCCAACCATCCCTTGGATATAAACCTTCACTGGCACAATCCGACTGGAGCGCAATAATTACCCACTAAACCGCCAGGCGCCAAAATTTGGTTATATGGTTACCACCCAGCGTAGTAAATGGTTTCCTGGTGTACAGGAAAGCATTTGGCTTGTCACTCAGTGTAGTGTCACCCACAGGCAGAAGGAAGAGGAAAGAATGAGCGAAAGACAGACGAGGGAGTGTAAAGTTACCCGTAGGCAGAAGGACAAGGAAAGAATGAAGGAAAGAAAGAGAGATGAGGATGGCAGGAAAGAAGGATGGAAGAGAGGAAACGGCAGACACCCGACAGCAGCACTACATCGTGTGAGTGGATGGTGAGTGCCCCCACCTACCACAAAAAACTCTCTTCAAAGATTAATAAAATCATCTGGAGGTAGCATTAATATCACATGTGTCACTGTAGTGAAGGGGAAAATACAACACATCACCACCATCTCACCTCTACAACACTCCTCAGTTACTAGAATACAGCTATCAACGGGCAAATTTTGAAGGAAATAAAAAGTTCTATCTAATAACTGTCCAGGAAAAGTTGGTACAAAACAATTTATAATATTTCAGGCAATTATAAAAAAAAAAAAAAAAAAAAAAAAAAAAAAAAAATGAGAGAGAGAGAGAGAGAGAGAGAGAGAGAGGGGGGAGAGGGGCTATCATAATTATACAAGATCTGGCTGATAAATTTTAAAATTGAAACTACAAGTTTTCTAAAAATATACCAAAAACATTTCAAAACACCACTAGTTAATAAGGAAACATCCATATTGTGCTTAGAAAGATACTGTGCAGTACTCTAATCATTATTCATGATCTTGCAATGTGCAAATTAGAGTAATAGAGAAATAAAATAATGAAAGTGTATTTAAGGATGTTTACATCAATGATTTTACTTTAACAACAAACGTATCCGTCCTGACTCCAAGGTAAGACGGTCCATTAGAAAACAATGCCTTTGCCTAAAATGGCAGGAAATGTAGTAAAGATGAGAAAAGTGTAAAACTAACAGGGCTAACAGATTCAGTGATGTGCTTGGGAAAGTATGAAGAGTCTCATATTTCATGAAACATTTATCAGTCAGGAAAAGCTTACATACTGCCAAGAAATTTACTGTGATATGACAGAGTTATAGTGGAAAAACCTTTAAGTCAGTGAAGAAACAAAGAGAACAACTAGCATGCAACACAAGACATACTGCCAACGTATGGAAGACTGACACTACTCTACTAGAACAACACAGTAAAACCTCTGTTACCATGCCCCTTTGAAATCATGGTTTCACATAAATCTCTCTTCCAAGGTAATTAAAAAGTCTTTTGCATAGGGCTTCAGGTGATGTTCAAAAATTATGTAACATAACATTTTCTCGGCACAATACTGAAACAAACCATAAGGGCAAAATGAATATTATTAAAAGAAATGCGTAACTCCATGAATTTTAAAAAAATTAAGAGGTCTAGTAAACAGAGGCTTTAAAAAACTTGCAGGTATAACACTGATCTACAGATCCAACATCGTGCAAATATATACACTAAAACACTTGCTACTAGCCTTAAGAAAATGGGTCAAGGGTGTACACAATGCAGCTACAGCGGGCTACTATGCAATGCTATCAGCTAGTACATGAGCACACACACGCACACGCACACACACATTATTGTGACTCCTTGTGTTTACTTGTGCTGGTATGGGGGACTTTCATGGGGCTCTGTACTAGGAAGTGGTGCCTGGCAGTGCAGTGGTTTAACTATCAGGTGGCAATGTACTACAACTGGTCATATGGCAGTGTGACGATTTAAATACGGTACTCTTCTCACTCAGTTGTATAAACAAAGCCTACACAGCTGGTACAATTATTGTGCAGTTACCTCTCATCCTCTTTGTGCAATTACAGACATACAGTACTAAGGGATTTTAAAGGAAACAGCTCCAAAAGTTTCTCTAACTAAAACACAGTCTGTGGTGACTCCTACCTGCCAACAATATAATCTACATACTGTATCATTGTGCTCATTTCATGTGCTATATTACCACCTCTAAATGATTTCTGACACCTCATCTGTGAATGATTTCTGACACCTCATCTGATCTCACCTAAACTGTGACTTGTCTGACATTTAACCCCTTCAATCCAATGACATTTTATTTTATCCTTGCTACTTTAATGATTTTATTCAGCTTTGAGAGAAAAATGAGGCTGTTTCCAACCCTTTCCCTACAAATGGTTCCTCTAGTTAGTAAAATCATTTGGAGGTAGCAAGAATGAACTAGAAAAATGTGCAACATTGGATTCAGTAAGTTAACTTACGTGATAATACAAGAATCTGCACACAAGCCTCCTTAGCTCACTCAAACTATACTACTCAACCAACCCTAACCTGGTTATCATAGTAAACTTCCAGCTGTGATATTAACCTCCTGCAAGCCGATACACCAATACCGTGGTTTATTAAAAACTCAAAAAGGTACTGTACCAAATCTTCCACATATAACCACCTCTATTTAATTTACTACATCATAATTACCATCTAAACTACCCAATAGAGCATTTAATATGCATTTTAAATTATCTTACTAATCATTTCCACTCTTACCTTCATCCTATCCCACCAGAAACTGACTCTGCTTTACTCTCACAACCTTCTTGGTCCCATCCTGACATCTAAAGCAGGTCTGTCCTAATTCAAATTAACACTATCTCTCCTCCATATTTCACTCTTCTATCATCTCTCAGTGCCTCATTCCTTCCTTCCTCCTCTGTCAACCACTCATCCCTTCCCCCATCTCCATTTGCTCTTTTTTTTTTTTATTTCATTTCCTTCCCTCCATTCTCCTCAACCCCTCTTGTCTTTTTCTCAAGATCTAGCCACTCAATGTTCTTCACCTCTTCCAACTTCCCTGCACTTTCCTATCCCTCCAGGCACCTTCACTCTCCCTCAATTTTCTGTATATTCCTCTTCATGCTCCTGTGTCTCTTTCCTTCCTATCATCTGCTTCTCTAAATCCTTTTCCTCCAGAACTCTTTCCTAACCATACTCATCTTCACCTTTAGATTTCTAACCCCCTTCTGCTCTCCTCTACTTCTCCATATCTACCTTTATTTCCATGCATCCCTCCCCTCCCTGTCTGCATTTCTTCTCCCCTCACTGCTACCTCTCTCATTCTCCTACCTCACTACCTCCTGCCTATCTGCCTTTTCCTTCCATCTTTCTATTACCTTCTTCCACGTCTCTATCTCCTTCTTCTATCTCTCTGCACCCTTCCTCCTACCTTTCTGCCTCCATTTTCCACTCCTTTATTACCTTCTTCCACTTCTCTGCCCCCTTCCTCTGTTTCTCTACACCCTTCCTCTACCTCCTCTTCCTATCTTTCTACCTCCTTCTTCCACCATGGCTCACCTTGGCAGCAGGGTGTGGCTCAGGAGGGTGCCAGTGTGTGGGGTGAGAGGGGTCCGTTGGAGGTACCTGGACCGGCAATCCACCCTTCTTCTGTGCCTTCACCAGTTCTGCCTCAAGCTGGATCACCTGCAGGGACAGTAAAGCATAAGGGTTTCTAAACTGTTCTAAACTATCCTCAAAATGACAACTTTTTAATGCTGTCTTTAGCAAGTAAGTACAAAGTAAATCAACAATAAATAACTTATCAGAGATCTATTGTTAGCAATAAACCCCAACTTTAAACATCAACTGTATGGCTGTGAAACCTCAGATCTCACCCTTAACTTATGAAGACTGCCTGCACTAGAAATACAGTATGTAAAGAAATAGAATGAATGACACAGTACACAGCAAACACTGACATGTACAAATGAATGTTACATACAAGTAACAGCATAAACAGAGAATTCTGTATGCAATATAATAAGCCTAATTTACATAACATTACAAGGGGAATTAAAAATTGCCCAAACTACCTAACAGCACAACCAGCAAAGCTTAAAATTACAACTCACTTGCCATACTGCATTTTTTTATATCACATTTTCTCTTTGAATTTTTATTTTATGTTTTTCTTTGTTTCTGGATCCTAACTCATTTCATTATTTGGTAGGAATAAGGGTTAGGATGGGGATGATGATGATGATTAGCAAAAGGTAGAGGCAGGAAACGAATTAAAGATAGCAGCCAATGTCACATACAGTACTTAACCCCTTCAATCCCATGATGTACATTTTGTTTTAATGAAGCCATCACCAGACGATCTCATTCACATAAGTAGTAGAGTAGTGACTGCCTGTATCAAACTCTCAAGCTCAGTAAGTCTCTTCAAACTGAATGCACACATTTCATGGTAGCAAGAATAAAATATAAGACATCACTGTATTTGAAGGGCTTAAGAAATGAAGTTACAGTGAGGATGCCAGATGTACACAGTCCAGGGGGATTCACATCTACAAAATTCTGGGGCAAGGAAAAGAATATCAAAGTGTGCTTCATACCCTGTCCTTGAGAGCCTTGACGAGAGCGTTGTAGTGCGAGTCCTTGTCCTCCAACTGAGTGATATGGTACTCCTCACGGTGCAGGAAGTCTCGCTCACGACCCTGGTATTCTGTCACACAAACACCTTGACATCATTATTCTGGATTAAGGTGCATCACACCTTCAATGCAGAAACTGTTAACTTTGATGGCTAACTGTACTAATATATATCGTACCAAAATGCTTACTGTAAATGGAATTATTCAACTATTAAAAACTCTCTCTCTCTCTCTCTCCTACAACTGACCTTTAATAATCTTCTTGGCCTTGTAATATTTTTTCTCCAGTACAATGAACTGTCCTTGTGACTGCTCCAGCATGTCCTGGTATGTGGATGCCTCTGCTGACTTGGCTGCCAATCGGTTGTCGAGCTCAGCTGCCCGGCTAATGGCCTCCTGCAGCTGACCCTGACCCTCAGCAAAGCCCTCACCCATCTTACGCTCCATTTCCGCCAGCTGCAAGAACCAAATGAATACTGTATTCTGTAAATATCTTATAAGTTGCCATTATTTTTACAAAAAATTTGGTACCAAGTCCACTGTAAGTTCCACAGAATTTGCCAATTACAGTTCCACTGTGACCTATAATGCTGGCTGACCAGTCTTCCTGAAAATTAAATACTCATGAAGAGTATGTGGTAACAGTGTAAGTGAAGCATCAGCACATATCTGACTTTTACAGTAAACTACCTGTAATGTATTAACAATACACATTTGGTATACAGCTAGTATACCCCTTTAGTATGATGACATCTTTTCTTGCCACCACCAGATGATTTTAGCCTTTCCTCTTCCTGGAAATTTCCCCAGAGGAGATGACCATGACAGAAGTGTAAAATGGGCTCTAAACACTTCTCTTGCTTTCACAGCCAAACTTTTTCCCCTATCAAATTTTACCTATAAACTCTTCAACTTTCTTCTGCCACAAAGCTGAAGGTCTTCCCTTCCAGCATTAATAATTAGTAAATAAATGTATGAAAGGGGTATGTTCCAAACTGTTACAAGTTTTTCTGCACAATTACAGTAGCAGCTTCGGGGAAATTAAATTTATTTGCCAGTGATTCTGTAGTTGTTATGCACCTGATAGCAAACAATTTATAGTATCTACCGACCAATCATTCAATCTTCTTATGCTTCCCAGAAGACAGGCTACTTATTCCAGATATTTAAAGGGAAGTGACAATAAAAAAAAAAGAATATGAAAATGGGTGACATAATGAGAAATACACTGAGGTGGTTTGGCCATGTGGAGAGGATGGAGAGTGAAAAATAACAAGAAGAGTGTATGTGAGTGAGGGGGGGGGGGAGAGAGAGCAGGAAACTGAGGTGTGAGCTGGAGGGTGGGCAGTGAAATAGCAGGTGACAGGGCGACATGGAGACAATTTGTTTGTGGCCACCCCTTAAGGGATTAAGGCATCTGATTATATGAGGTTTTGCACTCCCGCACTTTCAAACACCCTTCCTGTCACTCTACATTCCTACATTCAATCATGTCAATGCCACTTCAGTGCTTCTCTTAAACTGCTCCACACAACTATAATGCATACCTTCTGTTTATTCCTGCTTGCCTAAATTTCCACATACCAATACCCAATAATTACCTATTCCACCTTTAGCTCTTATATTTATGGCTGGTTTTAGGACACTCACCTCCCTTACAAATGAAAATGACCTTAGTACCAAATATCTTTACCTTTTTTTCTTTTTAACAGTAACAAAATTAAAACTATTGGAGTCTTCATTCCTATGTATGACCTACCCCTAACACAAAATAAATTATGAAAAAGAAAAAAGATGTCAAAAGTCTATCATCACCTAAGACTCTCAGATCACATGTTTATCATTTCTCCCACCTCCCAAAATAAAACTATGAAAAATGTTCCCGCACTCCCACAGCACCCTATGCCTGGACTTACCGACATCTTGAGTTTCGCCACCTCTGCTTCGGCCACTGCATTCCTGTACTGAACCTGAGGGTGGGAGGGGTGTTAGGGGCTAGCAAGTGTACAGTATACCACTACACAACCTTCAGTGGAAAATTAATACCCATATAATCACACTGTGTTCACTTTGGAAATAAAACAGCATCTGCTCAACTTCGACTTTCTTGGGCCAAAGCTACAGTGTCTGTGCAATGAACACAAAATAATATGAGTAAATTTTTTCTGCTAAATAACCAATGGCTCTGTAAAATCAAGGCACACTACCTTAGCTTACGCTGGACGTTTGACAGATACACTACACCCTGTTTTCTCATGGGCTTTAGGGGCTCCAATACACCTCTTCCTTACCATTCATAAAAATCTGCATACAGTATGTTGATACTCTCTTGCATGTTTTAAAACCAAACTGAACAGGTGTGAAAAAGATATAAATAACATACTGGACAATGTTAAGGCACACTGTACACAATAATTCATTAAGGCAATGCTACGGTGCCTTCAAAATAGTACTGTAACAGGGCCTATGCATATAATGACTACTGTACATTGCATATTTCCAACAGACACAAAATTGCAGTACAGACCCTCCTCACTTAAACTCTAGGAAGTAAGCATATGAAATGCTTCTTTCAAATTAAAAACTTCAATACCTTTAGTGTGCTGATAACCTGACTGTGAATCCAGCATTGGCTGTCAGTGTTTGTTGAGAAAAGACCAAGTACAGAGCAGGGTACCAGCTTATCCAACATTTCACTAAAGATAGCTTCTTCAAGAATAACCTCATATGTTATTCCTGAAGGAGCCAACATAAGTAAAACACTGAATAAACTAAGCCTCTGTTCTACACTTGGTGTTTTCTCTAAATGTGCTGATAGCTTTTGTATGTTATTCTTACTGCAGCCAGACAAATTTATTAAGCTATGCTGTGGTCACACAAGAAAATTTTTGAGCAATTATAGTTTCACAAGCTGCTGTGTCATTAGATATACTGTGTGAAAATTCAACTGTTTTCAGGCAATAATTTAGGGTTTACTTCAAAATCACTCTGCTAATTTTTACAAAGAAGATTTCAAGCAATATTTCAGAGGTAGGTGGGGGCGCTCATCATCCACTCACTCGATGTAGTGCTGCTTTGGGTGTCTGCCCTTTCCTCTCTTCTTTCCTTCCTCTTCTGTCTTTCCTTCATTCTTTCCTCTTCCTTCTGCTCATGGGTGACTTTACACTCTCTCTTCTGTCTTTCTTTCCTTCAATCTTTCCTCTTCCTTCTGCCTATGGGTGACTCTACACTGAGTAACAAACCAAATGGTTTCCTTACCAGGAAACCATTTTCTATGCTGGGTGACAACCATATAACCAAATTATGGCACCTGGTGGTTTAGTGGGTAATTAAGGCATTCCAGTCGGACTGAGCCTGTGAAGGTTTATCTCCAAGGGGTGGTTGGGGTTTACTGCTCAAGTAATGCCACTCAGAGATGAGTGAGGCTGGTCACCCTCATCTTAAAATAATGTCAGGACCAACTTGCCTAACCCCGGGCACCTACACTCCTCATGGGGAAACATAGGATTGGATGTTGGATGGATGGATGGTAGTGCATATTTTTATGCAAAATTATTATATTTTTTACAATATTCTTAAAGATAAATACTCAAATCAGACTGTTAGTTTGACCAACTTTTGTTTACAGACAAGTCTGCTGCAAGAACATAAATAACTAGTATGCATTACACCAAGATAAAAAATTAAGGAAGAGGTACCTAAAAGCCTATTAAGCCCATGACAGTACAGCTTTCAATGAGATACCCAAATACAACATTACTGATACAAAGATAAGGATATACTACAATATTAATAATACTGTACTTCAAACTACGAGATGCCATAAAGTTACATCTTGCATGGTAATATGACTGATATTAGTTATGCACTTTAAATACTGAAACCATACATTAACTTGTGCCATTATTGTTATACTGGTATTATGGGTGCTATTGCTACCATATTCTAGTTTAATTTCTTACTGTTGTACCACCTGAATGTATTTATACCTCTAAGTTGATGGTAACAATCATCCACTCACTTGCTGTAGAGCTGCCTACAGTACTTCATCCTTCACCTTTATTATTCTATTTCCGTCTGTCCTCCTCTCTTCCTACTTCTTCCTTTCCTTCCTGTCACTTTTTGTTACTCTACAATGAGTGACAAGTCTAAAGGTTTCCTGTACCCCAGGAAACCATTTACAATGCTGAGTGGTAACAATGTAATCAAATCGCAAGGTGAAGTGAAGCCTACTATGGTGCCCTTGTTAACTGGGTGGAAAGCCACAAATGCAGTGTCCATCCAGGAATCAAACCTCCACAATCTTCCCTGCACCATACTGCATCAAGGCAGTCAACCACAAGGAAACACTACACAGGATGGCCCTGCAGGGACAATTGCTTGGCTGTGGTTGATGGGTCCACTCAGCCAGACAGACTAGGGTTCATCAATGATAATTACAACACCCCAGAATAAGGATCTTGTATTGGGTAGGTGTTTTATAACATGAAAATATTCAACTTTTACTGTGCAGTCTATATATGTAGTACAACAGGAAATATCTGTGAAACAAAATTACATTAACATTAAATCCACTATCTGTACAGTATATGCTGCTAAATACTACTTGTAACCAGTTGATGCTCTTACCTTTAAGTGAGTATTATTAACAGTTAACAGCAACCGACAGAAGATTTAATAATACACTGTCCTTGCCTAGAAGTTACATCTGTGTAGCACAGTGCTAGTAAAAAATCTGGTTAGAATGAATTAAGAGTAGAATTTAAGAACTGAAAGTATATTAAGTTGTTAACAGCTGACAGTTCTGATAGCTTGAATGTTGATGAATGTATGGCTATATTCACTGGTCACTTTTTCATAACTTCAGTTAAATTTCTTCTAGATTTCTTTTCCTAAGCCTGTATCAGGATCCTACCAACCCACCCTCTGAAATATGAGAAACTGGTTTAGAATAATGACGATGAAAATTCACTACAATACTGACCAGGTTATAAATTTCATTAGATATGTATAAATGATGTGTAAGAAAAAAGCACCTATGACCTACCTCCTTTAGTTTCTTCTTGAGAGCAGCCACATCATTCTCTGGTGATGTGTCAGTGTCACCCTCAAGGTCAAACACCTCTGGGGTAGGCGAGGCAGCATCAGGTGAAGTTGGGGGTGACTGTCCAGTGCCCTCCATGTAGTGGGGATAGTGAGGAAGGTGGTGGCCATCCTCAGAGCGTGAGTTCTCTTCAGAGGGTGATGAGAGTGGGTCAAAGAGTGCCTGGCCAGTATGGGGGTCGTAGTCCGGACCACCCAGGGCACGACGACGCTCTTCTCTCTCTCGGTCGGCCTTAATGGAGGCCAGGTTAAATAGTTACCATCATCATCTCAGAGAACTGTGTTCTTTGTAATTTCTCTATCTATCTACCAAGGGAATGAATACAAAAGCATCAAAAAGGATGTGTGCAATATTAAACTTCTTAATTATTTACTGAGGAAGTGAACACAATACCATCACTGACAGTTATTAATCAATCTGTTCCATTTTATGTGAGGTGTTGGAGCTCGAGGCTAAGCTACTGCAGCTCAAAACACTAAAGGGTAGGTACCCAACCTACTGGTATGCTCTTTGTGGTATTGCATTATCTTTGTTGACGTTTGATTTTAATTCCTTTCCTTTTTATTCAAATGCAAGTAACCATTAATTTCCTTTTTTCCTTTCTTTCCTCTCTATTTTTATGACACGTCTCTTCAATTCCTTTTCTCTTTATATCCCCCCCTTTCCAACATTCCCTTTCATTCTCTCATCCATAATTTACCTTCTCCCCTTCTTTCACAATACAATTCTCGCTCTCCATTCCATAATTTCCCTTCTCCCCTTGTTTTCTAATACCATATTCTCTCTCTCTCCCCCATCCCTTTCTTTCTCATCTTCCTTCTCTCTCTCTCCCATTTTTCTTTCCTCCTCCCAACTTCCCTCTCCCTCCACCTTCCCATCATACCTGGAGTGACTGTTTGATGAGAAGAGCCACTTCGCTGTTCTCTGGGTCCTTTTCACGCCCAATGAGGAAGTTAACCTCACCACTCGTGTTCTTCAGGACTGATGCTGCGAATACTTGAGTCACTCCCACCAGACTCTTTCCGTCAACCTCAATGATCTAGGGAAAAATGGGCTGTGGATAACAGGTTTGAAATATTTCATTCATTCATTCATTCATTATCCAATCCTACATTGCCCCATGAGTAGTGCAGGAGCCCAGGGCTAGGCAAGTTGGTCCTGACAAATCAGATGAGAGTGACCAGCCTCACTCATCCGAGTGGCATTATGTGAGCAATAAATCCCAACCATCCCATGGATATAAACCTTCATCGGCTCAATCTGATCGGAGCACCTTAATTACCCACTAAACCACCAGGTGCCATAAATCTGGTTATATGGTTACCACCCAGCAGAGTAAATGGTTTTCTGGTGTACAGGAAACCATTTGGCTTGTCACTTAGTGTAGAATCACCCACAGGCAGAAAGAAGAGGAAAGAATGAAGGAAAGAAAGACAGAAGAGGGAGTGTAAAGTCACCCGTAGGCAGAAGGATGAGGAAACAATGAAAGAAAGAAAGACACAATGGGATGGAAGGAAAGAAGGATGGAGAAGAGGAGAGGACAGACACCCGAGAGCAACGCTACATTGAGTGGATGATGAGTGCCCCCATCTATGTACAACATTACAGCAACCAGCTTCCACACACCTAACATAGGCAGGCAGCTGAACTACAGACAATCAAGTCATGTTTTGTGGGTCCAAAAAGGCAACAGGTCCATGGAGGCATGGACCAACACTTCCTGTTACTGGAGAAGTGACCTGCCCCAACTTACAAGTGTGGAAAGCTTTTGAAAGCAGGATAAAAAGATCTTGAGGAAATTGTGTATTGTTGCAGGGGAGGATGGTTTATTTCCGGAAATGTTTAAAGTGGAGGGGGATAGATTAATAATGATCTTGACCAAGCTATTCAATAAGATATGGGTGACGGGGTTACTACCATCAGTTTGGAAGAATGGTGTAATTGTTAAAGTTCCGAAGAAGGGAGACCTGAGTGAATGTGGTAATTGGAGGGGAATCTCTTTGTCACTGATAGCTTTGAAAGTTTTCAGTAGAGTGTTGTTAAATAGGTTGGAGCCGGTGGTTGAGGGTATTCTGAGGGATGAACAGGCTGGTTTTAGAAAGGGATGTGGTTGCAATGATCAGATCTTTATAGTTAGGCATTTGATGCAGCAAGTTAATGAAATGAGAGTACCGTTAAGTCTTTGTTTTGTTGATTTTGAAAAGGCTTTTGATAGCGTTTCGAGAGAGACTATGGGGAAGATCATGAGACATTATGGAATACCAGAGGAGTTTGTGAGGATCATTATGAACATGCATGAGGACACATTTTGTAAAGTGATGGTTGATGGTTGTCTGAGTGATTCGTTTGAAGTCAGTCCGGAGTAATTCAAGGTGGTGTTCTATCGCCTTTACTATTTATATTGGTCATTGATTACATTATGAAACGCGTTGGAACAGAAACCGGTGCAGGTATACTTTGGGGAGAGAACAGGAAACTTTTGGATTTAGATTATGCAGATGATATAGTTTTGATTTGTGATGGGCCAGAAGAGATGCAGAGTGTTGGACTGTTTGGTGAGTGAAGGTCGCAAGGTGGGTTTGGTTATTAATTGTGGAAAAACTGAAATAATCAATATGAATATGGAAAATGCACAGGAATGTGTAATTGGAGGTATGGTTGTAAAGCAAGTTGATAGGTTTAAATATTTAGGTACAGTAATCCCGCATATTTCGCGGTAGTTACGTTCTTGTAACCCCCGCGAAAAGTCAATTCCGCGAATACTCTATTAACAATTGAATCTTACACTTGTGTCCACCATGCTGCCCATCACACAGTCCATGTCCATACTGATTGCGAGACAATTCGCCGTCAGACAACTCCCCGTCAAAACATGGACGATTCCCCTTCATAACAATTCGCACCCTGGACGATTCCCCGCCATTCTATAAATATACTAATCAATACTTTTATCAATATACTTATTAATTAATCAATACTTTAATAACTATATTTCAGGGGGATCCAGCAAAGTCTATGTTCAGTAGCGTAGGTTCTGGATATTATTTATTAGTTGCTCCTTTAGTCAATAAGTAACTTGTTTCTTCCTCGCTGTAGTTGCCTTTGAATTATATTCTAGTGTCACCCATAGCTATCTTCATTAATGAAGGCGAATTGTTTTGTGTTTGTTGTGACTGCGAACTGTCCCGAAACCTCCATACTCATCCCGAAATACCTTCTTACAAGATTGAAAGCACATACTCCATTATGAAGGAAAAACGTAAACACCGTACTGTAATACACAATTATCTACACATTTATTCACAAAACAGTACAAAATAAAAAAATGCATTAACTGGTGATAGCAAACACTCCCACGGTCGTTTCTTAGCTTGTCCAGTAACACAATTTTCTCTGCTAAGGTCATAACTTTTCTTGATCGTTTTGTCACTTTGGAGTTCTTACTAATTGTATTATTAGCCTTTGGTGAGGCTGGCTTACGTCCTGGGGCCATGTGGAAAGCAAGTGGGAGGCAAGAGGCTCGTATCATACAGCGGTTACAAGTATAACATACACGTGAGGCAGTCAGGCGTGGAGTGATGAATGCGGGGCAGAGAGCAGTGTTACCATATCCAAACAACGAAATTATGCTAGGGCAATGAAAAAATTATGCTAGATTGAGCAAATTTGTTCCAAGTAAAAAATGAATTATGCTAACTAGAAGCTAAATGATAAAATTCTATACATATTCGTGCAACATATCAATTATGTATTGTTTACTATGAAAATATTAAAATGAACCTACATACAGTAAGAGGATAAATATCGGTTTTCTGCTCATACTGCTTTTTCCCACGAAACTTACGTTTTTCTGATGGATTTTGATGTGATTCATTCGATTTTGAGCATCATTTCCGTCAGAAATAACCAGATTTTGAGATATGACCCCCCCATCCCCCTGCAATAATGGGGGATCTTTGGGGAATCGGAGGTTATAGGGAGGGGGGGAAACACAGAAAATGGTCATTTCCGACTGAAATGAAGCTGAAAATCAAATGAATCATACCAAAATCCATCGGAAAAACCTAGGTTTCATGGGTAAAGTACAAAGCTCAAACTTATCCTAACCTAACCTAACTGAACCAAACCGAACCTAAAACCTAACCTAACCTAATCCAACCTAACCTAACCTAACCTAACCTAATCCAACCCAACCAAGCCCAAACTGAAAGTAACCAACTATTCAAACATCTTCTTACCTTATTCGTCTCTCTCTCTCTCTCTCTCTCTGATTTGTAGCTTTTATAAAATTATTCCAAAAATATTCCATTCCATTCTATATTATGCTAGAATGATTCTAAAATTTCTAATATGCTAAAAAATATTCCAGACTCGAATATTTGATCAAAATTATGCTAAAAGTATAAAATTATGCTAGATATGGTAACACTGGCAAAGGGGCCGCGGGAAAGGGACAGACTACAGAGGGTGGCGTGAGTTTACCGTGCTACGATTGGAAGCTGCGGGAATTTCAAATTTTTTGTTTTCTGTATATTCAAGGATATTTTAGTTGAACTTATTAATGCTAAGAAAATCCGCGAGAGGGCAAAACCGTAGACAAAAAATCCGCAAAAAATGCGGGAGTACTGTACTTATTTAGCCAAGGATGGTTCTTTGAACTTTGAATTCGAGGAAAGGTTAAAGAAGACTAATCAGGCAATGGGAATGCTTAAAAATATTTGGAATAATAACAATTTTTCTGTGCATACAAAAATCAAACTCTATAAGGTAATGGTTAGGAGTATCTTAATTTATGGACACGAGTCTTGGTACAGCACAGTGACTATGGAAAATAAATTCTTGGTGTTTGAAAGAAAAGCACTTAGAAGAATATTAGGAGTTAAGTGGTGGGAAAGGATACCAAATAGTAGAATTAGAGAAATAACGGGAGTGCAGCCGGTCGATGAATATGTTAGGTTCTCACGATGGAAGTGGCTAGGACATGTGTATAGGAGACAGGGAATAGTACGAGGTACACCAGGGTGGGTGGCACTTGGTAGGAGAGGTAGAGGAAGGCCAAAAGAGACGTGGGTGAGGACAATGAGACGGGAAGCTGGAGATGAGTGTTGGGGAGATCTTGAGGAGTTAGCACAAGATAGGATGTGGTGGTGTGAGTTCATCGAGGCCCTATGCATCCCCGAGGGTGCCACAGGAAATGATTGATTGATTGATTGGGTATCTGTGAATGACAGTCTGAATAAGAAATGTCAACAGGGTGTGGGTAAGCAAGAATATGCTACTACACCCTCTTAAATATCCCCCTTGGGTGGGAACAAATCCAGATCAGGAGGCCTGGTAGACACACAAACTGATGGCCTGACCACTGGAGGGGGGAAAGGGGAGAGAGAAAAAAAAAATCTGAGCCATATAAACACTCTCTCTTTCTCTCTTACAAACACAAAAAACTCTCAAAATCCAGAACCATGACCCAGACTGACCTGATCATTGACCTGGATGCGTCCGTCGCGCTGTGTTGCTCCACCAGGTGTGATGGTCTTGACAAATATGCCCAGCTTCTCCACCCCAGCATCTGCTCCCACGCCCATACCAATGATGCTCAGGCCAAGACCACTCTCACCTGGGGACGACAGAGTATGACAGTGAGCACGACAGCACCACTGGGGGTTGTGTACATCACGAACTTTCTATGGTATCTACCTAATGACACAAATAATACACATGAAAGTGTACAACATGCACGAGGGCTGCTTGGCCTCGGCAAATGAAGTTCACCCACTGCAAAAAGTTTTGCAACACAAATCCCTCTGAGACAGGGCCAAAGTTTTGAATAATTTTTTTTGTATTTTCCTAAAAGCCTTCAGTGCTTATGGTGCTCCCATCACATGAGGGTGCATGTGCATTGTTTCCAGCCCTGTCCACCTGATTTTTAAAGTGTTATTTAAGGACTTCCCTAGTTTTTTCCAGTCCTTCCTCAAAATGCCTGGGAAGAGCACGTCATGTGAGGAAAAGGCCAGAATTCTCACTTTAGATGAAGAGAAGTCCCTGTTAAAGAAACTGCCAGACAGAAAACTTCATTAAATGGTCAGCCAGCTGTTCAATTCCTGTCATCAAATCAATGTATGGTCTACCACCCAAGACTTCTAAGGTCTTGTGTGATTGAAAAGTACTCAAAACCCCTAGTATGACTGCAGCAGTAACAAAGAAACCACTCCAATATCCTGCAAATGTCTCACACCACATCATTCAATATCATCTGCAAAATGAAATGAACTGGCCTGCTGCCATGATCCCAGAAAAAATGCACAGGCTCATCTTGAATTTGCTCATATATATTACCCAAGAACACGACAGCAGTGGGTACATCATGTGGTGTGATGAGAGTTCATTCCAGAGTGTTAAAGTGAGTCCCGCTACGGGAAGGTGTCCAAGAAGTCAGCATGTATTATCATCAGCACTGAAATAACCACACCATTTTATGATCTGGGGATCTTTTACTGATGTTATAGGGAGATGTAGCTTGTATTTCCCCCCACAGAATGTTACAATGAAGAGTGACTGGTATTTGCAGGTGTCTGAATAGCATTTGTGTGCAGTTTATGATATTCATGGCTGTAGCATCATATGCAAGATGGTGCTCTGTGTCATTGGTCCAAAAAAGTTCTCCAGTGTATGTGACAAAAAAATTCATATGACCAGAGAAATGCCCAAACCTGATTTCAGTTGATAATGCTTGGTTATACATGAAACTGAACCTAAATTCTCAGGGTATTTCATCTGTGCTCACCCTCACGAAAGCCATAAAAAAGATATGGATGCATGAATAGTCTGGAATACTTTAAGAGTCTGATTCCAGGCCAAAGGACAATGCACAATAAAGTCTGGACCATCAGATAACAAGTACAGTAGTTAGCAAAATATATTCTCCGTTTTTGCTCTTTCTCCGTCCCTGTCCCAGAGGGGCTCGGGGATGGGAATTGTTTTCACTCGGTTTGTCTGTCTGTCTGTTAACAATTTTGCGTGAAAACTACTGGCGCAATTTTGACTAAAACTACAGGGATGATGGGCTATGAACTTCTGATCACCTGATACATTTTGAGCCAAAGTGGGCCAAGGCCCAGGCTGTACCCCCCCCCACCCCCCATAAAAACTAAAAAAATAAATAAGATGGGTAAAAAAATGTTATTTTTTTTACAATAACTACTTTCAAATTTGTTATATATTGACATGAAACCAAACCTATCAGTGCATCTTCCAAATCTGCATCCTATAACATGCCTCACTACATAAGGAGGGTGACCCCCCAGTTAGCGGTAGGGGGGTCAATGTCAGGTGGGTCGAGCCTAAAATTTCAAATGGGCATAAAATCATCACTTTTCACCTGATTTACTCCAAATTTGACAAGTGACATCTCTGACTAGATATCCTGTTGTGTGTAAATGTCAGCACTAAAATGACTGCTGGGGATGGGTTTGCTCTGCCTTGGAACTGTTTCCCCCCCCCCCATTAAAAACTTGTGTTTTGGTGGTGTGCCCAGAGTCAGGCACATTAAAAAGGAAAGTGGGGGGGGAGGGGGGAGGTTATAGATATACAGTATTACAGATCCCCTGCTATCTACTGGGACAATGAATACAGTAGCAACACGAAGGGTTGTGCACACCATAAGTTTTCTATTTATGTACTAACAATAAATACACTGGCATCACAAAGGGCTCCACATATCATAAAGATTTTAGCTACTATTATCTATGGAGAAAGTGAATATAACAGCATCAGAAAGGTCTCCATACATTATAAAGTTTTTATTTAGGGTACTGGAATCTAAAGAAGTGAATATAACAGCATCACAAGGGGATCCATATTTCTCAATTGTTTAATGAGGCAGAGAACACAACAGGATCTCAAGTGAATAGAAATAAGCCCGTTTCATACTTCCCCTCGAGAACTGTTGGGTCCCACGGCTAGACTACTGTAGCTTATCCCCCAGGTAGCATTCCATTGTCAGAAAAATTCCAGCCACCTCTTATGTAGGGGAAAGTGGTTTATCATGTGAAGAAAGGTCACTACCGGGTAGGGACAGAAATGCCTACAGAACCATTTGGTTAGGCCATCCCTCACAGGATATGGCATAAGGCAATACAGAGCTAAATACAGCTTTCCACAACACCAAGACCCCTACATTAAAGCTGCTCAATCAGGTGTTAAGTCACAAGCTGTACAAAAACTCCATACATCATCAGAAATGCTAAAATCTCTAAAACATCATTAAAGTATGGACAAAGTCTAGAGTGAACATCAAAATCTTGGGCAAGAAAGAATAAAATATCTAAATCTGGTGAAAACTGTTACAATGGTATCCTTATCCTCCATCCCAAACCACAGCTCACCCTTCAGTATCTGTACAGGGAAGAGGTCCATCTTCTCAACTCGCTTCTCCAACTCATACTCAGCGCTGGCGGCCACAGGGTCAACCTCGTCATTCTTGCGGTCGTATTCCGTCACTGAGTAGGTGCTGAACACCTGGATAGGGCAGAGGGCAGGTTTAATCCACTGAGCCAGGGAACTGCTTTTTCAATTGATTCTTGCCATCTGATTACAGTACTTTATTCAGCTTACAGTAGACTTCAAACCGTAGAAGTTGGATACAGACCTAATAAATCCTGATAATAAGGGAGGCCTTTCCCAGGTTGAACAAAATAATCTGGTAGTGGCAATACTGTATTAAAAAGATGTAACTCACATTTAAAGGGTTAAACTTCAGTGCAGCCAGTGTCTTAGAATCTATCTATCTGTTGCCAGACGCCTCAATCCCGTTTGGGGTGGCCACAAACAAATCGCCTCCAAGTCGCCCTGTCCCCCGCCATTTCACTGCCCTGCGCCCAACTCACACCCCCCTCTCTCATATACCTCTCCACCCCATCCCTCCATCTAATCCTCGGCCTCCCCCTCCCTCTTCCCCCCTCCACCTCACTCACATACACTCTCTTCGTCAGTCTTTCACCCTCCATCCTCTCCACATAGCCAAACCACCTCAGTGTGTTCCTCATAACGCTTCCTATCACATCCACACCACAACGCTCCTTTATATCCTCATTCGTCAGCCTGTCTCTCCATGTGACTCCACAGGCTCCTCTTAAATAACTCATTTCCACTGCTCTCACTCTTGACTTGTGTCCTTCCGACAATGTCCAAGCTTCACTTCCATACGTTAGAGTTGGTATCACAATACTGTCATGTACACTCAACCCTCGGCTATCACGGGTTCTGCTATAGCGTATCTCGCTATCATGCCTATATAAAAAACTACCCAAATACCTTTATCACGCACTAAATGCCTGCTATCGCGCACTGAAAATGCTCGAAATTTTCAAGAAGGCCGGGCTCCGGTGCTCCGCCCAGCCAACAAAAGCTTCACTCCGTGACTGGTCGTGTGACGTCAGCGCCAGCCAAGCGCTGATTGGCCGCCCGACCAAGTCTCCTGCCTGCCAAACCATTCAAGTGCGCACCCTCAGACCGTGAACAGTGACAGCGAGAACAATAACCTTTTTTATGATATGACCATGGCCAACGTACTCCCTCCCTGTCCCACTACCATTACCCAACATAATGCTGTGGCACCTGGCAGGGAAATAAAGAAAAGGAAGAACTAAGTTATGCAGATAAACTGGAAATGTGAAACTTATAGATAATGAAGAGACCAAGCGAAGTGTGGGGAAGAAATATAATATCAGTGAATCAACTGTGAGGGGTATTTATAAGAATCATGATCACATCATAAAACATGCTCATTTTTGGACTATTGTATGTTAATATGTGGTACAAAATGGGTATCTTAGGGGTAAAGATTGAGGTCATGGCACCAATTAGAATTATTTCCATAAGTTCTTCAATTCACCTATCACGGTTTCGGCTATAGCGCAGCCATAGGAGGACCAATTGGGAGTGATAGCTGAGGGTTGAGTGTAGTAACTTTTTCACTTCCATGCGCACTTCCCTGTTTCTTATCACTGCTTTCAAAGAACCAGCAACCTTTCTTCCCTGCTGTACCCTTTCAAGCACTTCACCCTCCAAACCTCCATCCTTACTCATCACACTACCCAAGTACTGAAACGTACTCACATTTTCCAATTCCTCACCATCCAACCTCGCTTTACATTCACTGACTTCACCTCTCTCAAAGACCATCACTTTACTCTTCCCTACATTCACCATTAGATTCCATTTCTTACACACTCTCCCAAACTCATCCACCAAGCCTTGCAGCTCCCCTTCGTCTTCACTCAACAACACAGTATCATCTGCAAACAACAGTACAGGGAGTTTCCAAACACTATCCTCTCTCACCAGGGCCACTCCAACATCCACTACCCTACCTTGTACCTCTTTTATTACCCCATCCATGTACAGATTGAACAACCATGGAGACATGACACATCCCTGTTTCAACCCAACCTCCAAAGAGAAAAATTCACTTAGTTCACCATCCACACGCACTGCAGCCTTCGCACCATCATACATACTCTTCACAGCATTCAACAACTTCCCATCTACTCCATATATTCTTAACACTTTCCACAATCCTTGTCTATCCACCCTGTCATATGCTTTCTCTAAATCCATGAAAGCCGCATACAACTTCTTTCCCTTCTCTAGAAACTTTTCCACTAAAGATCTAAGAATGAATATCTGATCTACACAACCTCTTCCCTTCCTAAAGCCTCCCTGTTCTTCTCCAACTAATTTCTCTGTTCTTTCTCTAACTCTGTCAATAAGTATCCTACCATACACTTTTCCTATTATACTAAGAAGACAAATGCCCCTATGATTACCACACACTACTTTTTCCCCTTTTCCTTTGTACAAGGGAATAATTATACCTGACTTCCAATCCTCCGGGACTCTACCTTCCTCCCAGGCCAATCTGCACATCTTCCACATCCATTCTACTACTATCTCTCCCCCATGCTTCAGCATTTCACCACACACTCCATCAATTCCTGGGGCTTTCCCCGATTTAACTTTCTTCATTGCTTCCACAACTTCTATCCTACTGATTTCTTCCTGTCTTCTCACCTCCCTCCTTCTCCCAGCCACTTATACTCGCATTACTTCCATCCTCTATGTTCAACAATTCCTTAAAGTGTTCTCTCCACCTGATCACTTTTTCTCCCTTCTCCACTAGTAATCTACCATTTTTATCTTTCACTCCCCTGCTAACTTCACTTCCACCCTGTCTTACTCTTTTCACCTCTTTCCAGAACATTTTCTTACAGTCCCTCCACTTTACATTCAAATTCCTTCCAAATTCCTCATCCACTCTCTTCTTACTCTCACTTACTAATCTTTTCACCTCTCTCTTTCTTTCTACATATAACTCTCTCTTCCACCTCTCAACTTCTTCCACGCCCCTATTTCTCATCCATTCATTGTATGCTTTCTTCTTTTGTCCCACAGCCTGTCTCACCTCTTCAGTCCACCACGCTGTTCCTTGCACCCCCCTCCATCTTCTCTTCCTTCCACACACCACATCACATGCTGCACATATTTCTTCTGTAAATATCCTACACACACCTTCCACGTCTCCCATCTGCTCCAATTCATATTCGCCCAACCGTTCCTCCACTTCTCTCTCATACTCTGCCTTTTTCTCATCCTCTTGTAACCTTTCCACTCTCCTTGCAACTACTCCTTCCTCTCGTCTTTCCCTTCTTCTATTCCTCCATCTTACTTGAATCCTAATTCTGGCCACCACCAAGTAGTGGTCAGAAAGTCCACTCCCCCAACCTCTATAAGCTCTTGCATCCATTACACATCTTTGCATCCTTTCATTCACACACACATAATCAATCATTGCCTTCCTTTCATTCAGTTCACCACCCACCCTTCTCATCACTCGCCATGTATACCTGTGGATCATTTTATGCCTGAAGAGGGTATTAGCTATCACCAACCCCCTCCCAGCACAAATGTCCACTAACGCACTCCCATTCTCATCTATCTCAGCAGGCACACCCCACTCACCAACTATTCCATCCACCTTCACATTCCCAACTTTACCATTCATATCACCGATCAAAAACACTCTCTCATTCCTTCCAAACTTTTCCATGCACACTTCTACATTTGTCCAGAACTCTTCTCTCACTCTTCTAGCACGATCTTGCGTTGGCGCGTACATACACACAATCGCCCACATATGTATTCCAATACTATATATACCGTACATGATTCTGGCACTCTTTTCTTGAATTTATTCTGTGCAACAAATACCATATCTCAACTTATAAGTCTTTAAGGGAAGGGAAAAGAGGCACAAGGCTAATGAGCCTGATCTTTTAAAAGACTAAGCAAATGATAGATATGGTAAGGTCAGACAAAAATCGTGTCTGGAGTCCTGAGGCATTTGCTTAAACCAAACAATTACCCTATAAAATGTAAACTGCTTCATACATCAGTACCTGTTTTAATGTTAAGACTACCAACATCAAGCAAAATGTCTAAAATATAAACAGCAACAAGCTCAGAAAATTACAGTTCTTTCACCTTAAAATGACTCATATTTTCTGTCCTTCTGTAGCTTGGGATATTTCACATAGCTCAGTGGCAGATAAATGACAAGAGTTACAACTCTACAACTTCTTCATAATATACATCATACTCTGATGTTAATCTACTGCTATAACTTGGCATTCAAGAAGGACAGAAGGCAATATGGGGCAAAATTAATGTGAAAGAGTATAGTACACCGATGCAACGAAGTGGTGGTGTTACCTGGACAGGTTTGGTGGAGAAGGTCAGCTTGGTGTGTGGATGGTAGGGCAAGTTGGGGTCCTCATCCTCATCCTCCCACTCCTCAGCCAAGCCTGGCACCTCCACCCAGAAGTGCCCATCCTCCAGGTAATGCACACCATCCTCCACCAACACCTGACACACACAATGTGCATTACTCCACAAACTCATTTCCATACAATCACAACTTTATAGTCACCTGAATTTCAGCTTAGTCACACTATTTCATGTACAAAAAGAGAAACATACAGTGCTGTCCCTGTAATTACCAGTACTGTGTGTGAACTTACAGCATAACAAAAAATCCAAGCTTACCTGAACTTTACCAATGGTCTACTTCAAAGAGCAACAAGAAAGATGCAAAGGTAAACTTCATAGCTCACATTATGATTAACAGCAAATACAGACTGATACAA
Organism: Coenobita brevimanus; assembly: GCF_032717465.1. Classification (NCBI taxonomy): domain Eukaryota; kingdom Metazoa; phylum Arthropoda; class Malacostraca; order Decapoda; family Coenobitidae; genus Coenobita; species Coenobita brevimanus. The sequence continues at coordinate 48,657,608 of NC_137018.1, forward strand.
ATATCAAAGTACATTATAATGCACGCACTAGGCACAATGAAGCATTGCAGTGAAGTTTGAATTTTCATTTATTTTTAGTGATAACTGACAAACTACATACACATAAGTACCATACTGTACAGCACACAAGGGTTTTAAAACAGTTTTCAACAATGTTTATTGAAGTATAATAATGTAAGGCCACTAGTGACAGATCTGTTACCACCTCAAGGAGTAATACTGAGTCAGCAAGGTCTGGGGCAACTCACCTCCTTGACCCGTGTGACCTGCGTGATATCTCCCGATGCCTCTGATGAGTCTGCTTCTGAAGGCTCATCTTCTGGGCTCAGTGGTGAGGCAAGGGATGGGTCAAAGGTTGATCCTGGCTCATACTTGGGTGGGTCTAATTTGGCCACTGGGTCGAACTCCACAGAGCGGTCATAGCTGGCCAGGGCCGGATCAAATCTGGGTGTGGAGTCATAATTGGGGAGCGGGTCAAAGGCAGTGCTCGGGTCATATTTGGTTACCGTCTCGGAGGCGAATCCAGAATCAAATGTCGGCTCTGAGTCATACCTGGAGTCCTCCAGGTCCTGGGTGAGGGATGGGGGTGGAGGCAAGCAGGGGGCAGGAATACTGGGGTCTGACCGTGGCGATAATAACAACACAACTTCCTGAGCCTCCTCATCAGATAGCACACCCTGGCTTTCTCTGCACCAGCACAAAAATACATTAGTCATTTTATGTTTCAGTAATGACCAAGTTGTTGTATTATGCAAATTTTATGACATGTACTTTTAAAAACTAATTTCTGATCACATTATACAACATTTCATGGATATCAAAAGTAATAATAATCATAATATAAGTTAACAACAATAATAATAATACAACAATAATAATGTTACTGACAAGTGCACAAAATAGTTTATGAGCTTTGTAATTTCTCATATGTTTTTCTTGCAACTATTCATGCTAATTTTCTGTAGTGATTGGAGATATCTTACCATCAATGATAACAATAATGTAATTTTGCAAATAACTACTGTAATATGATTTAAGCAGAGGTGAAAAACTGTTTCCGATTACATATATTTAACAAATTACTACATCTGAGTTCAGCCAGAAGAATATACAGTACAACAATACACAGGAATGTCAGCAAATGAGGAAACATTAGCCTGTTTTTAAGTACCGGAACCTGTAATACCAATATCTCATTACAGCAAGTAGCAACAAGCATCTACACTATAATTAATATTGCTACACATGAATAAATGCACTACAACAAAACTTAGATCTGGTTAAAAGTCCTTGAACCTTGAGCTTTCTAACACTCTGAATCTTGCAACCACAAATTTTATAGCAATGCAGTCCAATTCTAAACAAACAAGCAAAAAAGGAATCTATGTATACAAGTGAATAATCATGCCCTTTAAAATGTCCACAAACATAATATCATTAAAGACATCTATTTTCCATAAATCAACTAATATATTAAACAACTTCTGGCAGGCTAGTAATCCTGATCAAAGTTACTTCACAAAACTAATTGCCATTTCATTTGATAAATGCCAGATTTTTAAGGCTCTGTTTTCTGCCATCTTTATTATCATTACTGTTGTGACAATTACTAACGTCATAAAAAAAAGGCATACTTTTACCAGAACTGAATTTCTTAATGGTACTGTACCTGTACTCCTATAACCAAATAATCTATTTATCTGTCTATCTATTGTCAGATGCCTCAATCCCATAAGGGGTGGCCAAAAACAAATCACCTCCACGTCATCATGTCCCCTGCCATTTCACTGCCCTGCTCCTAGCTCACACACACCCTCTCTCATTTACCTCTTAACTCCATCCCTCCTCTTCCTTGGCCTCTCCCTCCCTCTTCCCCATTCCACTTCACTCACATACACTCTCCTCGTCAGTCTCTCGTTCGCCATCCTCTCCAAATGGCCAAACCACCTCAATGTATTTCTCCTAATGCTTTCTATCACATCCACACCACAACACTCCTTCACTCCCTCATTTGTCAGTCTGTCTCTCCATGTGGAGCCACATGGAGAGAAAAACTGACAAATTCCTCTTTTCTACATCTATTCTATTTCAATTGAACCCTGACTTTCACAACCACCATGTGGTGGTCAGAAAGTCCACTCCCCCAATCTCTATATGTTATTGCATCCATTACACCCCTTCTCATCCTATCATCCACACACACATAATCAATCATTGCCTTCCATTCATTGGGTTCACCACCCACCCTCCTCCTCACTCACCACATATACCTGTGGATCATTTAGTGGCTAAAGAGGGTATTGGCTATCATCAACCCTCTCCTACACAATGTCCACTAGAGCACTGCCATTCTTATTGCTTCTGCTGGCACACACCCCACTCACCAACTACTCCATCCACCTTCACATTCCTTACTTTTCCATTCATATCTCCAATCAAAAACACTCTCATTCCTTTCAAACTTTTCCATGCACACTTCACATCTGTCCAGAACTCTTCTTTCACTCCACTTGCATTGGCACATACACACACACAATTGCCCACATTTGTAGTCCAACTTTCAATTTACCCACACAACCCTTGAGCAAGCTGATCCATGCTCTCTTATATTCTCCTTCCATCTCTTGCACACAACAATATACACTCCTTCTTTTGCCCTCTCATTCTCACCTACTCCCACACATATACCCCATCCATATTCCCATTCTCTCATCTTTCCATTTAGTCTCACTTATTCCACACACATACCCTTTTGCATCACAAGCACCTGGACAATCTCTCTCTCTCTCTCTTCCACCTCATCATTCGCACCCCTTACATTCCATGTTGCACTCTGTACCATGTCCTTGGTTCGGTCCTTCGTCATCACCTGTTGGTCAGTCTTGGTCCGAGGCAACTTGTTTATATTTCTAGTTAGTTGTTTTCTGGGGAGGGGCACTTACCCTCCACCAACCCACTTGCTGTCATGCAGGGAACATGTGTTGGTTGTTATAAAGTTACCACCCAGCACTGTCAATGATTTCCTGGTTTACAGGAAATCATTTGGCTTGCCACTCGGTGCTGAGCTACCCTAAAACAGGGTACCGATACACTAAGTGGGTGGATGCTGGGTGCCCCACCTACCACAACCAAATAATGAAATAAAAATTTCTACAACTTGAGCATAAGGATAACTTTGTACACTGTGCCCTAGCTACTACCAGACAATTTAATTTAAGTTAGTAAGGAACTTTCACATGAAGGATATGAACAATATACAGTACTCGTATTAAATGGTCTTATCAGAAAATTTACCTAAATGCCTTAATTATACCTCCCATCCCATCAGTTGAAAAGTTAGACCATTCCATGAGATGTAGCTACACCAGTAACCTGATATGTTTTTCAAGAACAGTGTTGTATGTTTTCTATGTTCAACCACAAATTCATGCAATCAGCAATACCTAGTGAAAGTCATACATGGATAACCAACATTCTACCTCATTATCAACTCCCCCTACTCCCACACCCTATGGTAAAACCTGAGATGTGAGAGCATCACTCCATTACCCCTATGACCAGACTCACCGGAGCCGGCCCTCCACGATACTGGGATGTAGCAACACACGAGGTTTGTTTACATGGTGTGGTAATGCAGGCAGGCAGGCAGGCAGGCAGGCAGGCAGGGGAGGAGAGGAGGCAGGCAGGGGGAATGGTACTGGTTAGTGCTAAGCTGGAAAGGAGGGCTACTGGGGGCTGGAGGGTTGGGAAAAAGGTGAGGTAAATGGGTTGACTGGGAGGGACTGGAGGAAAACTGCTTGAGATAATGAAAGGTGGTGAAATGGGGAAGCCAAAGGCTCAGGAAAAAGGTAGCTATAATGAGGAAAGGCTGGGGGAGTGTGTTTGGAAGTGAGCTCAGAAAAAGAGAAGATTTAGACAGCAAGGAAGAAACGATCAAGGAAGGATGGGGTAAAGGGATGATAATAGGTAAAAGGGCTTGGGGGGAGAGGATGTAAAGACTGGGGGTTAGGGCTAAAAAGATGACATTAAGCTGAAGAAACAATGGTGATTTTTTTTTTTTTTTTTTTGGAGGGGGGGGGGGATTTATTTGGGAAGAAAGGCCTGAGGACTAAGGAAAAAGGGATGATGCCTTTAAAAAAATGGACAAGACTGGAGAGAAAAATGTAGAGTTGGATGAAATAATGTTGAGCTGTAGGAAAAATGTAAACCCAGGAAATGTACAGCTGAGAGGAGAATATATAGCTGGAGGGCAAATGTACAGTTTGAAGAAAAGCACAGATTTTAAAGAGAAAACAGTTTGAGAGAAAATGCACAGTTTGAAGAAAAACAGATTTTGAAGGGAAAAAAGTCAGAGGGAAAATGTGGTTGGAGGAAAAACTGTCGTAGAGATACCGGTAATGTAGTTGGATGAAAAAAAGGCCATGGAGTAGGAAAGGACATGAGAAGGGGAAAATAGAGTAGGTACTGTAGATTTGGAAGTAGGAGGGATGAAAAACAAAACAATACTGTCATAGATACTGATGAAGCTCATAAGAAAAATAATGAAAACACGGAAGGTACCGATAAGGACATTAAAGCAGAAAACAGAGAAAATGAAAATTAAAGGATACAGAATGATAAAGACTGTGGTGAAAGTAATTAATCCAATCAATGTGATTAATGTATTTTATAATTTGCTCTTGCTACAAGTAAATAATTTTATTAAGCTTGGGGAAGCATCTTAGTAGTGAAGGGGTTAAGGCTACAAAATTATAATTTCTACAATTCAAACATTCTCCTTTTAGCAGAATAAAATAATCAGGATATCAAGAATAATATACATCATCAGAATGATGTGATTAAAGGGAAGATATTGATGGAATATATGCAATATAATCAAGGGTCTAGCTAGGAGTTTAAAAATGAGGTAGTCAAGGGATGTCACGATAATGTTGTGACAGTTATAAAGAAATTACAGGAAGCCCTCATTATACCATGAGTGAAGGATGTTAAAAAAATACAGTATCACAATATTTTTCATACAATTCAAACTTTTGTTTTCAGAGAAAACAGCATATACAGTATGCTGCAAAGAGAGCAATGGTACCGAACAGAAACTTTTTCATAGTTTTCTCTGAACTCTATGCCAAAAAAACTGTCAAAAAAGTTGACACTGAAGATTTCCTGTAATGTTACAATGATAATGAAGTACTGTGATATGAAACTGATGAGGGTAAGAACAAGCATAAAAATGCAATAAAAAATATAGTCAAACTGACTGGAAAACCCATGGAACATAGAGGGCAAAAAAGAAAATGAGGGTAAATACCGGTATAAGATACTCGAACAAGGCAACTAAAGGTATTAGACACCACCATTAATGAGTTGGCAATGATTCATACAAAACTTAATCACAAACAAATTAACATCCATAACAGTTCTCAACATCATGCACCATTAACACTTAAATTTCAATGGTGAAAGTTAACAGCTTCTCAACAAGATTTAAAGTAGTAAAATAATTATATTTCACAATGCAAAAGCATGAAAGTGGCTGAATAATAATAATAATAATTAGTGCCTTATATCTTATGACAAAGGTAACTAAGGTCACTAGTATTTTTAAAAGAAAATTAAACCTAATGATGCCAACTGAAGCTTATGGGTTAAAGGTCAAAAAATATCATTAACTTTGTTTAATACGGTACATGACATGAGTACTTGCATTTAATATTATTAAAAATTATCATACTTGCAAGCATTAATGATTATTCTCTACAAATAAACACTGATCTACTAACACCTAGATAGAAGCTAAGCTCTAATAAATACTGGTATCCATTCCACAGATAAACATATCAATTTTTAAGCAGTATTCTAATTAATATTAACAGCCTTTATCAGAATGCAAATATTACTGTAAATGGCAGGCAAATTCAACCAAAATGCATTTAAAAAATACCAAGAATATTTTTTTAAAATGAAATTTGCTACATGATGCAAAAATGTGAACTATTTTATTTATTTTTTCCCACTTACTTTGAACTGAGCAATTTCTGTGCCTCATCCGCCGTCATGAAATCTGGCTCAGGAATGGGCGAGGCGGGAGGGAGAATGGGTGAGTCAGTGCGAGTCAAAATATTATTGTTGTCCACGGTGGGGGAGGTAGAGTCAGCGCGCGCCACCACGTTATTGTTGAGCGTGTTGGGGGAAATGGAGTCAGGAAGCGCGTGGGCGGTTACGGCGGGTGGCGGGGGAGTGGTGATGGTGGCTGGGTCAACACCGTGGGGAGGTATCGGCGGGGGTAGGGGCTCGGGGTCACTGTCATGGCTGCTGCTGGCTGAGTGGTCATCCCGCCGGCCATCAGGGAACCCCTCCACAGTCACTGGGGTAGTGCAGAACTGCCGGCAAAATACCAATTACTCATCTCATGTATTGTATATTTATCAGTTAACTCATGTCTCAACAACATCTCAGGCACTTCAATTATCAATGAATCATCTACTGAATCGTTAATTATCAGTCAGGCCTAATCATCTCATCCCTTATCAACTATCAGTTCACTCTTTCTCTTGCTGATGGTAGACCAGCATTTACTATAAGTAGTTATTCATAAATTACACCACCTCCCTTACAAACTGAGGGTAATATTATGTACTTTACAATAAGGTACACAGGAACAATATATCCACTGTATTATTATGCAGATTATGTTTAGTAAGCCATCTGTTTCACTGGGAGCTGAAAAAGCGACTTACACATTTAGGCTATTGTACAGGAGGATAGATACTACGATTTCAGAACTGTATCGCACAGGCAACAAGACCGGGACATTAGGCAAATGCGTTTTTACTATGAAGCCGGCATTGTTGGTCAGGGACGACGCACGCAAGAACAGTGTGTGAACCTTTCAGCACTCAATACTTGTCATTCCCATCACATTTTGTATTACTTTTTATCAAACACTGCGACTAAATTTAGACACTACTCGATTAAAAAAAAAATAAATTAAAAAAAAAAAAAAAAAAAAGCACGAGGGAAAACACCCACAACCATCCTGGAACTTAAAAGTGTCGGTCCAGATCTGCTATAGCACCCATCGAATCGCAAAGCGATGTTCGACTCAAAGATGTTTTTGCTGGTGCGTGTCATTTTATGCACATTTGTGTCTACAGTATATGTATGCAGCAACAAACTACGTGTCTCCGTGTAATATAATATATAAATGTAAAACTCATGATCACATATTCCATTTCAATCCGTGCTTTGCTAAGGTTCATCGAATATCAAAGCATTTTCAGGTAGTCAGAGGTTACCCACCTTTTTTTTTTTTTTTTTTTTTTTTTTTTTTTTTTTTAATGGTCCATGAATGGTTGGCAATATGTTAAGATACCTGCCACTGCTGACGCATCGTTCAGGATTCGAAGGATGCACTGTTAGTACGTACGTTGTCCCGTGCTGTGACAGTTGTGAGCCACTGGGCCAAGCTAGAGCTAGGAAATCAAGTACTGTGCCACAGAATGCCAGATTTGTCAAACTTCTTGGAAAATAGTTTCAGGATATGGTAGCAGGCTATCAACAAAATGAAAACAGATATCAGAAACACATACCAACCTCCGAAAACGTTGTTAAAAGATTATAACAAAAAATATGTAAGCCTACATCAAAATGAAGACAAAGCTAATTGCACGCAAGACTACAAATAACATGCTTCATTTCAAATTACTTGTTAGTGGACACATTCACGCGAACAAAATCATACATGTCAGGCAGAGAAGCAAATAAAAATTATAGGGTGATTCACCTAAACACGTCAACCAAATTTAGTCAACAAAATCATCGTTACTTTTGCTATGCTTAGCATTCTCAAACAGCGTGATGAAGTTAAATAATGTACTGCAGTGTACAGTATGTCCTACTTACATTTTGTTTTATAATGGTATTTACTGTATAACAGTATAATTACATCAACATTAATTTTTAAAGTACTCAATATTACCCACACATTCGTATACCAAAATACAGAAAAATACTGGTCTGAATTTCATTAAACCTCTTGGCCGTATTCTCGCTGGCAATTGCACACATACTGACTTCATAATGATACAAAACGCAGCAGTGAGCGATGAGTTTTGATACCCAGTAATACGATCTTCCCAGCCCAACAAACTATTCGAATACTACGTTTCACAATTGCTTGACTAATAAATGGGGCTATTCTCTTGTCTCCATCTGTACAGGAAATTTCGTTGCACCTCTTCCTGAGCCATATATTTCCTTTTAATATTACACATTAATATTTTCTGCTATTTGCTGAATTTCAATATTGGCGGCACAAACTGCATCAATAACAGTAGGATATTACGGCGTAATGTGAAAAATAAATTGCTGAGGAAGAGGCAATATAATTTAACGAGAATATACTATACTACCAAACCTTTAAGACACGATCACACAGGAACAATGAACATCAATCTACCTGCATAACAGCAAATACAGCGCGGACATCAATACTATAGTCAACCACAACACCGAGTACCACAAGTCAAGCCAGCATCTCACTATATTCAGTAGCCCGCAGGGATTACACAGCGGGGGACAGCAGATCAGGCTAATCCAGTAATCCATCATCACATTATAATCAGCTAATCAAACACGGTGATCACTTATCATTAGCTGCAACACAACACAGACTGGTTTTTCCCGCCCATTTTCTATATTCCCAACGTCCTTTCGATAGTAAGATTTTCAATCCTGTAATCTATCCTCACGCAGTAATTAATTAATCAAACACAGCGGTACACTGTTAACATGATCACAAGTTTATAATGTAGGAAAATATGAAAAATTTCCCGTCCGTTTTCAAGATTTTCCGCACTTTTTCGATCGTCAGCATGTCGAATAAGATGAATTTTTCCTTCCATGCCTCCTCCTCTCTTTCCCTCCCTTCACCACACCCGTCTGAGGAACACTGGGAGAGGGGAGAGAAAGAGAGGGAGAGAGGGGTGGACCACTCCCGTCACCCCTCTCAACCCCGCCCTGTAAAGTGAGGGTTGCCTACGAGGAGTGAGGGGAAAAGGTGTAAAAGTTCGCGTGTGAGGGATGCAGCAGCTTAAGTCTTGGAAAATGGCGTACTTACTTGCTTAAGCCATTCGCTATTCTTATCTAGATCTAAACACCAATTGTCACGTTTATTTACGTGTGAAATAAATTTTTACGTACTAAAATACGAAACAATGCCAAGAACACGAAAACCTAAAAATAAACCTCTACCAAATCTCCCCGTCTCTCCCACCGCATCAAGTCACTCGCTCCATCATCATCATTTCGTCTTCCCAACTGACAGCTCCATAAGCCTCAAAACTGCGAAATTGTGTTGCCTGGCGAGCCCATAAGTGAAAACATCCACGGGCGACGACGTGACAAACAGAAGCCCATCAGAAAAAAGGTTCCCAGAATGGATGCCAAAGCGACGTAAACATAACAGCTCCAGTCCGGTTAAATGCATCGCTGAATAACCTCAAAAACCGTTCTATAATGCTGTCCTATACTATTCCGGGAAGAATCCATATAACAAATGAATATCTATAAAAACCCTGTATTTATAGACTAATATATTTGTGGGGTATTTACTTGTAACGATCCATGTATCCGAGTTTCATTCTCCCGGATGGCCCCCAACATGGCTTCTATCTAATCAAGGTAAAAACACCTGACATTCTCTCCACTGTGTTTCTCTCTAATAACATAAAAGTACACGGTACTTTGGTTGACAATGCTATTCATTAATATGCACGCTTCCCCATCACACGATTTAACACCGTCAGGATCCTGACTAACATAAATAAAATCGCCTGACGTTACCTGCTACAGAATACTTGGAGATGCCCCGACAATGAGGCGGCTAATAGTACCGGTATAACATTTTGAAGTTCGTATGACTCAACCTCAGCTGAAGAAATCGTCATTCCATCCGTAAGTTAATACACAAATATGGCACTGCATAATAAACTGACTGTGACGCAGTGAATAAATTTATACCGAAAGTTAGTGCACATTCGATCAAAGATATCACAAGAAAGCATGAGTTATCCAAGCAAATGATGCAAAATAATGGAATCTGATGATATACATAAGAGAAAAAAGTTTACAGTACTATAATGTTAAGTAAAATGGGCTGACCGAAGTACGATGACAGTTTCTTCCCTGAAGACAATTTTATGTAACATGAAAATTACTGGACTTTGGGGACTTGAATACAATTTATCCTCTTCACGATTTTTTTTTTTTCCAATGATCAGTAAAATCATTAGACTCATCAAGAATAACAAAGATGAGGTCACAGTACTGGATCAATACAACATATTAACATTTTAATCTTGCTACTGCCAGACTATTTTATTCAGTAAAGGTTGGACCTCTTGTAGTCCACCGGCTAACCCCTAGAAATCAGTGACGTATTTTCGTGGTTTGCTACTTTCTGACGATTTTATTCAACGAGGGCCTGTCGTACTGAAGAGGTTAATGAAAGCTGTATAAAATATTTTCTGTTCAAAAAAGTATCCTGATGCTGAATAAAATCGAGTGGAGACTGCAGTATAAAATATAATGTCATCAGATGGAAGGGGTCGATATTCCGAAGAAACCTCTATGCTTCTCGAAATGATGGAATGAACTGAATTGGAATTTTATGTTGCACTAAGGTGAAGAAATTACTAACGTAACAAAAAACATAATACATGCGGAGTTGGAGGTCAATAAAACTGCCGTTGGGAAATTATTTTCAGGGTTAATTACAGTGGTTACAGGTTGAGAGAGAGAGAGAGAGAGAGAGAGAATCAGTAAAGTATAAGACAAACAGTATTTGAAATTCTACACGGATGCTATTAAAACTCCTCTCAAAGTATCCTAAGCAGGGAAGGGCGTGTCGGTCTGGCATTACATAAAGTGTGAGGTGACTGGTTAATGGAATCGGACACCGCCATGTCATCCCGCGCGATGTTGCCACGTCTCTTAACGGTATTTCCTCCCCTCGCTTCCCCTCAAATGCTTTCCTCATCTTACTAGCTAGCCACTACTGCCTTGATTTTTATTTACTTATTTAACTTTCTTACAACTCAGTATCAGAGGTTATAAAACATTCAATAACACGATGAGATAAGCACGAGTATACTTGAAATTACAGTACCTTTCCTTTTTCTTTTTCCTCTCCTCCTAGGCGCATTACTCGGCTACTGATAACTTGATATACTTTTTTTTTTTTAAACTGAATATTATAAACGGTGTTAACTTTTTGTTTATAATAGGAAAATAAAATCTGAAAAACGTGTCTTTTAAACTAGCTTCCCTGTTTTCTTTTCCGTTCCCTCTTTTCACTCCCTCCTCCCCTTCAGCAGAATGTGGGGGGGGGGGAGTGAGGGAGTGTTTACCTGTGGTGGGGGGGAGAAGGAAGGGATGAGAGGGGAGGTGGGGTGGGGATGGGGGGAATGGAAGGGGAGGAAAGGTAATTTGCGTATATGGAAGATGCCGAGCCGGTGGAGGGGAAGGGGACGAGCGAAGCAAGGGTATGTATGCGAGGGGATAAAACTCTTCACCCCTGTGACGTATTTTTATATTTTATTCTTGCTATCAACCAGACATTTGGCATTGCGAAGAATGCCATCGTAGAAAGGGCTAATAAGGCTATATTTAACTCTTCCGGTTTGAAAAGTCTCTCGTCGGGTATATAAAATTATCCGAAATATATATGCAACAATGCCAGATTCAAGAGGTTAAAGGGTGGCTGGCTCGATCGGTCTGGCACTTGCTTCAGGTTCAGTGGAGGCTCTGGAGTGGGTTTGAGCCTCACTAAGTGCCACAAGGTCTCTGATGTGGACACTTACAAGTCAAAGGCCGCCTCCAACCTAACCCAAACCAGCATCATACCACTGTTTATTATCCTGTTACACCGTCTGGGCCTTGTATCTGTCCTACCCTCCTCCTCTCCCCACCCCACCCCCACCACCATGACTTCAGGGTATTTAATTAAAGGGGGAGGATGATGGGAAGGCAAGGGAGAGGAGGGAAAGGGAAAGGAATGGGAGTAGAATGACAAGATGGGGGGATGGGAGAGAGACATGAAGGTGGAGAAAGTTAGGCTGGTTGAATGAGAAAGAAGGGAAAAATGAGAGAGAGAGAGAGAGAGAGAGAGAGAGAGAGAGAGAGAGAGAGAACTTCCCCTAGCCCTGTATGTCTTGAACCCACAAGGAATGCCACTTCTCCTTATTGCTGTCACCAGAGTATAATGTACACGAGTGGGGTGGTGATACAGGAGTACAGAGGAAAGCAAGTAGCAACAAACATAACCGTCCATTCAAGGCTGTTTGCTGGTGATGATAACGGTGGTGGTGCTGGATACAGTGATGATGATAATGATGATGATGTATTAGTGGTGGTGTTTGTGATTACTCCTGATGATGGTTTTGGCGCGGTTAGGCTAAACTATCCGTCGGGAGAAGACCTACCCCCCCCCCTCTCTATAAGGCATTAGGTGCAGAAATGCAGACACTGGGGACTACCTACGATAATGGTGAGAGAGTTCATGCATAGGCGACGCACTGTATAAACTATATATATATATATATATATATATATATATATATATATATATATATATATATATATATATATATATATTTGTATGTGTGTGTGTGTGTGTGTGTGTGTGTGTCTGTACCGGACTTACCGTATTACACAAATTACGTAAATACGTATGTAGGTATGTACAACGTTTATGTATTTGTATCGTATACATGCATGCATGTACAGTATGTATGTATGCACGTATGTACGAATGTATGTATGTATGTATGCGTGCATGCGAGTGTATAACCATTCTTACTCCCACAGTCGTCTTTTATCCTTGTGAACATGCAAGATTCATTTAATTAGCCCACGCAGAACACCACACCACATTACACCCTCCTCCCTTTAAAAAGGGGGTGGGATAGTTACAGTATGTGTGAAGACGACGACGACGTCAATGATGGTAGTCCCTCTGACATCCCTAGCATCACTTTATTTGACATGTCGGACACATTTCTTTTTCGACGCCGTGAGGTCATAGGCAGTGAAGAAATGACTGAACAGCCAATATTGAGTTGTGTTACTTCAGACTCTGTTTGGTATATACTGTAGGGTTGCACACTAATTATTCCATCCACCGAATTAAATGTGTACAGCTTCAAGGTCTCATTGTATGCTCTACATACTGTATATTGCTGGATTTACTATCACAAAGGTTGCTTCCATGGAGAAAAATATATGCATCAATATATATGTAGTACTCGACAAAACATGCCTTGGAGGACTAATACAATGTTTCTTATACATTAAAGAATTTAAAAAAAAACAAAATCGCAAAGTGAAAGCAACACATTCAAATGTAAAGGCCGTATGATGCTGGCATATAAGACTTCGTATCACCGCTTCCTTAACAATATATTTCGCACAGCACCTTGACATCCTCTTGTACGTTACTAAGGCACTGTCGGTAATAAAAATGTGTAAATAGCATTAAGAGAACATCATGATGTAAGCATAATAAATCACTGAGAAAAATTGTTACGAAGCCTACAGCAGTACCTAGATAAGAGCACAAAGGGCACGACTAGCACACTGGTTCTTCATCCTTTGTAGGGCACGGCGTTACTTAAGTAGTTCATTCTGGCTGCCGCTAAACGATTCTATTCAGCCGACTGAAATCGTTGCCCGATAAAAGAGTTCTTTAAACTCCTGGGAGTGAGAAATTTATTTTAAGTGAGACCCGAGGCGACCAGGTCAGTTAGTCTGCACAATTACCAACTGTTAATGTCTGTCACAAGTTTTGTTGTCTTTTTATTACAAACTTTTCTTTACCTATGATGTACAAATCTTTCTAACACCTGTCCGCTCCAGCAGTTCTCACACTTCCCAGGTCGAATCCTTTCTGGTTTTACCAACATCACCGATCAGGGGTAAGAACAAGTCACAGTAAGAGTGTAGCTTGGCTGTATGCCATTTAAAAGCATTTCAGTATGGTTGGCTGTATACATATGTTTTTTGGCTGTGTACATATGTTTTATAACTTGCCATGTCTGTCTTTAAGGCTGACTGTATTTTTGCATTGTTAGCCACTATAACGTATGCCGATGAGCAATTGTATTTGTGACTGTGTTGTGCAAGTAACCAAGTACTAATAATATACGACTGGTTTTTTTCTTAATATACAGTCCGGAGTATGGAAGGGGCAGGATCACACACAAATAAATAAATAAATAATCGACCAACATCACAGGGAATGGCCGTATTTGTGTCGGCTTCGGAGGCTCCCTAACACCTCTTCCTTACTGACTGGTTTTACACGTTTTAGTATACTATTATATTAAACCCGCAAGGTTTAGTAGTAGAAGAGTCAGCGTGGATATCACAAACAAGAATACAACACATGCCATATGCAAAAATAAACTGGTAACGAAGAGGTGCTGGGGGGCCGCCTAAGCCTACAAGAGACGTCTCATTGCCAAAATCAATATTTCTTTTATCATAACTTGGCCACGACTTTCGTTCTTTCACAACCCATTTAACGTAACTCATTTGCTGGAGACGACAATGCCATGGCTCTACATCCTCTCCATATCATTCTCCGTGGCTAGCATCATAATCTAGTGTTAATCTACTGATACAGCTCAACATTTAAGATGGAGAGGAGTCAGTTTGAAGAGCCAAGTTAGAACAAAGAAGTATAGCAAGGAAGAAGTGCCAGGGAGCCTCCTTAGCATACGAGAATCTAACCTCACTGAACGGCAATTCAGTTCGTGCCGGGTAAAAGGGTTATTGCAAGTCCGGTATGACGAGTTGTACTAATGAGGCAGCTCGTGATCTGACACCTTGAACTTTTGCACACTCCTCCCTCTCAGTGCCTCTAATACAGGAACTCAGTCTTGCTATATAATTACACAAATCACACGGTACGGAATTAACTTTCTCATGGTCGGGACAACTCTTGTATTTCATTACAGCTAAAGCCAGATGATTGTATTCAACCCAATCATAGGAGCCTGACCTGTACTACTTCCTCATGGTCGGGACAACTCTGGGATTTTTATATCAGACAACGCCGGCATATTTATTTAGGTACGAGTGTCACAAGAGCATCAGTATGAGTATTAACCCATCCGCTATGGTAAGCTAATCAACCATAAATCTATTCAATAACCGTACATGATTTATTTCGCAGCGAGGAAAACACATAGTCCTATATACGTATGAAAAACAAACTCACTGACCCTTTCCTAGAGGCATGACGCATTTATTAACAAGAGAAACCCTACGCAGTCACAGCGTCTCATCTCTTTACTACCACCAGACGATTTCATTCAGCCTAAGGGAGATTTCTTGTGGTAACGGGGCCAATGAAAGTTATCTATAGAACAATGAAGGCTATCCGTAACCCCTCCAGTCCGAAAAAGCCTCCCTAAGCCGAGTAAAATCGTCTAGAGATGAGACTACTGGAAAGCCTCCCTAAGCCGAGTAAAATCGTCTAGAGATGAGACTAAGAAAAAAGTATTCGGACAAAACAGAGGAAGTGAATGGCGTTAATTTTAAACCTTCATTACACAGTGGCGTCTTTTCTACTTTATTCATGCTATCGCCACTTCACTTTCTTCAGCTCCGAGGACAGATCTCTTGTTGATGGGCTCAAAGAGTTTCCATTAAGTCTTCAGTGCAAAGAAGTCCATTTTGTTGTATATATATTTTTAAAATCCCGTCACAAGATTATACTCAGTTTATGGGAAGCCTCGTACTGAATGGGTTAATCTGTACGTGCGACACACACACACACACACACACACACACACACACACACACTCTCTCTCTCTCTCTCTCTCGGGGGGGGGAGGGGGAGCAAAGTTCTTCAAGCCTACAGCTTAACACCACTGAAGTCAAAGGATGCGCATTCTCACTGGTATTTAGGCCAATGAAACAAGAATAATGGGAAGAAACAGAAGACTAAGAAGAAGAAGAAGATGAAGAAGAAAACTAATGGGAAGAACAAGAAGTCTGGGAAGAAGACAAGAACGAGATTAAAGTATGAAGCAGTAGTTGTAGTAGTAGTAGTACAATGATGCTTAATACCAGAAGTATCAAAAGAAGACAATCGTTAAAATTAATTCAGTTTGTTCCAATCTTTAAAATTAATTCAGTTTGTTCATTAATCATTATCTCTTAGTAAAATCCATCTTTCCACATAAGTATAGGGGACACTTATCCTCTTACATACACAAAAACACTAGTCTATGCATTTTCCTGTCTACGAGAAACGAAGTATACATGTGTCCGTGTGTAAGTAGGTGCAGGAAGCCATACCCACACACACAGATACAGTCCTTCATTTCAGGGTGAAGTATTCTCTCTCTCTCTCTCTCTCTCTCTCTCTCTCTCTCTCTCTCTCTCTCTCACACACACACACACACACACACACACACACACACACACACACACACACACACACACACACACACACACACAGACTTAAACTTTACACCGTAACTCCTAACCAACAGCCTAAAGAAAGAATTAGCCTAGTTACAAAAGTAAACAAGACGAACAAAAAACAAGAAATAAATATACAGCTAAGTAAACAAAAGCCTATATATTACATCATACGTGAAACTGAGTGCCACATTCTGAGTCGTCCGTTCGTTTGGCTGGAAGTACAAAAATACACCTTCACCTTCACAGCAGCAACCTAAGCACCGTACTCTCTTCCACCATGACATCAGCACGCAACGACAGCACACGAAAAACACCAACTTACCTCATCTCTACTAACAGAGAATCCTTCACGTGGTGACACCGATGTGACCGGACAGTGGAGCTGTCCGGTTACACAAACGTTCGTCAATTCCCACCCTGTCCCCCGAAAGGAGGATAGTGGACTACTTTACCACCACCAAGAACAGTTCAGGCCGAAGCCGAATCAGTAGAGTTGGCCTGCAGTCCTATTGGACCCAGGTTCGAATCCCCGCTGAGGCAGGGAGCAGTTTAAGGACTTGAATTTCATTAAAGCAGACTTTATTGATCTACCAGACGACCCAACGACATGTCATAACAATACCCCCGCTAATACCAATACACCAGTCCTGTATGAGACAGCCCTAGCATGTAATGAGGATGGACGGCGGGTGTTAACGCCAAAGTGGTGACATGTGGAGGTGTGTGGACGTACGAGGACTACTGGGCCATGGTAACGGGCTGTGAATCCTATGTTCAGAGTCGGACATAAAAAAAAAAAAAAATCCGAACAAAGTTGGCAAGAAACCACTGAACGCGGCCTAACCTCTTAATTCAGTCACCCAGGGATCCTACAAGCCTACTTTCTTTTCCAACACGAATACCCAAGGGCCTAAGACTGCCAAACTAGACAGAAAAGAATGAAACCATCCTAAAGCCCCCCGCGACGAATATGGTCTGAGCGGTTGAGCTGAGCAGATTACCGCGAAAATGAAGTCCTGAAACTGTTTCCCCCGATGCATGCTTTCTGCCACGCGCAAAGCAGGGGACAGACGACCCTCCTGTGGGCTTCCGTGTTATTGTTTTTCCCTCCTTCCTTCTTTTACTTCCCCGTTTGCCCCCTTAATTTTTTTCCCTAACCACTACCTTTTACTTAATACCAACCACATTTTTCACTGTCATTGATATAATAACGACGGAAGGTTGCACGACAAAGGAGGAAATTGCAATTTTTCAATTATAATATTCAAATTGCTACAGAAAGAGGGTCAACACACCTACGAACCCTTTCCCAAGTCTTCTACTTTCTATCATAATCGTCTTACATCCTACAGACTTACAACTTAAGTAAATTAATACGAAGCTACAGCGCGTGCTAACATTGCATGGCAGCAAGCTTCATTACTAGAGATCTGTCAACTCGTAAGAATATTACACCAAAATATAAAATCCTAATACAATTAACCTACGCGTATTACAAATTTTTATTTCTACATCAAGCTTACAGATATTATACAGAACGTCTTAACTGTTCCTTTACGATATTACGGAAGCTGGGGCGAAATGCACAAATATTAATCCACTCGCAACCTATGATACTAACATCTCACACTTCTAAAATAGGGTACTCAACGTAAACTCTTGACTTTACTTTTATATACGGTATGGGCACACTGACCCTCAAAAATACAAGATTAATTAAAGAAAACTGCTCCATAGTATCAGATATAACCTTAGTTTAGCAGACTTCCTTGGCATTTCTCCTAGTTACAAGATAAATTTCAAACTTCTATTTTTTTACAGTAAGTACCGAACTATTCCACCAATTACCAAAAACTACACTGATTTAGCAAACAAGCTTATTTTTTCCTGCTCATTGGAAAAGCTAACCGACTCACAATACTACAGCATTATTATCACTTCCATTATCATGGAAATCTGTTTGTTACAATGATGAAAGAATTTGGTATAACTAGGCTATCGGGACAACCTCACTGACAACAGACGTGGGAGTGAAGTTCTGTACCTTCAAATATGTCAGCACTACAGTACAAGCATTTTAGATGCACCTCCACTCAGATATCTAGCAACTATCAACTGGTTCATTTACTTCAGACCTGTATCAGAATCTAAGGAGTATGCATACCAATCTGGCCCAAAACCCAGTTGGGGTGGCATCTTGGCTCTGGGAACGTCGGAAGAGACCCAGTCGCCAGGAGGAGGAAGTGGTGGAGGTAGGGGATGAGGGAGAAGAGGAACAAGAGGCACTACGCTGAGGTTCTGTCTTCTTTCTCCTCTTCAATTTTTTCTTTGGCTTAATTTCCTTCTGATCATCAGGTGACGTTGCCATCGAACATCCATTATATGCCTCTGTCAGTTCTGTGGCAACGAGTAGTGTGTGTTTGTCTGAGCAAATGTCATGTGTGTGGCCCTCTCGGTGGGCAGATGCACATGGCTGGGACAGGAGGAATGCATGCATATTCTCGCTGCAGCTCACACTCCTCTCACGAACCTCGTGCTCGCTATCACAGACACAATCACTCCTCTTGCACAGACTTCGACTGCGGGTATTCTCAGTGATTGGAGTGGTGTCTGTGGTAGTGATGTCTGCGGTCTGCGAAGTGATTATGTCTGTTGTTTGTGTAGTAGACGTGACTGAGGTGGGACTGATGATCGGAGTAGATGCTACAACTTTGACATCAGCCTCTTCTATGGCTTGAGTTGCAGATATTAAATTCTCTGTAGCAATGGCATCTTTTGCGTAAGCTGCTGTTGTGATAGTGGGTGTGGGCGCAGCAGGGGCAGTCTGTGTGGCCTGTGTGGTGCTTGTCGTCTTGCCAAGGGTGACAGAGGATGGCTGGGTGTTGACAGGCCAGTCCAGGGAGGCGGTGGGATAGTGTGGGTCAAGAAGTGTCTGGAGGGTGTCCTGGGGGTGACTGGAGGTAGGGGTGGAGGTGTAGGAAGCCGAGAAGTCCAGACTGATGTCCTGGGGTGTTGGGTCAAGGACAAGGTCATCACAGCTGAGAACGTCCTCATTGTCAGTGAGGAGCAAGAGGTCGTCTGGGTCAAGATGGTCGGCCTCCTGGTTGAAGCTGTCCTCTTCACTCTCGGTTATGTCCACTGAGCACAGGTAGTGTGTGATGGCCTCCACCACCTGGCGAGGTGGGTTGGGTGAGATGGGGGACGTGCCCCCACTGGTGTTACTGTTGCTCCTGGTGGTGGTGGTCGAGCTGTCCTCAAAGCTGCTGCCAATTCCGCTCTCTGGGGCAGTGTCCAGGCTTAATCTTGGCACGTGGTGGTGGTAGGAGCCATTCTTGTGCCATCCTGTCTGTGTGGTGAGGTGACTAGGAGTGCCATAGCTGTGGTCCAACGAGGAAGCCTTCAGCTGCTGCCGAGCTGCCTTCACATTACCTGCTGTCTTGAAGATCTCGCTGAAACGTGGTGGGCGACGCTTGGGCTGGCAGGGGGTGGGAGGGTCTGAGATATGCCCCTCAACCCACTCACTGGTGTCTTCACCACCATCCTGGCAGATATCTGGGATTTCACACTGTCTCAAGGCCTTCTCCTGCAGCACCTTACGCCGCAGTGCCTCCCAGCCCCTCCCCTGCTGCTGCACTGGTTCTCCAGTTGACACCACTGGAGTCTGAGGCTGTGTTCGACTAGTCTGGGGATGCAGGGTTTGCTGGCCGAGTATCAAGCGGGGAAGGCTGACCCAGGCAGACAGAACTCTAGCAGTGGTGGACTGCACATCTCTCTGAAGGGCTGGGGTACTGCCACCTATCTTACAATATCGCTGGCTGCTCCTCCTAGTCCTTACCCCACCTCTGGTGCTGGTAAGAGAAGGGGCACTGCTGCGCCAAGAGGAAGAGTGAGCATTGATGAAGCTTCGCTGCCAGGCTGCCACCACATTGTCCTCACTGCCACAGCGCATAGATCCATTACCCACCTGCAGTGGCCAAAGTGGCGGGCTACTGCTGCGGCTGCTGGCACTACTGCCACCACTAGTATCAACATCAGCGCTGTAATCCTGTGAGCAGTCTACGGTGGCCAGCAGCTGGTGGTCAGCCCACACTTCTGCCTGCCTGGCTTCACTCTCAGTCTCCGAGTCACTTGTTTCGCTGGCTCCTTGTGGCTGCCATGCTGCCTCCACCTCCAAAGGTTCTGGTGTTGTCCATGATGATCCTGTACATTCATCTGGGCTTTCTGAATCCCCATAGTTTTGGAGATCCCACTCCTCAGGGCAACTCTCATCCCCTATGTCAGAAGAAGTCAGGTGGTAGGTCACAGCATCAGTATTCATACTGCTGTGGTGTCCCGGCCCACTGGTGTACTGGAAGTGGTGTACAGCAGATAGGGGATCCAGCTGCTGAAGGCTGTAACACCGGTGTAACTCCTGGTGCACTTCACTGACCCCTGCATGCCAGCTACTGCTCATACCTGCACTGATTTCATCCTCTGGCCACCCCTTGCCCATCAGCCCATCCTCACACCCTGACCCATCTTCATCCTCTGGCCACCCCTTGCCCATCAACCCACCCTTACATCCTGACCCTTCTTCATCCTCCGGCCTCCCCTTACTAATCAGCCCACCCTCACACCCTGACCCTTCTTCATCCTCTGGCCACCCCTTGCCCATTAGTCCACCCTCACACCCAGACCCTTCTCCATCCACTATCACAACACCTGACATGCTAAGCTCTTGTGTGCCTGATGTCTGGTTATACATGAGAACCTCCCCCTCACCATATGCTGTGTGTTGTAGCGTTATCTCATGTGACTCCGACAGGTCACAGATCGTCCCACACAGGCCACTCTTTTCCCCCTTACTCACCTCCATCACAGACAGGCCCCCCACATGCCCCTGATTAACCTCACATTCCACTGGTGTAACCCAGTCACTGTCTCCTATTCTTAAATCATCTGTCATTTTTAAGTCACTACCATCCACTACTTTTGTATGTTCTGTTATTTTCAGGTCACTACCATCAACAACCTTCATATCCTCTTCTGTCCTCTTCAGGTCAATACCATCTATTATTTTTCTCTCCTTTTCTGCCATTTCCATGTCACTGCCATCATATAATGTTATGTCTTCTGTCATTTTCAGGTCGCTACCAAGAACTACTTGCACGTCCTCTTCAGCCATTTTCAGTCCACCATCATCCACTACTTTCACGTCCTCTTCTATCATTTGCAGGCCATCACCATCTGCTACTTTCACGCCCTCTTCTGTCATATTCAGGGCATCCCTACCAGCTACTTTCACATCCTCTTTAATCATTTTCAGGCCGTCACCAGCTGCCACTTTCATGCCCTCTTCAGTCACCTTCAGGCCATCAGCATCTGCTATTTTCACGTCTTCTTCAGTCATTTGCAGGCCATCACCAACGGCTACTTTCACATCCTCTTCAGTCATTTTCAGGCCATCAGCATTTGCCACTTTCCAGTCCTCATCAGTCATTTTCAGGGCATCAACATCTGCTTCTTTCACATCCTCTTCTGTCATTTTCATATCATTAATATCAGTCAACTGTAAGTCACTTCCTTCAATTACTTTTATGTCCTCTTCTGTCCCTATCATGTCACTACCATTTGCTACTTTCACGTCCTCTCCGGTCACTTTTGCCAGAGCAGTATCATGGCTTGTCCTGACATCAAAAGACCCACCGTGACTGCCGGACCTGAGGTTATCACCATGAGTGACTTCAGGTGGATCTACTTGAATAATAATGGTACCTTCACTAACGTCACTGCTACTGGTGAACTGCAACTTCTTGGTGACTTCAAATACATTAATGGATACATCGTCAATGCTGCTACCGATGTCACTGGTATGGAGGTCATATGCACTCCTGCTGACTTCATCTGAACTAACTTCCTCGCGGCTGCAACCGGTGTCAGACAGATACTGCATGACATCTCTTTTTTCAATGACGTCACAATCCTTCTGTCCATTCCCTGGGTGTACAGTGACATCATCTGACTTTCTAGCAACGCTTACACTATCACTACTGTCACACATGTCAATGAAGTCACACAGCTCCGTCATGGCATCCAACGAGGCCGTGGCGCCACTGACATCATTCGCGATGTCACATGTGCTGGAACTGGCATCATGATGCTTGGGTATAATGGAATCCTTAAATTTGTTACTGGATGGGGCATTCATCCTGACATCACAACCTGCAATATTGATGCCAGCAGAACAACTCTTCGACCTGACATCAGTACAGTTCGTCTTCGGGGATAATATATCATCTACGGAACGTCTGAAATCACTAGCAGGCCCCGGACATCCTCTGACCTTACTGACGCACCCAATGACATCATCCAACATACTGGCCAGTAACTGGGCATCAGCAGCTAGGACATCAACTTCCTGGTTCTTCATTTTGCGACTTTCAAGTTTACTGACATCGCCTGATGTCTTGGATTGAGTGGTACTGCCTCTCAAGCATTTGTCGTTGACATCACGAGAGCACACTTTTTTATTCTCGGTCACAGTACCAATATGCTTCTTGGCATCATTCTTTCCCTTGACCTCCGAGGCACTGCTCGACTTCCTGACATCGCTGATGTTCCTACTGGCCTTCTTGACATCTCCAGCCTCAACTCTGCTCTTCCTCTCCCCTAGCGACATTCTCCTTGACTTTACAATATTGATGATGTTCCTGAATCTATTGCCTGGTGTGTCTGCAGCTGACTTCATCGGTTTCCCTGAACTCAACGTGACATCAGAACATCCATCACGACCATCCCTGACAACCTTACCCCCCCGTGACTTGCTAGTGATGTCATTCCTCACACTGATGATGTCTCTGGTGACATCAGAACATGAGCTGTTGGACCTTGAGTAACTTCTGTGTTTAATATCTTTGCTGTTGATTTTGTTGACCAGTACACGCTGGTTAGAATTTTCGCTGGAGTTTTGGTTGGAATGCAAAGAGGAAAGGTGGTTGGAACACTGTTTCAGATGCAGGTTGGAATGACAAGTGGAATGTTGGTTGGAACGCTGGTCAGGATGCTGTCTGGAATGTTGACTGAAGTGCTGTTTGGAACGATGGCTGCGATGTTGACTGGAATGCTGACTTAGGTGGCCAGAGTGACGCTTTAGCTGCGGTTCTGAACGTTGTGTGGAATACTGTTTGGAAAGATGGTTGGAATACTGTTTGGAGAGTTGGTTGGAACACTCAGTGACCCCATCTAGCATCTCGAGTGACAGTCCCTTCATTCCCTTACCCTTCCCCCCACTGGCCACGTCCCCAAGTGATCTAGTATCTGGGCTGAGTGGACTGCTGACTAGTTGGACTGGACTGCTCCCCCACCCACTGTCAGGGCTGTTCAACTGACTGACTGACCGGCTGACTGGGGTTGTAACTGGGGTGCCGACTGGGGTTGTAACTGGAGTGGACCTGTTAGACCGACTGACTGTTGTAGCACTGTTGGATCGACTGACTGGGGATCTAACTACCGTGCTGCTGTTAGATCTACTGAATGGAACTGTGACTGGAGTTCTGACTGGTGTGGTACTGTTAGACCGACTGACCGGGGATGTACCGGTAACTGATGTAATGCTGTTAGACCGACTGAATGGTGCTGTAATTGGTGTGATGCTGTGAGACCGGCGGACTGGGCGACGTACTGGGTGACAGGATGGCAACCGGTGATTGGGACTGACTGTTTTACCCAAGGAGGGAAACTGGGACCTTTCACGTTTCATCTCTGGCTGGTTACTGACTGTTTCATTCAAGGGGAGACATTGGGGCCTCCTTAGTTTCACTCCTGTTTCCTTTAAGGGAAGAGACTTGGGTCTTTCCAGTTTTATTTCTGACTGGTTACTGACTGTTTCATTTATGGGAAAATCTGGGGGCCTCTCTAGCTCCATATCCGTTTCAGTTATTGGGGGAGACTGAGGCCTTTCTAGCTTCATTTCTAACTGATTACTGACTGATGCTGTTTCGTCGGTGTTCTGACGGTTAGTGTGGGTGACTGGTACGTTGATCTGATTGGCTTTTGGGATCTCCATTTGAGGCTCTGAATTAACTGTCTCCTGATGCAAAGATCTGGCTGCCACGCTGACTGTACCATCTTCCTGACCGTCCACTGTCTGTTTATCACTCTTTTCAACATCACAATCAATCACCTCACAGTCTCCCATTCCATTAAACTTTCCCGGTTGTGGACTGGTGGGGTGACTGTGAGGGTGATTAGTACTAGGAGTGGTTAAATGACTGGTGACTAGACTTGTGAATGTACTGGGAGGGTGACTGGTACTAGGACTGCTTACAGGAGTGGCCAGGTGACTGGCGTTTGGACTGGTAAGGCGACTAGAACAACGGCTGCTGCTTGGAGTGGTAAAATGACTACTTCTGGGACTGGTGAGGGGACTGGGGGAACGAATCGTGTGTGGACTGGTACTAGACCTGGTAATACTGGTACTGGTATCAGAGGGCGGCCATCGAGTACCATGCCTACAATGAGAACTACACTTGTTCTTAATCTGCCTCAAACTGCTCCTTGCTCGCTGCCATAGAGGGGGTCTTGACACTTCATCTCTCTGTATTTTATCTCTTGGTGCTTCAATTTGCCCTGAAACTTCACATCTTGACACTTCAGTTTTCTCCGACGCTTCCCTTGTCGATACATCACCTTTTGACCCCACCTGACCTAGCCTCACCAGAGTGGTTCCGCTGACGTGATCTGATCCAACACAAACTCCAGAACTGACCTGCTCTACTGATACTTCCTGATTTAATGGTATCCCCTGAGTCCCTAGACTAACCTGACTTTTACCTGTGACCTGACTCTTCCCGCTGACCTGACCTGGTGTCCTGGGAGTGTGACCGTACTTGGCCCTCACCTGACTTGGGTTGAAGGAAACCTGACCGCGAACTGGCGAGACATTATTCACCTTGGAGGTTACCTGCTTAAAGTCCGGAGTGACCTGACTCAAAATACCTGTGAGCTGACTTGGCTTGACATGACTTGCTAGCGGCTTGACCTGACCCAGTATACCAGTGATGTTACTGGCCACCGGGGAGACCTGGTCTGATCTGACCTGACCTCCCATGGGTATGAAGTGACCTAAGATTTCTGTGAGTTGGCTTGGCACGGGTCTGTGGGGTTTTCCTGTGACCGTAGGACTTGACCTCGCCTCATGTAAGGTCAGATAGAAGGGATTGGAGGGGCCAGTAATCTCTCCTCCACTCATGTCCTCCTTTCTTGCTGTTCTCATTCTTCCTCCTCCTCCGTCTTCTTTACTTGCTTGTAATTTCAATGTTTCTCCTTTTCTCTCCACATCTCCTCTTCCTCCAACAATCCAGTTCTGTCTAACTTCCTTATCTCCTCTTCCTTCTCTCAAGTCATCTCTCCCTCTGGCCCAAGTGTCTCTTCTATTATCCTTATCTCCTCCCCCTCTCCAATCCTCTCTCCCTCCTCCTCCTCCTCCTGTCCCTCCCCCGAAGAGTCCGAGAAGTGTAGTGACCTGGCTCATGACCTGACCTCAGCAAGAGGTTGGCTGGTCAAGTTGCTGGCCCAGACTGGGTGAGGAAGGAGGGCGAAGGGTAAAAAATCAGAATGGTAAGGTGTTAATTATAGACAACACTCATATTAATCAAACAAGTGTAAATTATAGCTATATATATACGGTATACAGTAATATATATATATATATATATATATATATATATATATATATATATATATATATATATATATATATATATATAAAACCAACCGCGTAAATTTAAAAAATACTGTTTAGGACAAACAAATGAACACAAAATCAATCACCCAAGTAACCTACGTGTTAATAAAAAAAAACTCAAAAACATATCAGAACACTGAATCACCCATATAAACCAAATAACTCAATAAAAAACTCAGTTAATTGACACTATGAACGAAAAACACGTTTCACAAAAAATCGACATAAACAAACAAACAAACAAACAAAAACTCACGGAGCCGAAAGCGGTGACATCCGGGGCTGTCCACACACGGCCTTACCAACACCAAACACTCCCAACCCAAAAACAAACACTCGAGTAAACACGTAAACAAAGAGAGGGTCAGAGAGATGGGTGGGTAACTGTACGAAAATTTCTGAACTGTTGTTGTGTTGGGCACTTTTCCTTTTTTTTTCTTTTTTTTTTAAGAAGATTCGAATTAGAGCTGGTTGCTGGGGCTGGGTTGGGTTGAGTTAGGTCACGTAAGGTAAGGTCAGATTTAGTTAGGTTAGATAAGGCTTTGGATAGGACTATGGTGAGTTTGGTTAGGTCAGGATTGGTCAGGTTACTGTGTCTCTCTGGTTACTGAAGACACAAACACTGGGGGTAATAAAAGGGTGAACAGGAGTGAGATGGGGCGCTCTGAGGCGGTAACTGTCCTTGTGTACTCTCTCTGGGAACTGCCTGCTAACTGAAGCCCCACATTCGTACCGTGGTGTCTTGGCAGGGGGCTTTGAGAGACAGACTGAGGGAGAAGGGAGGGGAGAGAAGGGGGCAAAGCGAGGGGGAAGAACGTGGGAGAGAAGAGGGGTAGAGGAAAGTTACAGACGATACAGGAGACGGGAAGAGAGGAATGGGTGAGTAAAAATAGGGTGGCATAAAAGGGAGCAGATTTGAAGAGGCGAGTGAGTGGAAGTGAGATTTAAGTAAAACTAAAGAGGAAACAGGGAAAGGAGAAACAGGAACAAGTAAACAGAATGGGAGGAGCAGGGAATGGGGGTGATGGGGAGAGGTGGGAGAGAGGGTAAAAGAAGAAAATTATAATAAAATTAGAGGGTCCAAGGAATGGGAAGAGAGAAAGAAATGAGTACCGTACGTAGACTGGGATGCGACAGGAAAGTGGGGAGGAAGGGTGAGGGTAGGGGGAAGTATGGGGGTCAGATGCGGAGCAGAAGGGAGTGGGTAGAAGGGAAGACAGCCAAGGCAACGGGTAAGTAGGTAAGGAGGGGAGGGATGAGGAGGGGGAGGGAAGGGGAGAGGGTTGTGACAGGAAGTACGTAAGAGGATTGAAGCTTACAGACAGAAGGTTAAGGTGAGGTATCGTAATGAATAAGGTTGAGGGGAGAGAAGAGAGAGTGGCCTATTTGGGAGAAAAGGATGGGAGAGAGGAAGGGGAAAACAGTGAAGGCGGAGAAGGGGTGGGAAAGAAAAGAGGGAATGATCGTTAACTAATTAACTGAGTAGATAAATAACCGTACGAATACTAGCTACATCCCGGTTGTGGCAGGGAGTAGTAAGAGGATTAAAATATCGATAAACATACACAAACACAAAATATCTATATCTAATATATATATATATATATATATATATATATATATATATATATATTTTTGTGTGTGTGTGTGTGTGTGTGTGTGTGTCTGTGTGTGTGTGTGTAATTCCCTCTACGGTATTCTACTATACCATCCGCCGACTCATTAAAACACCACCGTTAATGCCACCACACCAGTCCTGAATGAAAGAACCCCAGTGCCATTTATCTCAATCTAGAAGGTGGGTATTAGTGCCCATGGGTGAGGGTGTCGGTCCAACCGAGGCAACTGATGCGTGGGAGAACTGCAAGACATCATGCAACGGGCGGCCTGGTTTATGTTCAGTGAATACGTTACTGAAAAAAAGAAGGCCGAGAGGATATTATAAAGAAAAGCAGGAGACATTATAGAACTAAGAAAGGAATGAGGGAAACAACTACGACATAAAACTTTGTCTTGGATTTGTAAAAGAAAAAAATAGACAACTGAAAGACTGAAGAAGGAAAACGACACATTTGCAATGAAAACACACACACACACACACACACACACACACACACACACAGAATTGGGAACATTATCCTTATTGGGCGGCATTGGCTAAGCCATAGAAGTGCCTTGAGAGTCAAGGAGAAGAGAGAGAGAGAGAGAGAAGGAAGGAAAGCATTACTCTCCTCTGTAAGGCCTCCTCGCGTGTGCTTGTGCGTGCTTGAGTGTGTGCGCGTGCATGTGCAAGTGTTCTTAGGCTGCCCCATCCGAGTACGCGAGCGCGCACGTGCGTCCGTCCGTCCGTCCGTCCGCGCGTGCGTGCGTGTGTGTGTGTGTGTGTGTGTGTGTGTGTGTGTGTGTGTGTGTGTGTGTGTGTGTGTGTGTGTGTGAATCAGACCTCACAAGTCACCACCTGGACACTAATCCCTACCGTCTGTAACGTGGCACGCTGGGGATAGCACAGTCAGAGCTGGCGGGATGGAATTAGCGGCGATGTTTTTATGACGTGTCAGTGGGGACCAAGGCCGTGGTGGGGACATACGGAAGGAGCAGCCAACACGGTTACAGGGAATTCAGATACATTATCCTTTTAATAATCCAGTGACCTCATATTCCAGTTATTTCTTGCTGCCTCCAATGATGTGACCGTAGTTAGTGAAAATTTCTCGTAGCGGAGGGATTAGGCCTAGTGAAGCTGTTTCACCCCTCCCGGTCGGGAGAGAAAAGTCTCAAAGCTGAATGAAATTATCAGGACGTAGTCTAAAGTGAATAAGACTGTCATGAAATTTTCATCATTAATCGTTTTAACAAGTTTTATTTTATCCAGATACATAAAACTTTCGTTCTGACAGGGTTAATGAAGGCTCTTAAGCCTCTCCTAAACTTAATAAAACCGTCGGGAATTAGCCTGAATGAGTGTCATCATTGTGAAGGGGTTGAACTGTTCCTTGCAACATCCGGGATGAAACCCACAACTCCACTGTTCATTTACTTATATGTGTTTATTAGATACGTGTGTAAATATTTATGTGAACATGTCAACACAACTCTTTCCTCACTTCCCACTGTTTCATAAACTAGCCTTGAGTTGTTACAATGTTATCACGGCGACTATTATTCTTATTCTTATTATTATTATTCCAACCTTAATTCCTACCAAATGGATGGTGTGATGTGGGACGATGAAACGCAGCATACGACAGCACATACCCGGTAACCAAAGTATCCCACAGCATGCCAAGGGATACGCGTCGCACTAGAAATCTTACCGTACATCACTCATCCCTTCCAAATACTAACTTCAACTCTTCAGCAAAATCATATTGGATTTTTTTCTTTATTGATACCCTCCACATACGTCTTTGCGATTGCCATTCCGTCGCCCACGAAAAAAAAAAAAAAAAAAAAAAAAAAAAATCGATGTGGGGGAGGGGGCAGTGTCAGGTGTTTAACCGTTGTGCTTACATATTATTATTTCGTCTATAATCAACTATCGGTACTTCATTTGACGCCGTACCAAACCTTCAGAATTTATCAAAGGGCTATGTGAACCAATAATCTGTACTGGTATGTGTGTGATCAAATATAAAGTCAAAACAGACAGCCTAGGCATACGGGTACCATAGACACCGTTATAAGCAGAATCGTGTAATGCTACTGATAACTACAACGGTTTCGGCTAAACGCCACTCTCTGTAACATAGGAAATTAAAATGAATGTACCGTAAGAGATCCGAGTATGTACACTTACATAAACTGTTATAGAATTATAATCTAAAGCAAAATGTAATCGAGTTAATGGGTTAGTATTCGTTAACGGTGTATTTACAATCTACTAATATTAAAACAACGGTAGGCCTCAAATTAATCGATTATGAAGTCCTCCAATATTTTCTTGCACACTCAGCTGTAACGTAACTCGTCCCTTAATGGTAATCCCTCATATGCAGTACAAGTAGCAACGTGACTGCAAAACTAATGAATTACATACAGCACAACAAACAAGCATGTGAATCACCTTTAAGCCTGCCATACATATAAATGGATATTAACTGTGCATACATGCATAAATCAATACCCAGTAGCCTAGTAAGAGCCAGATGGTTAAGATACCGGTACTTTTATACCTATGGACTGGACAAGGAGCTTTAGTGCAGATAATTAATCATTAGCTAAGAGTTTAGAAATAAGGTGTAAGTTCAGCAACCCCAACATACAAAAAATAATAATATATAAATAAACAACGAATAACACACTCAATTTATACACAACCAGTTGCACATTTTGCGTCGCATAATATTAAATACCGGGTATATACTACTTTCAGAGTATTGAGTACCGGGAACTACATATTTGAATAATGTAATTTCACATACACACTACACTTCTGCATTCCGCAACTTTGTAAATACTCTGTAATAGTCGGCACTAATGCTTGAACATACGCTTAAACTTCTGCATTCAGTATTAGCGATGAAATACTTCTACAATAAAAAAAGATTTTTTAACCATTTTCTAAGCCATCTAATTAAAAGACCTACATTCATCAATATTATGAAACAAATTCACTATGGATGTTAGTATCTACAGTAGGCTGTGGGGTGGAGTCGATAATTTCAGCGGCTTGACTGATGACTGAATGGAGGGTGGCCTTGCCTATTTTCACTGGCCACTAGTGATATACAGTTCCCTTGCGTGCCATTTCACTCTCCCTTTCCTGGATTCTACAAACCTAATTTATGGTGCACGGGAACTGGATGATGATGATGATGATGATAATAATGATGACTTTAAATTAACTGATCCTATCAGCATAATGAGTGATGACACTAATTCGTGTCTGATAATTTCCCTATACTCAATAATGACCTATTTACCTGTAAGGGGGTAGTTATGGCTACAGTTGTGTATGATACTCAGGCAAGTAAACGTGAATAATACATAGTCATACATTCTGGTAATCACCGTGACCAAAATGAAACTGTTCAGGATATGATCGCTACAGTTCTACTTGCAAAACCAAATAATTCTGCTACTTTATAAGATATCGTGATCAAACTTCCTTTTGTGGCACAGATATGCTATCTGGGAGTACCAATTTCAAGTCTACTCATCATTATCACCATCATCATCAGTTTTATCGATTCATTCATCAATCATCATCCTTATCGATTCATTCATTACCATCACTGTTATCATTATTATCTTTATTCCCGCTATTATACGTATGGTGGGAATGATCTAGAACGGAAATCAATGATCACAGTCTTGTCAGTCCAATGGTGTCCTAGTTATGCTAAAAATGACATCAGTTTAACTCCAGCAGCCATCACAGTTTAAGTAGATAATTAATACATAAATAACCCCATCATTCCGGCGACCTACCGTACGTTTCAGTTTATTCTCCCTAACTCCAGACGATTTTATTCATGTTGGGCCTAGCCTAATCTCTGAAGTGAAGAGGCTAAGGAAAGGTATGTCTAAGTATTCTCAAAGTACAGTATCTAAAACTTAATAAAATCGTCTGGAGGGATGATGAATAAAGGAAAAAGGACGTGCTCGTAGTAAATGGGGTTAATCTGAACATGTAGACAGAAAAAATGAGCTCATGTGGTTGGAATGTAGCAGGTGTGTGGAACAGGTGTTAACTTGTACACATGTGCGTCTGCTGCCCTAGGAAACTGCGTTAACTCTCTCTCTCTCTCTCTCTCTCAATTTCTGTAACCAATGACAAAGCTTTTCAGCTAACATTACACCCAGGTCATATAGAAAGGAATACAGTTTATGTACCTATGCCCTCTTCTCTCTCTCTCTCTCTCTCTCTCTCTCTCTCTCGACGTGAGGAAGCTTTTGCGCTGTTACCCCCGGATCATAAAGAAAGACTGCAAAGTTGGTGTAGGCTATCTATGCGTTTTTTTTCTCTCTCTCTCTCTCTCAACCACACCCTTCCACCCATCCACCCCTCTTCCGCAGTGCGCCAGGTGTCAGTGCAACAGGTGTGACGAAGCGTGGGGCAGGTGTGTGGGTGGTACCAGCGCTCGGCTACCTGCACTGCTTTGCTTGTTCAGGGGGAGGGGAGGGAAGGCGTTAGCGTTGATGTGCAATAGGTATTATCACACCAATACACACAACTCACACCGCTATATCTCACAGTCCCATTCCACACACTGCCTCACCTCACACTGCACATTGTCACACCTAACACGTCACATCTCACACCAGTATTCTCACATTGCCACATCTCAGTCACACCTCACACTGCCACATTTCACATTACTACACCTCACACTGCCACAGCTCACACTACTACACCTCACTGTCACACCTTACACTGCCACACCTTCCGTCTTCAACTGTACAAAATGTTTTCTAACACCCTGTAGCCAAGAATCCCATACCCACAATATTGTCTTGACCTTGGATATCCCAGACCACATTATTCTGGTTAGGCAATAAAGGATCCATTAATCGCCGGGGTTTTATAAATACCATTAGCCTCTTCACCTCATTATGTCTATTATTGGAATATTCTATGTAACTCTAGACGGTTCAATTATTAGCCTATGAAAGACCTCTCGGACTTTCGCTAAAGGATTTCAAAAGGAAGAAATTACCAAAAATTCATAGCCTCCCTTCACTGCATAAAGAAAAAGGAGGAGGAGGAGGATAAAATAATAATATAATGAAAATAATAATAGTAAACATGATAAAAAATGTTGCCCCTTTCAACAGACAACAATATGAAGATCGTTTTTGTTCGAGAAGGCCGGACATACAGATTTTGAAAGACCGGAGGTTTAGGTGACAATAGCTTCAATAACGGAAATGTGTTAAGCACTGGAATAATAACAATGGGTGATGATGATACATGGCTAGTGGCTGTAAAAATAGTAGACATTTACGATACGTTATATACAGTATAACATCAGCACCATGAACAATGATATGTATCTACATCTATAACAGTAAGAAAATTATGATGATGATGATACGATGATAATATAATAATATTAATAATAGTACTGGTAATAATAATAGTAAGTAATAATAATAATAATAATAATAATAATGAGTAACAGTAATAATAATAAGAGTAACAGTAATAATAATAATAATAATAATACCTACAAGTAGTAAGGCAAGAGTTAGAAAAACAAGTACCGGTATGCCGACACCCTCCGTCTGTAGGGTAAGGAAAGTGGAGACACCATCATTAGTAGCCACGTTTCCCCAGGCTATGATCAGTGGCCACATTACCTACTTACGGGCCTGAAAGTACGAGTAGGTTTGTATAAGTGACCCCTTTCCCATCCCAGCCACTCTTCCGGTGATGTCACGGTACTTCCCATGGCTTACACACTCACCAACACCCCCTCCATCATCGCCTCATTTTTCTCCCCGCTCAACATTGTCCTCTTTCATTTGCCTTTCTTCCCTTCCACCTTTCCCTTCCTGTCACCCTCCTCATTCCTCCCACCTTCCACTCCCCTTTCTTCTACCTCCTCACCCCTCGTTCTCACTCATCTACCGGTACCGGTATCCCATTCTACACACTAAGCATTCCCTTCCTTTCCTGCTTATCTCCTTCTGACCCCTTCTCCACTTTCCACCTCCCTATCCCCCTATCGTCTCCTAATTCTCCCCTCCCTACTTTCATTCTTTCCCATCCCCCTACCATCTTTCTTTCCCTCCCCCAGCCCCTGTCCAATCCCCCCTCTCGACCTCCCTTCCTCTCCTTCTTTCCTATCTCGTTTCGATCACCCCTTCATCTCCTTGCCTCATTCCATACACCCCTGCCCACCTCCCTTTCTTCCCTATCCACCTCCACTTCTTCCTTTCCTACTTTCCACACCCCTATCCTACCCACTTTACTTCCCTCCCCCTTGTCCTCTCATCAACCCCTTCTCACCTCCTTTTCTTCCCTCTCTAACCCTTTCCTACCCCCAACTCCCTCCCATTTCCTACTGCCCCCTTGTACTCCTCCCCCTCTTCCGTCCCTCAAGCGACTCTCTACCCTCCCCTTCTTCCCTCCACCCCTACCTTCTCCCTCCTCATACACCAAGGATAAAGGGCAAGACTGACCACCCCTCCTCCTCCCTCTAACTCAACTCACTCTACCACCTTCGGATTTTCCCTCCACCCTCTTTCCACAGACACTTCCATGACCTTGTTTCGTATGCCTCAAAACGCTGGGGCTTTTATAGTTTGTTTTTATCTGACAAAACTGGGCCACTCCCACAACTCGCATGAAGTCGTGGTGGCATGAAATTCGGTGAGTTTCATTTGGAGGATAGGAATGAGCCTCCTTGATTACTATTTACGACTCAAATCGACCCTCCAGTCTGATTACACTTGGTCATCAGTTGAGCTGCAAGTGGTGAGGGTTCTTCGTCAGATTTGAATAAATGCAATAAAGTAACATTTTTTATATTTATCAGTCATTATCACTGTCACTAACATCAGTCACCAACCATTAAATACCATCTTCACCCACCACCACCATCATCACTATCTTCATCACCATCATCGTCGTCGTCGTCATCTTGGGCCATCATCACCACCTTAATTTTCATCATCATATTTGCCATTATCACCATCACCTGCACGTTTGCCGTCAGCATCACGTTTGTCATTTTCCATACCGGTAACCATCACTGTCATAAGCCTATCAGCACCGCAATAACCTTGGCCACCATCTTCATTTTCATTATCTTCAAAACAAAGGTGACATCCTGATTTTACCATCTGATTGAAGGTTATATCAAGAAAGATGTTTTGATATCCCATGAGGTAAATTCAAGGGTGATCCAAGGACAGGCATAATAGAGGTAATAGTATCCACATCGCCATGAAAGGTCTTTCCTAGGCTAATAACTGTAACTGATAACAAAAATATAGTAAAAAGAAAAAATCGTGAAGTGACACCAATTGACGTCAAGCAAACTACAGACGCTGACGTAAGAAGGTCGATGTTAATTGGGGGTTGAGTTGTTGTCGAGATTTTTCCCTTAAATATAAAGACGTCTTACCTTAGGCTGGCTATCTCTAGACCTTTTTTTTCTTCCACCTTCAGAGATACTTTCGGAGAGGTTGGATTCACACGTCATTATTCTCTTCATGGTGAGGCTTCCCCAGAATAAAATCGTCTAGAGAGGCGCAGTATTGCATCTACAGCCTGAGAGATTTTACGGTCGATGCACAGATGACAAGAGAGGAAGAAGTAGGAGAGAGAGAGAGAGAGAGAGAGAGAGAGAGAGAGAGTCACGTGGTCAAGTGAGGTGCAAAGAGAAATCATGTGGGAGTCAAATGAGGTGAGTGAAGTAAGGTAACGTCAAGGAGGCTGCCAACTTACCCATGTGGCGGTGGGTTGTATAAGTTTGGTTTTAGACGATTTGGGGCTCCAGAGGGTTGTGCGAGAGAACAGGAGGTTGCTGGGCATTGTGGTGGTCGTAGGGACGGTCGTAGCTGTGGTGGTTGTGGGTGTTGTTGTGGTGGTATCGACTAACTGGCTGTGTACGCTTTGGTGACTAGTTTCGGTTGTAGCTGTGGTAGTGATTGTGATGGAACTGTGGTTATGGTGGCGGAATGGTTGTGGTGGTGATGGCTTACCTGCGTTATTTCTAGTTGTGATGGACGTGATGGTCGGTGGGTGTGATGGTGTAGTTGTGGTAGCTTTGTGGTTATTGCTGTTGAAGCAGCCTACTAACTGCGACTGTGGCTGGTCGTGGGTAATGTTTCTAGTAGTATACTAGCCTAGTTGTGATAACTAATGGTTGTAGTACACTGATCGTTGAGATGGTTGTAAGGTACTGTGACTAGTTATAGCTGTGGTAGGATCTGGTTGTGGTTAGCAGTGTTGCTGCTGAGGTTACTAATTGTGTCAGTAGTAACAGGTAGTAAATGTTGGTAGTGCTATTATGTCTACTGGTTGATTGTGGTTGTGGTAATTGTTGCTATATTGACATTAATGATGAGTAAATCCAGTTCTCTATCAATAATTAATGTCTCGCTATGATGATTGTAATCGCAGTGGTTATGGTTGTGATCTGTACACAGGACTGGTTAGAATGGTTGTTGTA
This sequence comes from Coenobita brevimanus, assembly GCF_032717465.1. Lineage (NCBI taxonomy): Eukaryota > Metazoa > Arthropoda > Malacostraca > Decapoda > Coenobitidae > Coenobita > Coenobita brevimanus. The sequence goes on from NC_137018.1 coordinate 48,693,950, forward strand.
AAGGTGGTAGCAACCCGTGTAGTGACTTGGTTTTACAGTAATTGTGATGATTGCGGTTGTTCATAAGCTAGCAATCTAAGGTGCACCAGCGTAGTTTTCGTGACGCTTTTATCGGAGCAATTAAGAGAGATTAAAGGTAGGTTGTGTAGTTAGTTATGGTAGAATGTGTAGTTAATGGTATACTGTGAAGTTATAAGTAGTAGTTGTGTATCATGATAGGGTAGGTTTTCTGTGGCAGGGGTAGGCAGTTCACAACCACACACATTTTCCCAACACTGAATCCACTTTATCCTCAATTGTTCTCATTTTTCCAAAATTCGCCTTCACCCAACGCGCATCATAATCAAACAAGGATAAACAGCCAAAAACCAGACCAGCCAACTTTCACCAAGCAGCGTTCGTAACTGCACCAATCCTGCCAGACCACAATTCACAAAAAGTTATCCGCAAAAGGTTTCTAGATTCAACCCGCACACAACCTCCCACCACCAACTCCAAACGGGCACTGAGGCTGGCGTTCATGTTCATCCCATTCACTTCATTAAACCATCAAGGCCTCAAAAGTGTCCTTAAACCCACGCGATGATTTGTGGGGATATTACGATGAACAGAGGGGAAGGGAGGGGTGGGGGAGCTGAGTAATTGGGCTCATCCTTTTCGTGTTCCCAATTTTATATATATCGTGTACGGCACACCCATACCTCCAGCGACATCCGGCATCTCTGCCTATTTACCCTAATCCCTTCTAATCCAATTTATCAACGTATCTCTTCCCAAAGAAGTAGAAATAACTAATAAAACTGATGTATAACGCACAGGATGCTTTAAAAATTGTGTACGGTCGCAGACAAAAGCATTATCAGATACTGCATTTTGTTTTCGTCACTGTAGACAGAGATGCGAGATATTACGGAAATATTTGTAAACTTAATATCCAGAATACCGCTAACTACGAAATACTAAACACAATCCATGACTCAATAGTGCATAATCCAACCATTTAGCAAACTACATGTAACCCCCCCCCCCCCCGGAAAAAAAAAAAAGTGAATAAATCACCCATGTGAAATGCTTGCATTGGCAACCCTATTAATTCAACACTTCCCGTAGGACCACTGTTGCCATACTCTACCCGCAGAAACAACTCTGCAGAGGCATGAAAATTTTAGCGAAAACATACCTTCACACTACCAAAATTGCACCGAGATATATAAATACTGAATAAAATTTTCTGGACGTAGTGATATGAAAGAAGAAATGAGAATCTGTTGAGGTGGAAGGGGTACTACTGTGACAGACATCTGGCAACACTGATCAGAGCTAGTCAGGCGTACACACATGCTGTTTCCCTCCCCGCTGTGTACAAATACTAAATATACACCGATTCTGTAACACACAGCTGCACACACACGTACAGATGATGGAAATTCAGTTAGGTTACGTACTGTAAAACACACACACACGGACATGCAAGGCCTATATTAAGATTCAGTACACGCACATACACACATACGTCATGAATTTCATGCACATCAGTGTTGGGTTCGGCGTCCCTCCCTCACACACAAACTAGGATATGCATAACAGGATATGATGCACGCATTGTCACCTCTCTCTCTCTCATTACTTAGATTTATGTTCTCTTAACTACGCGTGTAATTAGGTCATGTTTGCCAAAACATAACACACACACAAACACACACACACACACACATAACCTACGAGAAAGCATCAGCAGGAGGACACTGCAAAAAATTGCATACAAAGTGAGGCAATAAAGACGTTGGGAAATTTAGTTTCCCAAATACGGCAATAATTGATCAGTGGAATGCACTGCCGAATGAAATAGTGTGCCAAAACAATTAATAAATTTAAGGATATGTATGATAAAAATGGCTTTAGACACGGGACAGTACGAGTCTGACTCATTCCTGTAAAGATAGTTAGGTAAGAACAAGTGGGTAAGAAGACACACACACACACACACACACACACACACACACACACACACACACACACGGAGAGAACTATCAATGAATATAACTAACCAGCCATCTAAGAATATAAATGCTAAACCTGAAACTCACCATTCCTTAGCGAATCATCCAGGGCTTCAAAAAGATGTCTATTTTTCTACATGATTCTCTTTACTACAATACTTGGTTTAGGAAGGATCTCTCTCACTCAGGGTATACAAATGATCTCCGTACCCCACACCCCTATGAAAGTCTCCCATTCATTCATCATCTAATCCAGTGTTGCTCGATGTGGAGCGTGTTGAATATAATCGTCCGGAGGATACAAGGTATTTTTTTTTTAATAGGCGTCATCGTGTTATATTCAGTTGTCCCTCAATAACCACTTCACAATTACAGACTCTTTTTGAGTTTGCTCTTCCTGCTACAAGGCAATTTTATTCTGCTATGCAAATCCCCATAGTAATGCAGTTAATGAAGGCAATGACTAACCTCTCCAACTCCAAAGGTCTCTAATTTACTAAATAAAATTTTGGTTTCCAGTTTGAACAAAATCGTCCGATGGCCAGAAAACACAAAATACGTCATCGTAGGTAACGCCTTAGACTGTGTAATATGGCATGGACCTAATTATTTACTCAGTTACTCAGAATTACCAAACACGACGAAACGCACCAACAACTATCTTCCAAGTTCAATGTATCCTTTCAGTTCGATGACGGATTTTAATTGCACTTGCCACCACCAGGCGATTTTATTCAGTTTAAGAAAGTCCTCTCTCAATGAAGCGTTTTAGGAAACGATTCGAAACCTCTGAATCTAAATATAAAAATCGTCTGGAACTAGTATCAATAAAATGAAAAATACGTCATCAAACTGAATGGCAATATATATACAGTGTATATGTACTGTACTGTACTTGGTCCAGTTACCCGGGTGATGATGATCAATATGCATCACAAGTCCTGTCGCCTTTTCTGTCCCTCTTTCCTTACTTGAATATCAATCTGGTAAATTTGCAGAAACCGACACTGATGGCAGTTCTGTGGCCAAATACAGCCATCAGTTAAGGTTGCTGCGGATTCTCCACAAACTCATTTTCAAAGTCCATGGAGAAAGAAGGTGGTGAAGCGACAAGACTTTCGATGCCGATTTAGTTCTTGATACACAAGCTTGTATCAGCCTTACTTTCTTCACTCTAGATATTTTTCGTTTTCTTCTTGATATCACCTCTCACCTAATGTTTACATTGTGCTTCTGAGGAGAGAATTCAGCATCATCATCATCCCGTCTTTTTTTCTTAGCTACGTGTGGGGAGAGGAGAGTAATTTTGTGAAGGAATTTAGTGGAAACGGTTTCACTGCATGATGTTTCCTCGTAGTAAAAAAAAAAAATAATAACAATAATAATCGTCTGAAGGCTGCAAAAAAAATATAAAGAATACTGTACGTACGCCTTCGGTCTGACAGGGTTTAATAACACGAGTCTGACCATTACGCCTTCAGTCCAATGACGTATTATTTCTGCTCTGATATATAGACATGGAGGATTTAACTACAGCCTTCATTAACACCTCTTATAGGAGAGGTCTTTCCCATGCTGAAAAAAAAAAAAATCGTCTGGAAACAAAGAATAAAAACGTGTCATTAGACAGGGGAATAAGAGGCTGTTTCAGCCCATTCAGCCAGAAGTACTATGATTTACAGAAACACATAACCTTCTGCTATATCCTACTGTACACGATGTTAACCACTGCATCACGGACCTGTGAATGGATCTGTGTTGGGGCCGTATTCTCGTGGGCTTGTGAGTCCCCCAGGTTACTTTTCCTCAGTTGTTTGTTTTGCATACTACATCACCGTCCTGCTCTTAATTTCCCTCACATCAATGGGGGTGCGTGTTACCTTTAATCATTCTTCTTTTGTATGTTACTTGCTTTTATAAAGACAACCACAAGTACCAAAAGAGTATATTAAGGTGCCACAGCAAAAATAAAACAGATAAGAGGTGCTATGGTGTCACCCAAGGTAAGACAGAACAGGCCAAAGATATAACACTGGAAAACATCAACATCAGCATCAAATAAAAAGAATGGTCTATCGGTAACTTCCTTATCATGCTTTTCAGGCTTTAAACAAACCATATGTACATGTATATCAACATAATGACATGTACTGTACAGTAAATAAACCTACAAGTATAAACAAATACAGCAGGCTAATCATTCAATGCCTTACCTTGCCTCTAACCTGTCCCGAACCTGAATGAACCCCTGAAAATGGAACTAACTAGTGTGTGGTTACTTACCTGCTGTATCTTGTGCTGAGCTGAGGTGACAGTGTGGTCGTACATGATCTCGTCCTCCTCTGGGTGGGCGGGTCTTGAGGGCGTGACTTCCTGTTGGGCGGGTTTGATGGGCGTGGAATCGAGTTTGGGTGGCTTGATTTCTTCAAGTGAGGGTACTGTGGGCGTGGGTTCCTGCTGGGAGGATTTAGAGGGCGTGGCTTCCTGCTGATCTAGCTTCGTGGGCGTGATTTCTTCGTGGGCGGGCTTAGGGGGCGTGATTTCTTCGTGGGTGGGCTTAGGGGGTGTGATTTCTTCGTGGGTGGGCTTAAGGGACGTGATTTCTTCGTGGGCGGGCTTAGGGGGCGTGATTTCTTCGTGGGCGGGCTTAGGGGGCGTGATTTCTTCGTGGGTGGGCTTAAGGGACGTGATTTCTTCGTGGGTGGGCTTAGGGGGCGTGATTTCTTCGTGGGCGGGCCTAGGGGGCGGGATTTCCTGGTGGTCAGGTATGGTAGGCGTGGGGTCGGGTCTTGTGGGTGGGGGTTCTTGGGGTCGTCCATGGATTAGTGCGTCTAGGGCGGCTAATGATTGTGCTCTAGGGCTCAAAGGGGGCGTGGTCGACCTCTCAGGCTCTGCCCCTCTTGCCTCAGTAGCTTCCTCATTGGCAGAGTCATCAGGGGGCGTTGAATCGGGCTCCTCTTTTGGCCAGTCAGGAGTGGGTATAGTTGCCTCAGACTCTGCCTCCTGTGGGTGTGTCTCCCTAGGCTCCACCTGACTGGTTCTCCTGAGATCAAGCTCCACTCCCCGGCCCTCGCACTCTGCCACAACATCAGGGAACAGTTGTCTCCTGACCGTCGTTGTGTCAATATCTCTCTCCTCTTTCTCCTCTTCTTCCTTCTCCTTGATATCCTGGTCCTCCTTGATCTTGCCTTCAGGGGATTCCAGCTTCAGCTCCCTCTTACTGCTGTCCTCCTGAAGTGAGAGGTCCTCAGTGCTGGATACATAGACGGTTTCAGCCTTCAGGACGCTCACCACACCCGCTACAACCACATCCGCGGCGGTGGGGGTCGAGGGCGTAGTTCCCTCGCTTTTCACTTCTTTCTCCTCGCTTTCCACCTCTTTCTCCTCGCTTTCCACCTCTTTCTCCTCGCTTTTCACTTCTTTCTCCTCGCTCTTCACCTCTCTCTCCTCACTCTTAGCTTCCCTCTCTTCACTCCTCCTGGCCCTAAGTTCTCTACTGCGTCGCAAAGGTCTCACTCTTTCCTCACTACCGTCTCTCCCCTCCTCCTCACTGCTTTCTCTGGTCCTCACCCTCCCTCTCCCCTCATCACTTCTGTCTCTCCTTCTCGCCTCACTCTCTTCACTACTCTCCCTTTCCCTGACCTCACCGTATTTTCCCCTCACGCCCCTGTGCGACCAGTCTCTCTCCCTCCTCCTCCTGCCCTCCTGTAGGATTTCCTCCTTCCTCCTCTCCACTCTCTCCTCCCTCCTTATTCTCCTCTCCTCCAGTTCCTTTCGATAATCTCGCTTCTCCGTTACCTCAGTTTCCCCTAAAATTGTTTCTTTGAGCCTAGCATTTACCACTTCGGACTTTTCCTTGGACTTTCCTATTTTTCTACGGTCGGAGGAGTACAAGTCACTCAAGTCTGTTTTCGCTATGGATTCAGTCTTTTTCTCCAGGTCCTTATCCGAGTCTCTTACCGCGGTATCAATGGTAAAATCGGATTTAAACTGCTCAATGTCCTTCTCTTTGACAGAGTCCTTAAGCACCACACTCTCAGTTACTATTAAATCAGTTTCCTCCTTTTTCTCCACGGCCACCACAATGCCTGTAATTTTCTCACAAGTTTCCCCTAAAACGCCACCGCGGGATCCGTTCTCTCTGATCCCATTTTCTGTGAGGCCGCCGCGGGATGTTTTCAAACGTTCGGTTTGCGCCACATTGTTGACATCCTTCAACGTTTTGGCACCCGGCTCCTCACCCTCGGACTGGTTCTCATGTGACGAGGCTATGGAGCTCTCCGACTGGCTCTTACGTGACGACGCATAGCCTTCTGATTGGTTCTCCCGTGAGGTGGTAGTGGTGGAGGACGTTTCGGACTGGGTGTCCTGCTTGTCGGCCTCTGTCTGACCATACTGGTGGGGAGGTGCCCAATGGGACTGGAGAGTGGCGGCGTCCTCGAAGCGTGAAGCACAAGTAACCCCGACTGGTTGCTGCTGCTGTGACCTGAGCTGCCCCTTGATCTCATCCTCACTCGCGCTCTGACGCTGACCCGTCCGACCTGTAATAAAACATGATTATTTTGCATATATTAAATAAATACAAAAGAATATCCACTTCCTCTTTACATTTCCCCATAGTATTCAAGCTAAGTCCTTACTGCACATGCACGGAAACACCGATAAAATATCAATAATGAAACTGAGTTACGCTGGTAACTAACGCAGAATGATGTATACCTTTCTTATTTACCAACAACTGGCTAGGCCATTGTTCTTATCCACTTATATTTGAGCTCTGAAATTTGAGTTCACCATATTTATAAACTGTATCACTATATCTAGATTGTATCATTTCTCGAAAAACAGAATAATCCGAGCAATGGAGTCCTTGTTCATACAGTACAATTGAATACTCACCGACATTCAGTAAGTAAAAAACTGTTAAAAAAAAACAAAAAAAAACAATGAGCCTACTGAATAACACATAAGGATTTTGCCTGGCCTAAACACAGAACTGTCAAAAGCACCAAACTCTACAGCTGCCCTGACATCCTACATTCCATGGGCTTAAAATCATTCCTCAAACAGCCTGTCCTCCTAAATCCCTTAATAACAACCCTAACACTGCAGGTAGCCTATATAAAGAAAGCCTTCTACACAGACTCACAGCTAAATAGGTCTGCCAGTTGTCTGAGGCTGAGGCACATGGTGGTGGGGGGATGAAGGGGAGGTGGGGGGCACACGTAGGGGTACTCATTGGCATCACTCCTTCACTGTGGTCACGCCTTCCCTGAGGTCATCTTCAATTAGGCTTCACAATTCTATCAGCTTCATATTCGGGAAGATTCACTTTCATTGGCGCTATTTCTCGCAGGGTGTCATTATAATATGGTCATTTTTCGGTGTCATTAATCCACTGGGGTCATATTCAGATAATAGTCACATGCACTGGGTTCATTTATTGCAGATCACTTTTACTGGAGTCGTAAGAATCAAGGTCATCTCAGGGGTTACTCGCACATTAAGGTCATCTCTAACGAGCTCATTTTCACCTTTACTATGGAGGTTGCGTTTCTATTTAAGGCATATCGTTCGAGTCGCACTGCTGTCTGGTCACATTTGCAATGACATCACAATAATTTCGACTTTCAATTGAGATCACACAAAATTAAAGGACTCACTAACTTGAGATCAAACTAACTTAAGGCCTCACTAAAATGAGATCATATAAAAATGGTTACAACAGCATAAGGTAACATTTCTCTGGGGGCACAAACTATATTATTCACCCCTAACATTTGATGATTTCGTTTCCTGTTCAAAGTTTTTTATGGCATAATAAGCATATGTAGTCGTTTTAATGTTCTGAAGTTTACTCTTCGATTACTGTATACTTTCCTGTGGGTTAAATATTTATATTTTACTGCATCATTCACGAGGAAGATTTACAGTATCCATTAAGGATTATATATATATATATATATATATATATATATATATATATATATATATATATATATATATGTATATATATATATATATATATATATATATATATCAACAACTGAGGTGCCCGTGGGGAATCTTATACTATATATCCAGCCAAGGAGAAGCAAGATGATTTTCCACTTCATATTTATTTCAGGTGACTAGTTTCGGGATGCTTATCCCATCTTCAGACCTAAAAGCATTTAAAACAATATTGCAAATTACATAAAGTTTTAAAAAACATTTTAAAATATCCATAAGAAATACAAAAAAGTTACCAAAAAAGCATGTGACAATGACCGATTACTATAAAAAATGTATTTTTTTAAAATAACAGACTAGAGTAATAAAAGTGAGAGTGTTACCTCTGTGAGTTGGCAGCTAACACTGAAAATCCTGAACACAGTGTTTCATAAAGAAAAGTGTCATAAAGCTTCTGAATCGTCAACAAAGATGGGATAAGCATCCCGAAACTAGTCACCTGAAATAAATATGAAGTGGAAAATCATCTTGCTTCTCCTTGGCTGGATATATAGTATATATATATATATATATATATATATATATATATATATATAATCACTACTGTATCATCCACTTCTAACGAGACTGATTTACACACACACACACACACACACACACACACACACACACACACACACACGAGATCTTTACTAATATTAGGGTATGGTATTAAGAAAGGTTTCGTGTCCCATGACTCGGCGACGGTTTTCTATAATATGTCCTCGTTTTCTTTCCAAGCTTTCGGCTGAATTACCTGTTTTAACATAAGTAATGATGAATGAACTGAAATATTGCTGTAAAGGTTCGAGTACTTATACAACAATAGAAGGATGTTGGGACTTGCCACACACCTTCATTAAATAAAGTTACACACAGCCAGTGGTTATAAACTCATGGGTGCAGCCTCAGGCCCTTTAGCAAATTAACTTTGATTAGCTCTGACATTTCAAAGTACTTATGCCAGAGAGAGAGAGAGACAGAGATCGGGGGGGGAGGGACTACCTTAAACTATTTTCCCTCTTCCTCTTCTATTTCCTCTAATACGCTGCACTTCCTACTTCCTTGAAAGAGAGGGGGGGGGGAGAAGCCTCTCTTACACTCTTTTCCCCTCTCTTCCTCTTCTATTTCCTCTCATCCGCTACACCTCCTACTTCTTTAAGAGAGAGAGAGAGAGAGAGAGAGAGAGAGCCATAACGGCAGCCTGCCAATGAAAACAAGGCAATGCATTCTATCCCTCTTATGGCCATCCTGTGTGTGTGTGTGTGTGTGTGTGTGTGTGTGTGTATTTCTTGTCCAATTTTAAGCGCAGATTACACACTCCGTTCCCGAGGGTCAGCGGTCTTCCTAACCCTATATCGCCACAGACCTTCCCATGTCAAAGATATTCCCAACGGCAGGTCCCACATCCGTACGTCTCAGCTGGGATTGTACATAGGATATAAACTTTTTAAGTACATACATACTGGCAAGCTGCATTTCACGATGTCTCTATGTTTACCAAAAGCTTTCCACCCAACTGTAATCTGTCTTTTTATTTCGTTTTCATGGCCTTTCGCTAGTTTTAGTATTTACCCCAAGTAACTGTACTCAAATTCTTCAACAGTTTCTTAATTTATTATGATAACGCTCTTTGGTGTATTTGAATTAAACGTCAATTTAGTTTTACTCCGGCTCATCTTCATCCCTAACTTGAGACTTTCTCCACATGTCACTCAACATTTCTTGCAATATTTACTGTTTCTGTGACTGGGACAAGGTCGTCTGCAAATCTTAAATGGTTCAAGTTTTCTCCAACTCTTTACTCCTTGTTCTCCCATACTACTAGTAGCTTTCTGAAAATGCATGTTGTAAATTGCTCGTGTGTGTGTGTATAGATAGATAGACAGAGATAAACAGATATACTGTACATACATAATATATATATATATATATATATATATATATATATATATATATATGTGTGTGTGTGTGTGTGTGTGTGTGTGTGTGTAGAGAGAGAGAGAGAGAGAGAGAGAGAGAGAGAGAGAGAGAAGAGTATGCATGAGAAAGCAAGAAACAAGTACGGATCAAGCTCCAGCAAAGGCTCGGGTAAGTTGGAGTGAGTGAGTAAGTGGGTGTCAGTGCCTAAGTGGCCCCACACTCCACATGAGTAACTGACCGAGTGCAAGTGCCTCAAGAGACAACCATTCACTGGCAAAATGTCCGCTAATTTTAACTTCATCAGGCACTATGTACTTCTGTATTCTTAACAAGGCCTCAACAATTTCTATATCTAAGCACTGAGCATCCTCCCACCTCTATATAGCTGGCAATGCGGTAGTAGGATATCAGCCTTTGACTTTTTATACTACAAGGATCTCGTCACTAAAAACGACCCAACTGAAAAATGTAGACTAGTAACAGAAACGGCTTGTATTCTTAGCAAATTCTCACAACCCAATCAAAAAAGAGAACGACTGAACAAAAATACACCCACTGCTTCAAAATTTTTAGAAACGATTCTATACTGCTATTCTATGCACAATACCACCTCCCCATTACAAGCTGCAGAAAGGGTTATCAACAGATGAAAAGACAATGATTCAAAAAAAATACTACATTTCTAAATTCGGAATGTACATGTTTTGTATTCTCTCCAAAATCTCACTCCCTGATCACTACATGTCTTACCGTGCTTGGGGGAGGGGAAGGGGTTTCGGTGACCATAAGAAAACACACACTGGGTTCAAAGCAGATATTTCCCCACCTAATTTACTTTTTTTTTTTTTTTTTTTTTTTTTTGGGGGGGGGGATGGGTGGATGTTACATATAAACTTACGTGGCTTGCTTTGTTCACTTCGTCGCCAAAATGTTCATTTTTATAATAACAAACTCATCACAGGCGCAAGAACTACTCATATGAGAAAATCGACTCAAAAGATGTATCTGTTCTTAACCGTGTCCTTGAATCATAAATAAAGATCAGGGTGTTGAAAGTTCGTTTGCAAGTCTTCAGCCTGATCGCCTTTGCAAATTACAACTTATCTCTATTCAGTCACTAATACATAAGTACCAACACCTAAAGAAGTACCGGTACAATATATCTCTCCCCAATCACGGTATTGAAGCCAGGATGAAGCAAAGTATGACCAGATAAGGAGAAATGGCGAGATGAGGGTGTCCTTGGCGCCCCGTCCGTACTTATCAAGGATTTTAACCAAACCTCTGGATGAGAATATATCTACCAGTTTTCCTGTATGAAATGTTTTGTTGCTCTAGTGTACAAAGCAAAAGTCACCCCAAGTACAAGAAAGTACGCTGATGCATAAACAGCAGACGACACGACGCGGTATGAAACGCTGCAGCAAAACAGCAGCCCATGAGTACCAGCATCCATCAACCTCTTCTTTGGACGTTTTTTCCCATATCAAGCCACTCTGCGCAGCACTGAGACCTGCCCCTTAAACCCCAGGCCATATTGTAGAAAGGAAAAACTAAGAAGTGCAGGGGGAGGAGAAAAATAAAACGAAAACAAAACGTGCTGGTGTCGGGTAGGAAGTGGACTTTGATCCTTGGCGCGTGACGTCATTTACTAACGGTCCTCTTAACCCCTTCAGCACGAGGAGGTCCTTCATTTTTACAGCCTCCAGACGATTATATTGAGCTTAGATAAAGATCCTTCACACAAAAGGAGTTAGAAAATCGCCATTAACGCTTTCACGATAATAAATAAATAATTACACGCACAATTGGTGTTTATATAATATATACCGGTGTATGTGTGTGTGTGTGTGTGTATAAATATATATATATATATATATATATATATATATATATATATATATATATATATATATATATTCTCACGCTCGTATGACGCACTCTCAACAGATTAAAGCTGTCTGACGTTAACTGCAACAAAATACTACAGTTGTCTCGGCCATAAGAGGGGTTACAAAGGTCATGGTGGTGGTGCATGAGACGATATTTGCAACCATAAACAACCGGCACAAGACGTAAACACTCTCGGCCCAACATGGCAATTAACTGACCTTTTGGCGGCCATCCAGCCAGAGGCTTTTCAGCTTTACTTCAGCTAACGCCAAACGATTTTACCTGGCCCTGCTACAAAAACAGCAGAAATAATGGCGGCCATAATTTTACTGAAACTAAAGCCTTATGATTTTATCCTGATCAAAGAAAAGGTCGAGAACAAAGAACTCTGCATTAATTCTGGCCGACACCAGTCAATTTTATCTCAACTAACATTATGGTCAAACATTAAGATGCTTTATCACATGCTCGTTAAGGCCACACGATTTTCCTCCAAAGTTTTAGCGGAAAACACTTTACATTTCATTCCAACTATTGTCATACGGTTTTACTTGGCGCTGAAAACCCTGCCACACCCAAACGTCCAAAAGACTTAACTTGCAACTATAAAGGTCTCTCTTTAAACTAATAAAATCATGTGATGGCTCAAGAATTAAAGAAAATAAACGCACTCTTGCTAAGGGGGTTAATGGAGACTCCTAACAATTTTACTACCACGGCACGTTTAATCTGACAAGGATCTCTAACACATTTCAGTCCAGTTAATGACCAGATGCCGTCACACTGTTGTGCTGATTTACCTGGTAATCAAGGTAATTCACTCCAATCCAATATGGAAAGCTCAACGAATTTATGTATTCATGACATATTGTAGTATTTAATTTGTGAGTGACTGGGCTCAATCACTTTTAAAAGGCCACTACGGAGTACTAAAGCTTACAAAAAAATGCGTAGGGGTGGCATGGATAATAATTTAAAAGTGTTCTACCATCCTCAAATCACTTGTATGCTTGATAAAACTGTCTAGTTGTAGAAACATCATCATCATCATCACCCTGACCTCTTTTTCCCCCCAACAATAAAAGCAAAGACACCCAGGACATACAACATACACTACTGACTCAACATGGTAATTAAAACTATATGACATGCGATACAGTGCTGCATGCTTGAATACACAGCAATAGCCAGGCTGTCACCAGTGTACACAGGAGAGAGAGAGAGAGAGAGAGAGAGAGAGAGCAGCCAACATAAACAGCATAGTAATAATCCTTCGTGCGTCATCTGCCCCAGAAAAAGACTAATCCCTCCACTATGACAACGTCTTTTTAAAAGTTTATTCTTCCAATCTTGGGACGATTTTATTCAACTTGGGGGAGATTGTAGAAACTCCAAGAATTACACACACACACACACACATATGTGTATATATATATATGTATATGCAGAATGACAGTTTGCAACATACCATCAGGTCGATTAAACACCTCTAAGAGCGAGGTCTCTTAGAGGTGTTTAATTGACTTGATGGTATACTGAAACTGTCTTTCTGCATACATCTGTTAACCATCGTGGCCGCATTAGCTTAAAATTCACTGGCGCCCCGACTGCAATGGGTCGGGGTGTGGGAATCCGAAAGGAAACCACGTTATGTGATGCTCTCACACCTTTTAGACCCGCAAAGGAGAGATGGTTGCTCGGCAATCGACCTGATGGTATACTGCATATATATATATATATATATATATATATATATATATATATATATATATATATATATATATATATATATATTTTGTGTGTGTGTGTGTGTGTGTGTGTGTGTGTGTGTGTGTGTGTGTGTGTGTGCTGTACAACCTTCAGTTAACCTTTCGCATAGAGATTAACTTCCTAGGTTAAATAAGATCCTCTCAAGACATCACACACACACACACACACACACACACACACACACACACACACACAGACTCAAGGGTTGATACCCTACACCATTCGTCAACCAGAATCACTCGGATAGTATTTTCTGACGCAAGACGATTTTATTCAGCAGTAAGAAAATCTTAATTGGTAAAGGATCGTCGGTTACCCACAGTGTTGCTACTTATATCTCCTGCACTACGGTCTTTTTTTTTCTCTCTCTCAATATATTCCTTCTATTTTCAGCCAATTTTATTCAGCGGAAAACGCTTGTAGTGAAGGGGTGATTATTATGCTTGTGCCTTTAACACATCCAGATATATAATCCTCCCTTCTATTGAGTAAAATCATCTGCCTGTGTCAAGATTTTTAAAAGGATGGCATAAAATGGAGAGGGTTAAGTCTTTAACTATCAGTCCAGTCATAAGGTTTCACAGAGAGACTACACCTAGCCTACTAGCAGTGCTACTCACGACACACGATATACTTTCATATAATTGTGTTCTCAGTAAACATTATCATCAGTATTATCATCATCATCATCACATTACCCACACTATCATACCCATACGGTGGGTAGGATCCAGACACAGGAAAACGAGCCATAACGCCAGTCATCCTTCATTCCAGCCTTCTAAATTCTCAATAAAGACTACATCGACATAAATACTCTCCTGGTACAATCAAATAATAAAGAACTATCACACAGGAGTAAAACTTTAAGAATAACCAGTTACTTAACGCCTTCAGTAAATGAAACATTATCTAGTTTATTCTTGTTACCTTCAGACAATTTTATTCTGCTCAGGGAAGACTTTTCGAACTGGAGGGATGAAATACAGCTAACTTTAACCTCTTCAGTACGAGAGATATTTCCTACACTCGATAAAATCAGCTAAAAGAAAACATAATGAAAATTTAAAAAAAAAAAAAAAAAAAAAAAAAACACACCGGAGCGGAGGGGTTACCATAGAAATTGTTCTTTCAAATCATCGCCGGACATTGAATACTGATTATATATATATATATAATTTTACGTAGAAGCTCTTTAAGTCCACCTTCCGCATTATCAGTAAGAGGAATAATAAATAAGAATATGAACCTCTAACTGACAGCTCATATTACAGCATACACAAACGAGAGACACTTTCTTCGCTCATTTTAACTTTTTTCTACGTGAACTCAATGTTCCTCAGCAATATACACCAAACATACACCCTGAATATTTACATTACTAACAGACCTAGAACTGAACAAAAGATATGTAAATGGTAATGCAATACCAGCTTTACAATATGCAGCTAAAGTAAGACAACAACAAAAATACAGCACATTCCTAACCACCCCAGTACCGTGCTGAAAATAGGTGACCACATCATAGCGGAAAGGTGCGGGGATAAGTAGTGGCAATACCTAATATTAACTCATACACATCATACATACGACACACACACACACACACACACACACACACACACAGACACAAACCCTATATACCACATTCTTACACAACCTAGTACAAAATAAAGGCGGGCAAATCGTAGCTAAAAGGTGTGGTAATATCCAAGTTTAACTCCTTCAACACAATGACGTCAATCCAATCTGATCTACCCATAGACAACATAACCAAGCCCAGCATAACTTTACCTTGTCTATCTAAACCTAGCCTAACCTAAACTAATCTATCCAACCTTTAGTATTTAACAAGGGCGACCAGCTAATGCTGAAGGTGTGTGGATAAGTAGCTGGTGGTAATGTCAAACTCCCACACCCACCACCAGTGTTGATGAGGTCACACACGCCCGGATGTGGTCCCGACGCTAAATACAAAAACAGTTTACATTATCGCACGCCACGTAAAGCAAAAAAACACATACATCTGAGGTATGCGAAGTAAAAAAAAAGAAAAAAAAATGAAAATACTGGACGGAGCCAAAAGATTTACTTGCTACATTAATCATTTTTCTTGCCCTTAACGGTTTTATTTTTTGCAGTAACGATTTACTTCTCACACTTAAAATGTATTTCTTACCTAAATTATATATTTCCTCCAATAACGGCAACTTCTTACATTACTGGGTTATTTCTTGCAATACTGTTTATTTCTTTGGCTATATCCACGGTGTTAATTAAATCAAAGATGTATTTCATACTTACGATTAATTCCAAACATTACACACACACACACACACACACACACACACACACATATATATATATATATATATATATATATATATATATATATATATATATTAGTATATTAGTATATTTTGGCAGAATGTTTTCTTTTATACAAAAATCATTAAAGACCAAGGCGTAGCCATTGGTCTTTAATGATTTTTGTATATATATATATATATATATATATATATATATATATATATATATATATATATATAGATATATATATATATATATACACACACACCCACACACACACTGCCTTGAATGACGAGTGAATGAATATAATGCTCAGTTCTCTGAGGAATATATTGCTGGCTCCCTCACTTTTGTTTTCAATTTCCTATTTCTGGGTTCCTCCAACCTCATTTTTAGCGAAAAACAAGACGATAAAGAAAGAAGAAGAGGGATGATGATGATGATGATGATGATGATATATTATTTACATACATTATCCATCAGAAAAAATAATACTGGTGAAATTTGCCAGATAATTGAATGATAAGCCAATTACAACCTGCTTCGATTTAACTACCAGGAATCATAATTACCTAGTTCCAGACATCATCCAGGGTGCCCTTAAAAATAAATAAACAAATAAATAAAATGCCTCAAAGCCTCTCTGTCACATTTCATCACCACTCTCTCCAATCGCTCAAAGCAGTCCTCCTTCATAGATAAAAGCATAATGAGCTGGATATCTATTCTCATACTCATACAGTAATTGTTAGGCTGTGTGACTCATGGCGGGAACCAATTAACTGTTATAAGAGAATTTACGATTGTACTGAGGCATAAATATACGAATGAATGAATGACATACACAGAGATCATGCGCTGCTTCTTTTTACACAGATTAATAGATAGACTGACATTTATATTATATATATATATATATATATATATATATATATATATATATATATATATATATATATATTAGAGAGAGAGAGAGAGAGAGAGAGAGAGCGCGCAAATATGAGAGGTAAAGGTTAATATCAGCAGCCTTGATACATTAACCTATAAAGATTTCAAGACGGGGCTGATGTCATTCATTATTTAGCCTCAAACCGGTATGCCTGGATCCTAGCCGACTGGGAGTGCTACTGGGGGGTTCTGGGGTGTAATGGGAGGAATTGGGGGAGGTCGAGGAAGAAAAAATGAGGCGTGAATAAGGTGCTGGTAGGTACTGGGCAAACTTGGGTGGTCTGAGTTTACTGGGATGGCATTTATGATGTATATACTGGGAGAAAGTAGGATGGTGTAGGAGGGCAAAAGAAGGCTGATGTCCAGGGAGGAACCGGACAAGTCTTTGAAAACTAGGACAGTGTGAGAAACTTGCAGGACCAGGGAAAAACTGGGAGAACTGGGTAGGCTGTGCGTCTGGGGAAGTACTGGTGAGGACCTGGAATAAACTAGGGTGTACTGGTGAGGAACTGGAATGTACTGGAATGATTGGTAAGTACTGAGAAGACTGGGAGACTTGAGGGACTGAGAAGAATGACAAGAGAATGAAACGGTGGGTATTGCGACAGGTGCGGAACTGGGTAAGTACCGAGAGAACTGGTGAGGAACTACGAGGACTAGGAAGATACCGAGTAACAGGACTGTACTGGTGATGTGGGTAACAGGACTGGCGAGGTACTGGTGGATTGGGTAGAGTGTACTGAACCATCCCCCTAAGACCCTTTGGTAAGTGAGGAGTGGTGGTTACACAGGGACGCCTTTATTCTATCACACCCCTCCTCTCTCTCTCTCTCTCTCTCTCTCTCTCTCTCTCTCTCTCTCAGTTTTTGTCCCTCTTACTTCCTCATATTTCTCGCTTTGCTTCTTTTTGCTCTTCTCTTACCGTTCTCTCTCCCTTCATACCTCTTCCATCTCTCTCTTCCTCCTTTAAGTTTTCTTGCTCCTCTCAAATCTCCACTTCCCTCAGCCTCGTCCACCACGATCCACTCTCTCTCTCTCTCTCTCTCTCTCTCTCTCTCTCTCTCTCTCTCTCTCTCTCTCTCTCTCTCTCTCCTTTGCTATTCTGTTCTTAAACTTTGTATTTTGAGAATAAATCTTTTTCAAATAAATAAATAAATCTTTTTCATCAAGGCTAGTCCAATTAGTACGTAACATAAGGTTTGTTTATACATGTAACCAACCAGAACTGTCTATCAATTTATCAATCTTTACCTCTGCATCGTTCTCCTATTAATATACTGCAATTAACATCAAGGGAGAACAAATAAGAATACTAAGGTCTGAGTGTCTATGCAACTCTCTCTCTCTCTCTCAATACCGTAACACAACTGCCTGACCTGTTTTCCTTCCACCCCCCCCCCCACCTTCTCTTTCTCTCCACCTCACACCTTTTAACCTTTCCACAATTTCCTCCTTCTCTCCACGCCTCCCTCCTCAAGGTAAACAAGCGACAAACAAGGAAAACGGGGGGGAAACAATCCAGATTCCCTTCCGTAGTAACAGTCACTTCCCGACGTTTAATAATTACAGTTTTCGGCCCAAATATTCACATAGCTATAACATGCATATGCCTGAAACTGAAGTATTCTGAAAAACATCGACAATACTGAATGTTCCCCGGCCATTTTCTCATTCGAGTTCGGTAATTTTTCACGCAAATGGGAAATACAACTTACAGAACAATGTCACGTCTGTTTATTATATACCGGTACGTTAATTGACAATTTTCATTTATAATACATGTCTAACAATTCCTTCACTCAGTTATTCAATCCTGCTGTAAACGGCGTTGTAAATGAGTTTCATTTCAAACAACTTAGATAATTTCGTATTAAGTACCCATTTATTCTGTGAACACTCGAATTCAAATGGAGAACAAAATCACATCCTGTGCAAACATTTAAATCATCCGAGAACACGTGAATCGAACAGAAAAACTATTTTCGCCGTCTCATAATACTTGAAAGAAAATATAATACTTTTGAGGGTTAGGTATCAAAGTTCGTTGAAATCGTACGGTAAAGTGATAACCAGTGGCTTTTACTGAAGTGTTTTGAAAATGTGAGGGGGCGGCCATATTGAGTGGTACGGGAACGAGTCTCTGGATGTAAACAAACACCGGGCTAGTCTCTTGAGCTTAGCCACTCCCCTCGCTAGGACTACATTCCTCACTCAAAAGATATTCCGGCAAAAAAAATCTTGCTTTCTCCAGGTACATCACAAAATATTTATGGAATGTGTTTATGGTTTTGGAATTTATTTTTACTGCATCATTTTCCTTTAATCTGATGCAGTTTCTACTTGCAATGAATTTCAAATGCCTCTGATAAGTCGTGTTCCTTCGGTGAGTTCATCCATTCCTACTCCCTTGTTTTTTTTTTTTTAATTCTTCCATCATTCATTCTTTTGTCCCTTTTTTTTCGTGCTTTATTCTCCATCCCACTTCTCACTCATTTTTTCTATCTTAATATACCGGTATATGCCATCTTATTCCTTTGCATCCAACGACACTTTCCTCTAACCTTCTTTCACTATTACTTTCATAAATGCCCCCCCCCCTCTCTCTCTCTCTCTCTCTGCAAAGACCACACCACATCTCCCTATCTCCATTCACATCAAAGACCTCCCTTCTCTCCCTCCATCCTCTTCCCCTCCCTTCCTCTCCTCTGATCTCCCTCCTCCACCTCTCCTTTCCTCCACGTTTTTCCCCCTTCTTCTTCATGGATATAGTATGAAGGGCAGAGGTTAGGGTAGGAAGGTATAACAGGTGAAGGGGAACATAGCGGCAGAGCACAGGTGTATGATGTAGGCTATTTGGAGTGTACAAGAACTTTTTAATATGTTCTTCTGGCACTTTATTTATATACCCAAGGTTTGCCGTACCTCACCCCTCACCCCAGCACCATGTCTCACCCTTCCTCCATTCTCGCTCCTCTCCCCTTCCTTTACATCTCCCTTCCCTTGCCTCTCCCTCAGCTCTTCTCCTACCTGTCTCATAATTATCTCCTCTCCTCCCTCAGCCCCTTGCCTATCCCCTCCCTTGTCTTTCCCTTTCCCTTCCCCTCCTTCTTCCTCCTTCTCCCCTAACTTGTCTTTCATTTCTCTCTCCTCTTGCCTCCCTTTTCTCTCACTTTCTCTCCTCCCCTCCACTCTCTTCCTTTCCCTCTTCTCAGCTCCCCTCTCTCCCTCTTTTCCCTTCCCTCAGTCATTCGCTCCCCCTTTTCCGTTTCCTTGAAAATACACAAAGAAAAATTAATAAAAAAAATAATGAATTCTAATATACCCTGGATCCTTGGAGATAAGGATGTAGCCTAAAAAAGGGGTTCTCTCTCTCTCTCTCTCTCTCTCTCTCCGCCAGTCTAGACATACCGCACCGCCCACACACTTCCCTTCCCTCTTTCTTTCCCCTCCCTTCTCCCTCCAACTCTCCTTCCCCCTCCCTTTTTTCTCACACTTTCTCTCCAATTCTTAAACTTGTGAAATTTACAGAATAAGTCTTTGTAACAATTTTAAGGCCGGACCACCATGTATGGACCATAAGATTGTAATTATATGCAGCACTGTAAATGCAACTCCTCCTCCCCCCCACCTCTCATTTGTGCACTCCCCTCTTCCACCCTTTCCTTCCCACTCCATATTCCCCTCTCTCCCTTCTTCTATCTTCTTCCCATTCCCTACCATCCCTCTCCCTCTATCCTTTCTCTTCTCCCTCTCTCATTTTGATTGATACTATCCCATTTCCTCTCTCTCCTTTTCCTTATCCTGCATCTCCCTTCATCCTTTCTCTCCCCAGTTCCGCTCCTCTTTCCTTCCCTCTCTCTCCCTTTCCTTATCCTAAATCTATCTCCATCATTTCTATCCTCACTCTTCCTTCCCTCTCCTCCTTTTCTTCTCCCTCTCTCCTTTTCCTTATCCTCCATCTTCCTTGATCCTTTCTCTCCCCACCCCCCTACCCACCCCTCCTTTCCCATACTCAGATACTGTTCCGTCTACACGTGCTTCTTCTTGTTTTTCCCTTTCTCACCACACAATTACCACCAGGGAGTACGGGAAGGGGAGTGAGAGTGGGAGGGGGTGGGGAGGGGAAGAGAGAACGAAGAGGGGGTGGAGAGGAAGGGATAGACTGAGAAGAAATGGGAAGGTAAGAGAGGAGGGAGGGGGAGGGGAGGTGAAAGGAGAGAAGTAGAGGGGAAAAAATGGGAGGGAAGGAGGAGAGGATGGAACTGAGATACAATGAGGAAAGCTGAAGAGGGGAATAGGAAAGATGACGGAAGGAATGGAGTAGAGAGGAAAGGAGAGGAGAGGGGTGGCTGGAGATCCTGGAAAGGGGAGGGGAGGGAAGAGGTGGGGAAGGGGAGAGGAAGCACATATTCAAACAAAGAGAGAACATTATCCTCAACACTTGTTCTGCTTTCACTCGTCATTTACAAACCATCTACCTACTTGTCAATTTATCAGTTCATGTTTATCTATTTATCTGTCCCACCATCCACTATTTCAACCCCATCTGTTCACCGGTATCGACCTATTTCATCTATTTTCGTCTGCATCAAGCATCTACTACTACTACTACTGTTCACCTGTCATCCCCCTCCCTCTACCCCCCCCTCTCTCTCTCTTCCATAATCTATACTCTCTTATTCTCTCCCTCTTCTCGCTTCAAGATCCTGCCTCACCATTTTTGTACTCCCTTGCACTCCTCCCCTCCCTCCTTCTTCCTTTGTGCTCAACATTCTATCGATTATTTGACCTCCTCCCACACCAGTTTTATATTCCTTTGTACTCCTCCCTTCCCCCTCTTTCACTCTCCTCTTCCTCGTCACCTCTTCTCTTGCCTCTTCCTCCTCTTGCTTCTTTTTACATCACCGGTATTCACTCACTCTCAGTCCTCTCTCTTTATTTTCTTTCCACACCATTTTGTATTCCTTTGTACTCCTCTCTTCTTTCTTCCTCCTCCTTCTGCCCCTCCCCTCCTCCTCTCCCTCCTCCCTGCTTTCTCCTCTCTCAAGGCTGCTGGGTATAGGAGTCAACACCTTATAGCGGAATCTGGCACCCCTTATAACGGTATCCGGCTCTACATATCAGCATGGGAGAGAGAGAGAGAGAGAGAGAGGGGGGGGGGTTAAAGATGCCAAGAATAATTTCAGACATAGCGAGATAAAGACATGCAGAGACACAGATAGATAGATAGATACATAGACTGTAGATTGATACAGGTACACAGGTAGATAAAAAAAATATAGTTTGGGACTGTGTGTGTGTGTGTGTGTGTGTGTGTGTGTGTGTGTGTGTGTGTGTGTGTGTGTGTGTGTGTGTGTGTGTGTGTGTGTGTGGAGAGAGAGAGAGAGTTAATGAGAACGACTAAGCAAGTGCATGAAAGTCAGAGTGAGTGCGAGTGAGGGGAAAAAAAAAAAAAAAAAAAAAGGACGAGAGAATGAATGCGCGTGATTTATTTTTTTATTTTTTTTTTTTTTTGCATTTTTTTTTTCATTCCCAAGCACCACAGCCACTCCCACATGAAACACTGCCGTTCAGAAATATGAAAAAAGGTCAAAATACATGAAATCAACAGAATACTTACAACTAAACTCAGAAGTATTAAGTTACTATTATCTAGTTACTAGTGGTGATGGTGGTGGTGATGTGATTTATTGTTCAACCTCTTTGGTGCAGAAGGTGCATCATGCAAGAGGTGACCTACACTAAGGGGGCTCTGAAGCACTTATTTAACTGCTCAGTAACAATCCCTCCTCCCACGACACACACTCTCCCTCATAACCCCACCTTACACTAGGTATACCTCTTTTATCTCCCAAAATTCTACTCTCAACCATCCCATCTCCCCCACCTACAGTCGGTTCACTTTCATCTGAGGAGATCGGGCCACGCCAAGAACTTGGGTCCTAAGTCGTGGTTAAGTATGATTTAGTGAGGCTTAGTTATGAGGCAGGAATTGCCCTCCTTGGTTACTCCTGTTGGATTATTTTCACCGGACGATACTGAGTCACACCCACAGCTTGATGCTAAGTCGTGGTGTCATGAAATTCGATGAATCTTAGTTAGGAGGAAGGAATGGGTCGCCTTGGCTTCTAAATCAACAATCCAAATCTGACACTTGGTTATCTATTTGGCTGAAATGGGTTAGGTATCGTTCTCAAAAAAAAAAAAAAAAAAAAAAAAAAAAAAAAGCTACAACCCGTCCCTCCACCTCGTTCTCGGTTCAATTCTTCTTTCAAGCATCCCGCTCTTACACACTCTCGTAACCAATCTCTCAATCTCCATTCCCTCCATTAGCACAACCATCTCAACGAACAGAATAACCTCCATTATCTGATATTACACAAAAGATGTCATTTATAACTTATTCTTGCTGCTGCCAGACGGGTTTACTCAGCTTTGTCATTTATATCTTACTCTTGCTGCTACTAGACGATTTTATTCTGACTGCAAGCCCCCGAGTAATGAAGGTTATTCTATCCCCTCTAGTTCGAAGTCTCTTCTGAGCTGAATAAAATCGCCTAGAAACAGTTAGAATACATACATACATACACATACATACATACATACATACACACACACACACACACATATATATATATATATATATATATATATATATATATATATATATATATATATATATATATATATAATGGCATCACCAGGATGAAGAGGTTTTCTTAACACCTAACCTGGTTCATGAGTACTGATGTTATCCTTACTATGACACTGTACAATCACAGTGAAATGCATTAATAACCTCAAAGCTGTCAACAACTAAACTTCCTCAACACTATTTTAAACACAATTTACAAACCTTGCAATAACTCAATATAAAACAACAGCCTTTATTTTTCAAAAGATTTGTTCATCCGTCAGTACAAGTTTCTTCTTATTTTATTCTTCCTACTGACAGACGATTTTATCCCGCTTATGGAGTAACTTAGAAGTGCTGCGGTTTGAATCACTGTCCATTAACCCTACATTAGCTATCAGTAGGCTTCCCTACGCTGGATAAAATCGTCTGATGGCAGCAAGGATAAAATGCAGAAAGTAAGATCTTGAAACACGTAAATGCAAATCAGCACAGTGGCAGAACTATCATAAGTGTTTCCAACGCAAATTCTCTGCATTCACTCCATACCATCACCATACCTCAGTATTTACTTACCACACACATTGCCACAAACCTTTACTACGCCACAGCCTCATTAAATCACACACACACACACACACACACACACACACACACACACACACACACACACACACACACACACACACACATTAACTTACAACACCCAACCATCAATCTACCGCATGCACCACACCACCACATTATATCACATTAAATCACCACACCACCACATTGCATCACATTAAATCACCACACCACCACACTGCATGACATTAAAGTACCACACCACCACACTGCATCATATCAAAACACCACACCACCACATCAAATCACCACAACACCACATTAAATCACCACACAACCACAGTAAATCATCACATACCACCACATTAATCTCATTCATCACACCAACACCTACACATCACTACATCAGCCTAACTCATCACACATCATCACCATTTTGACTCGTCACACATTAACTATTCACACATTCATATTTGTCACCATAAACTACAATCAACCCTACTGTCACACATCACCACGGTCACTACACACCATCCTATTAAATCACCACACACACCTCACATTAATTCGCATCACTACTACAACTCTTCATCACACATTTCAATAAAGTCCCACATAAGCAATACAAGACATTTCCAAGCCATCACACTCACCACATTCGCCACATCACAACCAGTCATCACACGGAAAGACCACTGATAACACCACAACTCACACCATCACAAACACACACTTTACATTTAAGGTACTAATGACGTCAGCATTGAAATGGCTGGCCTACCACTTGAAAACACACACACACACACACACACACACACACACACACACACACACACACACACACACACACACACACACACACACACACACACACACACACACACACACACACACACACACACACACACACACACACACACACACACACACACACACACACACACACACACACACACACACACACACACACACACACACACACACTGCACCATTAAATATAAAGCCAACATTATGCCGACGGCACTTTTCCCACCAAACAGAATCACTTTCTTTAACCCCTTCAGTACGTGGGTTTTTTTCTTTCTGTTTTTGCTGCAGCCTAACAATTTTATTCATCTTATGAGGGACAACAGAAACCTCTCGTAGTGAAGGGGGTTACAACAGTTTTTCATTAATTCATTCAGCAGCTGTACCAAGACGTGTATATATTTCTTGATCTTGCAACCGCCAAGCTATTTTCTTCAGCTAAGGGAAGGCGATGCGTCCTGATGGCTTTAAGCTTATTTTGCCAACTATACTTCCCAACCAGAGCACGTTTCCTGCACTTATACTTTTCGCACTGTCCTACTTTTCCTGCCAAGTGAAATACGTCTTATTTTACTGTGCATACTTTCGGCCAATAACTCCTCGACACCTCTGAGATTCTGAACTAACGAGGTGAATATCCAACTCATCTTATTGTTAAATACTTCGGCAGATTCTCATTAAGTCTGAACATTGTTTCTAAAACAACGTATGAGAAATAATGGTCAGATTCCAACTGGACGAATTATTGCTGATTACTTTAGCTACATCCAGTTAGTCATTGACACGATTTGAGACGGTGTAAATGAACTAATGACGGTAAATGTTCTTGTCTGAGATTCTAGCCTATTTGATTAATGATTGGTTATTAGTTTAGCAGCCTCTAAACAGTTTTTGATAATTTCCAAGCGGGTGCAAAGGAGCTAACTGACAGCAACTGTACTGCCTTCACACACAACATTCTTTCGTAAATACAGGCTAACATTATTTTCCTCTCCCCTCCCCCACATAACCCTAGAACCATCATTCCGACAAACATATCACAGTCCTCCCCTACATGCACTTTCTCTAACAAATTCCAATTCAATCCTTCACTGTGGTCTGTTTTTCACATACAACACTTTTTACGCTGCCAGCATCACTTATAACACTTTTTACGCTACTTGCATTACTGATAATTTTTCTTTGCGCCATCAACATTGCGTACACTTCATGTTCCTTGTATCACTTGACACTCTTACGCCGTCTGCATTATTTAAGACACTTGTCACGCTACTTCTTAAGCTATAAAGACTTTTGTTTACACTACTAGCTTCACTTATGACACTTTTCCGCTACCACAGTCAATTATTTCTTCGATACCTAGTCTACTTACTGCACTTTTTCATTACATCACTTAATACACTTCAACGCTACCATCATTAATGACACTTTTACGATACTGTCCTTATTTAACACACTTTTTACAACACTTCATACGACACTGTTTTTTAATCGACCACTATTACATAAAAACACTTTCACAACCAGCAAAAAATTCTTCTCATCAAACAAATCACTTTCCCTGTCAAACCAAGCACTTTTTCTCACGTCCAACGAATCACTCTCTTTCTCTCTCTCTCTCTCTCGTTCTTTCCTCTGGCAGTCTGTTGTTTCCCCTCCTGCAACCTGCACTGTCATGCTGGCTCAGGAGTGGAGCAATTCTCTATTTTCTCTCCATCTCTCATTCTGCTCTCTCTCTCTTCAAAGGAAGTGGGAAGTTTATATGATTTTTCTCAATGACTTTTCGTTTCCTGCATGCGCTAAAATGTCTCACATTTGTTCACTGTTCAATTAACTCCGCATTACCTTTCAGGGGGGTAATTGTGATTAAAGTTCAATGCGACTTTTTGTCTGTTTCACACACACACACACACACACACACACACACACACACACACACACACACACACACACACACACAGGGGAACGATGGCAAGACGTACACAACCACCCAAACATCCAGACACACACACAAGAGGCGCACACAGATACACACACACACGGACGCACACGGATCCAGTCATGTACGGATGGAAAGAGCCAGACTTGGAGGAGATCTAGTGCCCACCAGTGCCAGAGTGCCACTGAGTCTGAGTCTTCTTGGCATGCTGTACTGGTATTGCCCTCCCTCCACCCCCTCCTCCCTTCTCTCTGCCCATCCTCCCTCTCCCCTTCATACCTCCCCCGCTACCTCCTTGTCTCTCTCCCTTCCTCCCTTCTTACCTCCTTTCATACCACTTACTCTCCCTCCCCTTCCTCCTTCACTTCTTACCTCCCTCCCCCTCTCCCTCCTTCCCCCTTTTGCCTCCCGTCCTCCCTTACCCTTTCTACCCTACCCGTTTTCCCCTTCCGTCCTCTTTACTCCTCTCATTTCATCCTTTCTCTCTCTCTCTCTCTCTCTCTCACACACACACACACACACACACACACACACACACACACACACACACCTCCCCCCGCTTTCATCCTTCCTCCCTACCTTACTATCCTTCATCCATCAATCACTCCCACCTTCCTTTCCCTTCATCCTTCACCTCCTCCTTTCCTCTCTCACATCCCTCCCTCATTCCTTCTTTTCCTCTGACCATCTATTTATCTCTCTCATACTTTCTTATCTTCCTTTCTCCCTCCTTCACATTCAACCTCTCTCTCTCTCTCTCATACCCTTTCTATCCTAATCGTCTCTCCCTCCCCGCTTCCCTTCCCCCCCCTCCCTTCTTTCTATGTATGCGGCACCCTTCCCCATTTTCCTCTCTCTCTCTCTCCCTCTCTTACGCCATCCGACCCTTGACTTGACCCTTCCCTCGCTCCTCTCTCTCTCTCTCTCTCTCTCCCTTGCACCTCCTCCCTATCTTTATTCTTTATTTTACCTTCCCTCTCGTTCTCTCCTTTATTTTGTTTTTTTACTTTTCTCTACTTTCACTTCCCTGTCCTTTCTCCTCTCCCTCTCTCTCTCTCCCTTACTGTCTCTTCTCTCCTCCTCTGTCTTTTCTGCTCTTTTTCTCTTCAACCTTTTCTTTATTTCCCTCGTCTTTCTCTTTTCCTTCTCATCCCCTTCCATACATTACCTGTACATGTTCCTTCTCCTCTCCTTCCATCCTCTTCTCCCTCCCATTTCCTCTTTTCTCCCTAGATCCATTCTGTACTCGCTCCTTTCCTCCTCCTTTCTCTCCCTCACCTTCCTTCTGCAATTGCTCTTTCCCTCACTTATCACACTCTTCCTTTCCTTCCCCCATTTTTTTTCTTTCTCCGTTCTAACCTTACCTCTCTCTCTCTCTCTCTACCCCCCCCCCCGGTCCCTTCCCCCCTCGTTCTCCTTCACCTCTCACCTCCTCCCTCACGTTCCTTGGCAATTTCACTTTCTTTCCTATTTCCCTCCCCCTCCTTCGTATCCTTCCTTCCTTCTCTCCTTCCCTCCCTCTCTCCTTTCCTTCCCTCCCTCCTTTTCTTCTTCCCTCTCACCTTCTCTCTTTACATCCTTTCTTCTTTCATTCCCTCCCTCCTCTTCTTCTCACCCCCTCCTTCCCTCTCTTCTTCCTTCTCTCTTTTTTTTTTCCTCTCTCTCCTACCTTTCTTCTCCGTTTTGCTCCCACCTCAACTTCCCCCTCTCCCTCCCTCCAACTAATCCAGACAAATTCTTCCCTCTCACACATCCCCTTTTCATGACTCTCTCTCTCCCTCTCTCTCTTTGTTTCTCTCTCTCTCTCTCTCTCTCTCTCTCTCTCTCTCTCTCACACACACACACACACACGAATTCTTACTTCAAACACACTTAAAGCCAGACACATTCACTTCTCTCTCTCTCTCTCTCTCACCCACACCCATACCTCCCCCCCACACACACATTCTAACTTCAAATAATTTTTCACGCATCCAGACACATTCATCTCTCTCTCCCTCCCCCCCTCCCTCCCTCTCTCTCTCTCTCTCTCTCCGTGACACATGGGTGAGCTTTAAATGGCCTGATGTCTGTGTCTGGCAGATTTGGCGCCCCCTCTCTCCACCCCCAATCCCTCTCACCCCTCTTTCCCCCACCCTACCCCCTCTTTTATCACCCTCAACCCCTGTCCCTTCTTCCTCCCCCTGTATTAAGCGCCCCCTCACTCTCCCCCTCACCAACCCCACCACTCCCCTCTGTTTTCTCCACCACTCTCCTCTCTGTCACCCTTCTTTCCTACCTCTATGCTTCTTCCAATTATTACCTCTCCCCGTCCCCCACCCTTCCCTTCTTTCTGCACTCACCCCCCACTAAGAGAATTTCCCCTCTCAGTCTCTATTACTAACCTGACTTCTACCCCCACTCTCTTCAACCCCTCCCCCTTCCCATTCCCATCCTCTCACCTCCCACTGAGACAAATTCCTCTCTACATCCCCTAGCAATACTTTCTTCCACCCCCACCCTCTCCACCCCTCTCTCCCCCACCCCCTGCCCACACTGTCCTCTCTTACCCTTCAAACTACAGCCTTCTCCTTTCCTCCTTTCCCTCTGCTTTTCCTTACCCCCCTCTCTCTCCTACCACTCCCCTCCCCTCCCTTTTTGCTCAGTCCATTACTCTCCCCACCCTCACCCCGACCTCCTACCTCCACCTCACCCTCATCTCTTCTCCCCCACTAAATGATCTGACGTCCCCTCCCCACCTCTTCCCTTATGTCCTCTCTGCTTTCCTTTCTCCCCTTCCCTTATTTACCTAATATTCACCCCTCTCCATACTTTCCCCTCACCCTCCCTTCTCTATCTTCTTTCCCCTCCTCCATTTTCGCTTGTCATTTTCCTCTCCCTTTCATTTTTTTCTTTCCGAGCTTCCCTCTCCTTTCGCACAATTCTCATCCTTACTCCTTTTCCTCTCTCTCCTCCCCTTCCCCCAGCCCCACTCTTCTCTAGTCCCACTCCCCCTCCTCATCTTTCTCTCCCTTACCTCCTCTACCTTCTCTTGAACCCTCCCCCCCTCCTTCTCTCTATCTATCTATCTACACTTCCTCCCCTCCACTCCCCCTAACTACCCTCCCTATCTTCATCCCTCCACCCCTACCCACCTCTCAGTACATTCCTAACTGATATTTATTGACGTCAGCTGAGCCTCCAATTATTACTTTTAGTTCCAATTGCAATTATTCACAATTAAAACAATGATAAACGTATATACTGTTAACTAATTAATGTATGTCAGAATAGCTGAGGACATTGAAAAATAAATATAAAACAATTCATGAGCACTACATCTTCAATAAATTCTGATTTACTGTAGACACACATTTACACAACTTCAAAAATACACAGGCGATGCACAAACAGACCGTATACCCAAACATACATTACTATCCACACTAAGACCTTATCCATACATAAACCACGTACATGGCATAAGCACATCCGGAACTCTACACGCACATACACACGTACACCGCATCCCATCCACATACACTGTACACCCTAATACATTCTGACATACACATTCCTCACACACACGACTACACTATCCCACATGCATAAACACCCTGAAAATACAATAGTTCATACACTGCACACACACGCCTTCAATGTATCCCACAGAGACACACCCTATCAAAATACATTCCATCATACACTACTTCATACACTCCGCACACGCACGTACCCACACCCACTTGACGTCAGAGGCCGACTGGGACCGACTCCGTGTCTAACCGACCACAGTTGGCGCGGTTTTTTGTCTCACCGCGATGCCATAACTTTAACTTTCATTACTATTTTCACTCTCACATCCCATTTATAGACGCTTGATTTATTACTTTTCACCTTTAGCAAAACCCGAAATAGTTGTCAGCACGAAGGGGAGAAATTAAAACGTTGAAATAAGGCGGGAAATGTGGATAATATGTATATAAATTTGGAGATCTCGTGTTTGTCGATGCTGCCACATGAGTTGCCGTAAACGCATTTTCACACCAATTTTCCTGCGGTTTTCCCACTTGTTTCGTCCTTTCAGCAATTCCAAAACGATATAATTAAACTATAAAATACTGGGTTAATTTTCAATGCACATTTCCAAACCCGGTACTCATAATCAAAGAAATTATGATACATATCGACGATAATTCAGCTGCTAATAACTTTTATTCGTGTTGTGGGTGGTGTCTAAGAGAGAAGGGTAGGAGGGACGAGAGGGGGAAGAAATAATGTAAGGCGAAAGGTGAAGGATAAGAGAAGGATAGGGAAGACGTGAAGAGAATGCACATGGAAAGAGAGGCAGAGAAGAAAATTATAAGGATATAGGTATGAAGAGGAGATGGGAAAAATGGAATCACTGGCCATGGTTCCTTTGAAGAAAAAGCAACAATTCCAGGTGTAAACAGGTACAGGTGAAAACAAAACCACGTGTACACAATCGCAGGTGTGTAAACAGTAACCATGACAAGAATCACATAAATCGCGGAACTCAGCCACAAATAATCAATTACAAATCAAACATAAAACAAAAATAAAGGACTCAACGCAAAGTTTATTTTTCAAACTATTTTCATATCCAAATAACTTTTAAACATTTTCAGAAGTATATTTTTTGGAGGTTAATTACGGTTTATGGATTACAGTATTTTCAGTATGTCGTATTTCACATTATTTTCCGACAATATTTTAAGAAATATTTTTCCACTATATCTTTCGAACTATTAATCACTATTTTTCCGTCTCTGGTACCACTCTCCTGCCTCTCCCGGTCCCTGCCTCACACTGCCCCTGCCTCACACACACTGCCCTCCTCAAGGCCGCGCTGTCCCCCTGAAAACACACACACACACACACACACACACACACACACACACACACACACACACACACACTGGTATCCACACAGGTACCTACGTTCAAAACACACATACACACACACACACACTAGTATCCAGCTTCAGTACGTACAGACACACAAGTACCCACGTTCAAAACACGCACATACGTAGCCACATTCAGAAACACACACACACACACACACACACACACACACACACACACACACACACACACACACACACACACACACACACACTCGCACCGCTTTTTAATGGTTTTGAAATAAAAATAAAATTAAAACTGGCTTGACAAAGGTAAGATAAACTCAATCGACTTTACTTGCTAAATCTCTCTCTCTCTCTCTCCGCACTGATAAACAGAACACAATTACCCACACGCACTCTGCATACACAAGTACAAAAGATGAAGCATACATACACACACAGGTACACACATACAGACACAAGTACACACACACACACACAGGTATCCGCGTCACACACACACACACACACACACACACACACACACACACACACACACACACGAGCAAAGAAAACAAACACGTCATAAGAACGCACAGGTGGGTAAAATGGCGGCCAGGTGGATGGACGGAGGGATGGATGGACAGACAGTTGGTTGGTTGGATAGCTGTCTGGTTGATTGGTAGGTTGGATGGATAGTTGGTTGGTTGACTGGCTGGATGGATGGATGGATGGTGGAAAGGATGGATGGATGGACACACGGTTTTATGCACAGATGGGTAGATGTCTGCACGGAAAGAGTAAACAGATGAATCAAAGAATGGATATACAAACAAATAAATGGCTGAAGTGACTGGCAAACAGAGAGATACGGACATACATACGGACAGACAAATAACCACGCACGTATTAGTATTATTAAAAGCACCGATTAAAAAATTAAAAAACAAACATAAAGATAGATAATAATGGATACACAGCTACATGGGAGGGCAAATGGATGGATGGAGAGCCGGCTAGTGGATAGGAGGTGGGTTACGTCATCCACTGTCCCTAGAGGTGAGTAAGGACGCGGGGGAAGGGGACGAGAGAATGGGAAGAGGGGTAAGAGGAGAAATGGTGAGGAGGTGATGAGAGCGAAAACAGGATGGGAGGAGAAAGAGGGAGGAACGATAAGAAGGGAGGAGGAGGAGACTAGAGAATAGGAAGAAAGAGAGGAGAGGAGGAAGGATAAGAAGGGGGAGGAGACGAGAGAATGGGAAGGAGGAGAGGAGAGGAGAGGAGAGGAGAGGAGAGGAGAGGAGGAGAGGAGAGGAGAGGAGAGGAGGGGAGGGGAGGAGAGACAGAGGAAATTGTAAGAAAGAGAGGATGATGGGGAAGGGAGGGAGAGAAGGAAGAGGGAATAGGATAGGTGAGGGAGAAGGAAAGGAAGGAAAAAGGACAGAAGTGAGAGAGAAGAGGAGGGGGAAATAAAGGTACACAGAGGACAGGAGGAGTAAGGAAGACAGAGGAGGTGGTAATGGAGGGGAGATGTGTTCGGAGTCAAGGGGAGGAAATGGCACGAGCGGATGGAATGGGGGTGGGGAGGAGAGGGGAGGGAAAGAAAGCAGAGAGCTAAAGAAGGTGCGAACAGAAATGAAGGAAGAAGAATGGAAGGGAAGACGAGGAGGAAATATGGAGGGTGAGGGAGATAAATAAGAAGGGGAAGAGAAAGAAAATGAAGAGGGAATGAATGGAGATGGGGAAAAGAGAAAGTACGAGAAGATAAAGGATAAAGGGGGTGTGGAAAAGAAGGAATAAGAGATGAAACGGAAAGGGATTGAATGAGAAGAAACGAATGGAATGGGAAGGAAAAGAAAGCACGAAAAGAGAAACAGGAAAGAAGAGAGGTGGAGAGGAGGGGAAAGAAACGAAGGGGAAAAAAGGATACGAGGAAGGAGGATGAGGGAGGGAAAATGAGGGAGAGAAAGCGGTAAAGAAATCAGTTTACAAATAAGTGACTGAGAGAGTGAGTAGAGGTGGAAGGTCAAAGGTATCCAAAACTATTTCCTCTCTCTCTCTTCTCTTCCTTCTCTCTCATATCTTCTGTTCTCATTATCTTGTTACTTCCATTCCCTCTTTAGTTTGTCTAACGTATACCTTAATCTCTCTCTCTCTCATATTCTCTTCTCATTTCCTTGTTTCTTCCATTCCATCTTTATTTCACTTGTCTAACGTGCTTAATATCATCTCTCTCTCTCTCTCTCCCTCTCTTTCAATACAAGTGGCCGTTGTTGTGGTGCTGTTGAGTCACAGTAAATAATAACGATATCACACAAGAGCCAACACTTATAAACAACACATCCCCAACACACACACTCACCTCATACAACACATTCACAGCACTTCCATCACATTACCTCAAGTCTCTTTCCCTCTGCCTATAATCTCCGTCTTAATGCAATGTGTCCAGGCATCTCGAAATGAGCGGATAATGAATTAGTCCTCTCTCTCTCTTTGAATCGGATGTTTCGCATGCTCGCTGTCTTGGACTTTCCTTTTTTCTGCATAAAAAACACAGTTCACAACATCCAGCTAATTCATTCCAATCAATATTCACATTCCAACTGGCCTTCAACATTTATTCACCTTGTACAACTTAACTTCAACTAATATTAAGTTTAACAGCACACCTAAACTGAATACTTAAATGTCAATTTCGTGTCGTGTCATTTATAAAGACTTCACCACGCTTGCATGCGTCAGACTTGGTCACCTAATGGTGGTTCTCTACACTGCTCGATCTCTGGCAGCCTCCCTATTCAGTATTTTATCCCACTTTATGACTTCCTCCCAGGTCTTTTTTTTTTTGGCCTGGTTCTTGCAACCCTACCCCAGACATTCACAACGCTTACCCTTTACTCACAACTGTCATCCTCCATCCTCTCAACATGCCCAAACTATCTCAATCTACCCCTCCTCATCACAACACCAACAATCAATCGCAATCCTTGCCCATCCAGGCCTCGTATTCAAGGACGCACTACACATCCATCTACAGTAATCACTGTCATTCCTGTACGTTTGAGCCAACGAATATCCTCTTCCTTTACTGGGCAGGTCTCACTACCACACAGCATTACTCAACATGCCGCATACAAAGATCCCTTAGTAGGAGAGGCCTCTCAATATTAGGAGAGACAATAGTTCCCTGAACTTCCTCCGACCATTCCTTACCCTAGTCACCCTATTACACGCACACACACATATAGATAGATAGATAGATAGATAGACAGATAGACTGATAGATATAGATATATTGATAGATATACCGTACACACACACACACACCTTGAACAAGCTTCCAGAACTTAAGAATTCTAGCCATCAGTCCACTGCCAAATGCCTGTATCACAATTTATCCTGGGTGGCCGAGATAAAAATACCTCAACGACCCCCTGTTACCATACACCACCATCACCTGCACCATCATCAACATAATCCCGACCTGATTTCCCTGTAGGGTCAGTAAGCGGGGTGGCTTTGGATCCAGCGATAGGACACAGATGCGAGAACTATTAACAAACCCATGCAAAATCGCTCTCATTCATTTCCTCGCTATTTACAGGAATATTCTGGGACCCTTCTATTACCACAAAGAAAAAATTCTGTCCAGTTAATGTAACGCCATATTCAAGGACTGACATTACCCTCAGTAACCTTAGTGACCTATGATCCTGCCCGACCTCACATACACCTTACCTTCACCAGTATTAGCACCTATGATCATGATGTCCTAAATATTTTATATGAGAACAAGAAAAAATGATGCTCTATGAGTAATGATCTAAATATTTCAAATACAATAGTTACAACAGCAATAATAATAATAATACTAACTAACGGTTACATTTACTTACCCGACAGTATGGCAGCACGTTCCCTTCTCCAGTCTGAACTAGTATCCCCTTCGCTCCCCCGTGCTCTGTGAGTAAAATAAGAGGCATAACTTCAGTAATACTGACTCTCACGCTTAACCACAATTCACTGCCCTATCCTCTTTTTTTTCTCTTTCTATTTACTGACAATACATCTTTTTGCCAGGTTCTTTTCCGCCTTTCCGTCCGCCCATCTCTCTTCCCTCCTTTAATTCTTACTATCCTGTGTCCCGTTTTTCGTTCCTTTTAATAAAAATTTTGTTCATGTTCTATTTACATAATTACAGATGTCTCAATTTCAATCCTACCTTCTAATGGCTTTTTGTAATTACGTATTCTGTACATTTTCCAGGTTGAATTTTTCCTACAGCTTTCCCCAGTCTAAGTTTGTGGCAAAAATAATGAACATAAACGAAAAAGCTTATACTCAACTGCAGTGCAACTCGAGCACATTATGAGGGAAAAAGAAACAGGATAGAAGGGTTACCCCTCACTCTCCTGTGCCGTCACCAGGCACATCTATCAACGCCAAATCCGTACAAAATGAAACTGAAAGAGTTTATATTTATGTGTTGTCTCTACTCCCGTACGCTCTCCGAGAGAGATTAACAATAACACTAATAAAGTGAACACTAAAACATATGACAACCACAAAAAAGGCCTAAATTATTTGCTAAAACTCGTGCAATCGACCGAATCAGTCAGTGCACATAAAGTCCACTGCAGAACCAGACTCTCGGAATGGAGAGAAGGATAACTCGTACCACACAACACCAACTAAAGACTGGAGGCCGTATTCTCAATGGCATACGTGGCTTCGTATTTTCTTCCTTTACTCTTTCTTTTGCCTAAACGCTTTAATATTATACAGTATTTTACCTACATCGTTCTGACATTACCTACCGTAGACACAATTACACCAAATACACACAAGAGGATACTGGGGCGTAAAGTGCAAAACAGATCGCTAAGGAAAAGGTTTTATGAAATCACCAAAGCCACTTAAAGTGCCACGCTGGCTGGCATGGGAACCACCACTTACAAGACACAAGATCTCTAAATTCAATTACCACGCTAATATCTAAATCTGGGGAACTCTTGACTATCAGGCAAAGAATCTCTCTCTCTCTCTCTCTCTCTCTTCTCGTCTAGTCTCAACACGTCTGTCTCTCTCTTTTTTTCTCTCTCTTCTAACCTGTTAGTGAGTAGGTCTTGGCGTGCCCTTGGTCCGTATCTGCTCTGTAGGACCGAAGACCATGCCTCCTGTTCACTGCTGCTGCTACCTCCGCCTACTATCCTGTAGCTGTCGTCACCATCCTCTCGTCCCCGCACCCTATCACTTTCATCACCTCCACGGGGCGACCTGGCCCAGAAGATAATTTCAATAGTGGAAAAATAACATCATCATCATCATCATCATCATCATCCCACATGCCGAATTCACACGTAAGATGAAGCGAGGTAAAAAAAAAAAAAAAAAATGAAAAGGGGAAACACAAAATTGGGAGAACCATCAAACAGCAAATCCATTGAACTGTGACACATAGCCATACTGATTCAATAATGCATTAAAATATTTGCCTCAATACCCCAAACAATATTCATCCACATTTCTTTTAAATCTTTGATGCGCTTCAGACAGACACAAGCAAATACTTCGTTTTCAAGTTAACAAGGAGGCGTAACCCTTGCCATGTGCACTTTTATACATATTCCATCCATCCACTTCGTCTCCTTGTCAAATTCTCAGATTTCTCGACTTCCATACCTTGCCTTCTCTAACATTCATTTAATATATTATTCCACCTCTTCCTTTGCTTACAATGTCTCCTAATACACGCAAACTCATTCCTATACACCCTTTTCACCACCTATTGATATCCTTTTTTTAATACAAAAATACAAGCAAGCTCTCTCCTACCCTTTTAAAATGGATTTCCTAGCACCACATTCTTCATGAATCTATTTCCTACTCACTCCAATATATGCGACCAACACATATTCCCTAACAGTCCCATTCTCACTGCTCTCACTCTTGACATTTCCCACTCATGCCATGTCAAAGTCTCAAACCCGTAAGTTAATGTGGGCACGAACACACTTTCACGCAATCCTCTTCCAGCCTCTATACTTAGTCCTCTGTGGTGTGTAAATGCCTTCTTAGTACTGGCAATCTCATTTCCCCGATCCACTCCACTCTCCACTACCTTAGCACTTCTCTTTTCTATTCTTACACCGAGGTTCATCATATTTGAAAAACTCTAACCTCATTCTCCGCCCATTCATCACTAGTTTCACTCCCACTTCCCTAACTCATGTTTTGACACTTCTTATTACCCCAGCCATACTGCACGGAGCAACCTGGGACACATCACACACCCTTGTCTCATTTCATCCTACCACACACATTACATTATACCTTCCATACCTCTTCACCTTTATATATATATATATATATATATATATATATATATATATATATATATATATATATATATATATATATATATATATTACAACTATCTTCCTATCCTTCTCACAAAGCAACTTCTCCATTATCTGCCTCACACCAATTATTAGACCCACACATCCCTAATACTATTAAAACCACCCTGTTCATCACTCACATGACTTATATTTAACTACTTTTATTATTATTATTATTATTATTATTATGATTATGTTTCTCACAACACTCGGTTCCCTTTATTTTTGTACAAGGGTACAATAACAGTCTGTTTCCACCACAATGGTATACACCTCCACTCATCGATTAACAGTTCACTCCACTCTCTCCACTACCACTAACAGAATCCTGCAGGCACCTCATCAACACCTGTTGTCTTGCCATTACATTCTATTTGCATCATACATAAAAAGATGTCTCAGTGCTACTCTTTCCTTACGGTGATAACTGAAGGTGCATCTCATCAGATTATGCTTTGTAAACTGACTCCCATAATGGAACTCTTAAAAACTCTCCCTTACAGACACAGCAACTATGATGATGGGGGATATGTACAATATTCAAACACGTGCTGTTCAGGTGCTGTGCTAGGTGTGAGGCTGGCAGCAAGATAGTGGTATAAGTGGTGGAAAGGTTCTACTATATAATGCAGCTGTGAAGTAATCATATGTATCGTTGTCTATGTATGACGATGGGGAGTTGCTTTACTGATGTGTTCAAGGATGCATATTATGGGTCCGGCCAAGCAACTTACTGTTGTGCAGTGTCGTGCCCTACTGTGACAGGAGGGGATATGTTGCGTAAAGAAGGGGAAAAAGTGCACGGTAATATACAAAACGGCAGGGAAGGGAGGGGGGAAGGTGCAGTGCAGTGCAGTGCTGTGTAATATAATATAGCTGGAGGATGTACGAGTATACTATAATTCGGCCACACGTGGTGTAACGTTGTGCAGTATGTGAAGGCAGACATGTAATGTGAGTAGCTTACTTGAGGTCGAGGCGTGAGGTGAAGCTGGTGCGCCAGTCTGGCTTATTGGGTGAAGGTGGTGGTGCCTCAGTCTTGGTGGGTGAGGATGGGGCTTTACTGGCAGCGTCCCTCGTAGGTGATACAGGACCCAGCTCTAGGGTGGTTGGGGCGGCGGCGGGGATGGGGGTTCCCTCCCCCTTGGTGGGTGAAGGTGCTGAGGTGCGGTTCTTGGAGAAAGACTGGAACCAATTCTTGTGTCTGGCCAGCAACTCCTTGTGCTGCTCGTGTGCCGACAGCCGCCGCTCCACCCCCGTCCCCCCACCACCCTGGGGCTTCACTGGGGGCTCTGGGCGCAGTCGCTGCCCTGGTCCCAAACTCGACTCCTCATTCTCACCCGGAGGTGGCTCTGGGGGTTTCTGTTGTCCTGAGTCCAATTCCTGGTCTTGGCGGGGCTCCGGGGTGGTGTCCTGGCTCCTAGTGGTGGTAGTGGTGGTGGAGGGGGGCCAGCGGCGGGGTGGGTCGGAATCTGTGCTGGAGGTGGAGCTGGGGCGATAGGGACCCACGGAGGGGTGGTGGGGGGCGTGGCCATTCGCGGTGCGGGGCGCCCCAGGGGAGGGTGAGCGTGAGGACGTGTTGGAGGACCTGGCGGGGGACACTGATTCCCCTCGTACTCGGTCTCCTGGCCCCAGGGAGCGCCGCACCCCATCACCAACCCCAGGGGCCTCTAGCTTGGTTTGCAGGCGGGACACCACCTTCAGCTCAGGCCGGGCTGCCAGGTCGGGCTTCTTTACAGCCGGGGTGGGCTTGGCGGTAGTGGGCACTGGGGCTCGGCGGGGCTGGGCGGCCTCACCCTGGCCCATCTTCTCAAAGAGCGCCCTGGCTGTGTTGAAGCGTGCCAGGTGCGACTCCGTCCTGACCACCGTGGCGGCCTGCGGTGCCTCACTCCCGCTGCTGCTCTCATCACGCCCACCACCACCCTGGAACATTCCCGCGATCTTGGACACCTTACCCGTGTGCGGCCGCCCGCCACCCTCATCAATCACGCCCTGCAAACAAAACAGCAATGCTATTCAAACCACATTTACCGAACAATACAAACTCTAATGGTACATTCCCATAACATCTATGCATTATTTTTAAACACTCTAATGACTCCAATAAAATATACAAAATCTTGTAAATGTTCACGAGAAGATAGTCCCATAAATAAAAGTAGTGATGATGATGATGGTAACATAAACATGATGAGGCTCAGTAAAGTCAAGCACATCGCCACCATCTCATCCAGCTAAGTCTGCCCTATACTGCCGTTCTCTGTGAGTGAAACCTGACGTGCACTGGCCGTAGAATTGTTGGTCAGGCATGGTTGAACGACCTGCCTACCTCGTCACGCAGGGGGTAGGCAGGTGGCTGGACGGAGAGGGAGGGAGGTAGGCAGCGGGTAGGAAGAGGGTGGGGAGATAGATACCGGGTAGAAAGGGATGGGGAGAGAGGCAGAGAGGGTGGGCAAAGCGGGTGGAGAAATAGAAGTTTGCCAGAGGGTGGGAAGGTAGGCTTGGAGGTGGGAAGGCAGGACTTACATGGGTAAGGAGGTGGGATGAAAGATTACAAGCTTAATAGCACAAGGGTCGATAGACGGGGACAGATGCAAATATGATAGGCAGAGACAAAGAGAGAGAGGATGTTGCCTGAGTTGGTACGCGGAAGAGAGGATGGAGGCAAGTGGGATGGAGAGGGAGGTGAGAAGGATAAGCGTGGAGGAACGGGAGGTGGGGCAGACAGGGAGGTAGGGAAGCTAGGCAAAACTTACGTGGTTGGGGAATACAAGTGACGTATTGAAGGATGGGAAGGAGAGGGAGGAGAATAGGAAGGGATGCAGGGAAGAAAGAAGGAAGGGATGCACCCCGCAAAGAAGGCATGTGGAATGAATGAAGGGAGGAAGGGGAAAAAAAAAAAAAAGGAGGAAGGGGCAGGTGGGCACGGAAGGAAAAAAAGAAAGAAGGAAAGGAGAGGAGACAGGAAATAATGAATAAACGAATGAATGAAGGGAGGGAGAAGGAAAGCGAGGGAGAAGGCATGAAGAAGATATACAGTTAGATAGCGGTTGGAGGAACTGAGATGCAGCGGAGGAGGAGGAGAAGGAGGAGGAGAAGGAAGGTGGGACGAGAGGGAAGGGGAGAGGAGGGAAGGGAAGGGAAGAGAGGGGGAGGGAGGGAAAAAGATTATGAAGAGGAAAACGGGAAGGTGAAGTACTAATGGATAGGGTGGGGTTATGAGGGAGGAGGAATGGTGGAAATGAAGGGGAAAAAAAAGGATAAGAATAAAGGCAGGAAAAAATAAAAGCACGATGGAATGAAAGGTGGAAGAAAAAGATACAAATAAGTTATAGAAACGAGGACGAAAGGGAGGAAGAAAAAGATAAAAAGGGGGGAAGAAAGGGGGGAAATTAAGAAATAGCAGGGGAAAATGGAAGGAAAAGTACACAAGATGCGGGGACGGATATGAAGTAGTGAGGGAAGTAAACACAACACAATCAGACGAGGGAAGAATGAAGTGCAGAGGATATAAAAAAAGAGAGTGAACAGAGAGAGGGAAGAATGGACAAGTTAAGACTAGAAGAAAAACGAAGGAAAAGAAAAAGAAGACATCGATGGATAAACGGAGGATGGAAGGAAAAGAGAAAAGATGACGAGGGCAGAAAGTAAGATACGGAGGAAGGCCCACCCCAAGAACAAGAAGCAATAATAATAATAATAATGATGTACGGTAATATAATACACATACAAACCAGGTAAACTAAACCATTTCAACGCGTAAATCGACTATAATTGACCAACTTTAACTTCCTGCAACGACAAATTCACAACCTTCACCCCCAAAACACAAGCAAGCCGTGCAAACAACATAACAGTTGTGTAAATAACTATGTGGCAACTGTGGGTGTTTAATTTCTTAGCTTTTGTACAAGACAACAACTGACACCGCCACCCGACACCACGGTAGGTAAGCTGGTAGGTAGACAGGTAAGTAAGGTGTCTGGCAGGTAGGTAGGTACGGTAGGTTGTAGGACAGGAAACGTGTGTAATGGATGTACCGGATATAGATGAAGACCTATGTATACTATAGGAATTATGAGAAGAGGTAGGAAGACGATATTACCAAAGAAGTGTGCATGTAGGGTATGTATGTATGTATGTGCGGTAACAAGCAGGTAGACAGGTAAGTGGGGTAGGGCAAGATGAATGTATACATCTGTCTGCATGTATGTATATGAATGTATGTGTGTATCATTACGTACGTGTAAGATGACACGTACAGTAACTGGATGGGTGGGTAAGTAGGTCAGTAGGTTGATAAGTAGGTACGTAGGTGGTAAAGCTGTGGAAAGGTAAGAAGGATGAATGTATGTAAGTATATGTATGTCTGTATGTTTGAAGTCACACGTAACTAAGTATACAGATCATTAAGTACCGTAAGACTATTTGTAAAGATCTAAAAGTTAAAAAAAAGTAGGATTTACATGTTCAGTATGTACAATATAATTATAGCTCCTGTATGTGATGTTCCTTCTTGCAGTTTTTGTCCTGTTTTTCACGTTTTAACATCACAGTAATTTTCCGTTCATACATATTTGCACCGATCTAATTCCATGTTACCTTAACCATTAATGCTGCAACACAGACACAAATCCACACAACTTCATTCCTGGATGGTATGACAACTGAAGGGCTGCTGTGGCACCTCCGGTCAGGGCAAGTCAGTTAATCAAAAGCGGTTAGTTTCATTAACTACTTAAGTTGCCTGACTATGATTAAGTGATGTGACACAGCTGAATAGTTTGAGTAAACACGCAGCCAATTGCTGCTTGTCTACGTGATCGCATAATGCCATCATATCATAGAATTACCACCACATCGCAAATTAAGTGCCCAGTCACCCATACACTTAGGACACTTATATATTCTTTTACACGATGTATGCATGTGTGTGTGTGAGTAGCCTACGTATGCTAGTAAGGGGTTGAAAGGTACACAGACAAGCTGGCAGGCAGGGGATGAACTGATGGAGGCAGGTACCGGCAACAGGTTAAATGCAATAAAACAGGGAAGAAGAAGAGGAAGGGGCGAGGATAAAGGATAATAAAGAAGTTTTGTATGTATGTCAATGGTGCAACTCATACGTGAATGGGTAGGTAGGTAGGGAAGCAGGGAGAAAAATATAGGAAGGAAATGAAGTAGGCAGGTAAGTTCACGAGTGCCAGTAATTAATAAAAGGAAATGAGTTAATAAATGAATAACAAGAATCGGATCTGTACTTATGCAGGTAAGTAGGTATCACGGGAGGTGTGTGTGTGTGTGTGTGTGTGTGTGTGTGTGTGTGTGTGTATAGAAGGTAGGGTGTGATGGAGGTTGAGTACGTAGGTAGGTATGTAGGTAGGTGGGCAGTCGGGTAAATATCTGATGAGTGAAATATATTAAGGGAGAGAGAAATTGCGAGTGGAAGATGGGAGAGAAGAAAAGGAAGGTAGATATGTAAGTACATTAGGTAGGTAGGCTTAAAGGCAGGGCAGTCGATACAGATAGGTACACAGGTTGGACGGTTTATGCAGAAGGATACATAAGAGTAGTTATATGACGAGGCTGATATAGTTAGATAATGTAAATAGGCAGGTAAGTTCATCAGGAAATAACCACACAAGAAAGTACCGGTACAATAAACATATAAGTAGGTGTGTAAGTAGATAGATATACTGGTTGAAAATAGGGTAAATAGCAGAGAGTACCAAAGCAGGGAGGTAGCTAAGCAGAATTAAAGGAGATGCATCAGGAGTGTGGATTGGTATGGTACGTGGCCAGGAAGTTATGTATGTACGTAGGTAGGGAGATAAGTTAGTAAAATGTAATGAGTAGGAACGGAGAGATGGCATGATGGTAGAGTAGCCTGGCTGGTAGGTAAAGTGGGATGGGATGAAAAGGAAGTATGGGTAGGAACACAGGTGGGGAAAAAGGAAAGTATATTTAGAAAGAAGATATACAAATGAGAGAGAGAGAGAGAGAGAGAGAGAAAATTATGACTACGTGAAGAGGAAGGAAGTATCAACTATCCAGCAACGCAAACATCACCAGGCCTATGTAAACATAAATCAGCTGACCGACTGTAAACAAAAACCACGTGATCGACTGAGGGAAATTCCGGTCAGCTGTCCAAACTAAGTAAACAGCTGATGACAAACAAAACAGAGCCTTAATCGGCAACTCAAAATTCCAAACAAAATACAAATGATGATAAATATTAATACAAATGGGCCCCGTTTTATGTGTATATGAATTTCTAGAACCAATCAATATATAAAAAGGCCATGAAGGGATAAATAAAAGAAAGTAGTGAAATATTACCTCCAAGTATGCTTGTCGTTCAATACAGTCAATGTCACTATACCTGCACTGATACACACACACACACACACACACACACACACACACACACACACACACACACACACACACACACACACACACACACACACACACAACTAATACAAACAAAGGCTACAGTGACACACAAAATCACTTTCCATGGCCTATGTGCAGATAATTACATCTATGCGCAAAGAATTCTCTCTCTCTCTCTCTCTCTCTCTCTCTCTCTCTCTCACACACACACACACACACACACACACACAACTAATACAAACAACGGCTACAATGACACACAAAATCACTTTCCATGGCCTATGTGCAGATAAAAGAACTCTCTCTCTCTCTCTCTCTCTCTCTCTCTCTCTCTCT
The DNA here is from genome assembly GCF_032717465.1 of Coenobita brevimanus. Classification (NCBI taxonomy): domain Eukaryota; kingdom Metazoa; phylum Arthropoda; class Malacostraca; order Decapoda; family Coenobitidae; genus Coenobita; species Coenobita brevimanus. Next base: position 48,738,721 of record NC_137018.1, read on the forward strand.
CTCACACACACACACACACACACACACACACACACACACACTTCAAAAGCAATCGTACACACTTCACACTGACAAATACCACACGTACATGCACCCACACAGCTCTCTGCGTTGTTGGATATGTGCAAATGTAGCGCACCTGCAAGTTTAAAATATTTTTACACACACACACACACAATCAAATCAAAAGCAGACAAACTCACAGTCATTTTTACACGACAAAATTTTAAACAAAGAATCTCTCTCTCTTCTCTCTCTCTCTCACACACACAGACACACACAAACCACTGAGGCATCATAAAATACACATTCTCATACACACTGTCACTCAATATATGCAGATACACATTCTCTCTCTCTCTCTCTGGCACACACTACAAGCAGCCACCGGTCCACAGTGCTGTATTAAAGTAGAGCTGACGGTGCGTGGCCTACACTCTCACTCACCCTCTCACACATCTACCTTACTCTCCCTCCTCTCTCTCTCTTACCTTAACCATATTGTCACACATTTTTTACAGCTACTCTCCTACACCTCTCTCTCTCTCTGTCTCTCTCTCTCTCTCTTACTTTCTCTTACTCAATGACATATCTTCTCCATTCTTTTCTCTTACTCAGTGACATATCTCTTCTACAATCTATCCCTACTTCATTAATTCATCATCTTGCTACCTCTCTCTCTCTCTCTCTCTCTCTCTCTCAATATAACTTGTCACACACTCACGTACCGTATCACTCCTAGTTCATTTTCTCTCATACCTCCTTTCTGGTTTGCACTCTCTCACAAACTTAGTCACATATCCATCATCTTTCTCAATCCCGTTTTGACACATCTTTGCTACCCTACTTTCACTCACAATCTCACACATACCGGTATCCTCTCTCTCTCTCTCTCTTCTTCTAGTTTTCATACTCTTCGTTACACCTTCTGGTTTTCTCAGAGTCACTCTTTCTCTCTCATTTTCTCTACTTCACTTTACTTCTTCCTCACATTTCTTTCTACGGTAAAATGCCAACTACTCTCTCTAATCCCTCTCTCTAATTTTCCCTGCTCTTGCTCACTCACTCACTGGCTCACTAGATCTAATCTCTATACGTCTTTCATCATCCCTTACCTCGGATTTTCTTCTACTCCATCTAATTAACCCAAATTACTATTCCTCAACTCTCCCCCCTCCTCTCTCACTTTCTCACAACTTGCTCTCCTCCCACTCTAACTCTCTCTAATCCAGTCTTTCATCAGTCACATCCCCTGTCCCATTCACTTCCATCTAATACCCCTCTCTCTCTCTCTCTCTCTCTCTCTCTCTCTCTCTCTCTCTCATACTTCCTTATACATTGTAACTAAATTATCGGTACTTAAGAGAGGTTATAGGTGACTATCTGAGTGTACCGTAACTAATTCATATCAGTAAAGGTGCGCTCTGCGAGCCCGTGACGAGCGAGCGCGCGTTTGCACATACGCCTATCATCATAATTTCATCTCGGTGTAAACTTTCAACATTTCTGGTCAGGTTGCTGAACAGTAACTAAATAATAATCGAGCTAAAATATTTGCTTTCTCACATTTTCTCACATGTTTTCTCCCTGGATGTGCACATTGATCGCATGAAAAAACCCAAAAATGGGGCGATTATCCTTGGTGTTTTTGCCCCCTAAACACAGACAAAAACGTTCATGTAAAATTATGAGTGTAATATCCGATACTTAATTGTTAGAATTCATGCAACAAAACAGTGTTACAAGAGGAAATATTTTTTAGTTCGATTTCATAGTGAAGCATGTCAACTGAAGCCCTCTGCACATTCCCTTGGAAAGCTGGGATTTCGAGGGGTTTCTTTGGTATCGAGTAAATATATAACTAAAATAAAATTTATTGAATGTATCTACTACCTGCTGCAAGAATCTCTTCTCTATCTCACATAATAAAAAGTTACTGGCCTCTGAAAACCATCGCAGTCGGGCCGTGACGTGTCGGGTTGCTCATTTCTCAGCTGAACGGAAACATCGCTGCGCTCGCTCGCTCGCTCATAATAACAGTAAGGTTAAAAGAAAAAGGAGGGGATAACTGATAAACTAGAATGGCACTCAGTAAAGCGCATACCTCTGCCATCAACATCCATGCAATATTCACTGAAAATTTTACGAAAATGTCGAAAAACGCCATATCTCGCAATGTTAAAGAAAGTGAAAAAAAAAAAAAATCCTGGATCCGCACCTTTATCCGGATTTGCACCATAATTTAATGGAGTCTATTCTGGGCCAAGGCCCATTCTTCTGCCAAGTTTCGTGGAAGTCCGTCCAGTAGTTTTTGTGTAATCCTGCTCACAAACCAACCAACAAACAAACAAACGGACAGGGGTGAAAACATAATCTCCTTAGGGGAGGTAATAAAAGTAATACAGTAGACTGTAAAAGGAAAGAGAAACATGATCGTGAAAATTAAAAGAAAAAACATCATTATGAACTGATAGCGATGAGAAATAATTCAATATTGGCCCAAACAGTAAAGGAAATTGACCCACACTGGAAAACACAGATCATTATATAATTAATCAGATAAGACAGACTGAAAGACAAAAAATAAGTCATCTACAGTAAGGCTGAGGAGATAATGTGATTAACAGGATAAGTGGGCTAATAATCAAGTTCATGAGCAATAAAAGTAGCCTATGTAAATATACAAAAATGACCGAGATCATTTTAAGATAATGGTAATGAAATAATATCCTGACAATGAAGCAATGATAATGTCACACACACACACACACACACACACACACACACACACACACACACACACACACACACACACACACACACACACAACTGACTGACAAGATAGTTTACTGTTCATACACTGAGATAAAGATAAATACACTGATGATAGTGAAGGTACTGGGCATACAATCTGCATCCTTCATACTCTCTACCCACTTTAAAATCCTCTCTCTCTCTCTCTCTCTCTCTCTCTCTCTCTCTCTCTCTCTCTCTCTCTCTCTCTCTCTCTCTCTCACACACACACACACACACATACACACACACACACACACACACCTACTACAGCCAACGGAACCCTTATAAACTGCAAGGATAATAACTTAGACACTAAAGATAATGACTAATATAGCAAAGATGGCTTGAAATATCTTACCAGGGCGAAGCAGGGGAGGTACACGTTATGGAGGCAGGCCAGGCCCCCCACCCCTACCCCCTCCCCACACGACATGGTGGAGAGAGAGAGAGAGAGAGAGAGAGAGAGAGAGAGAGAGAGAGAGAGACTATAAAACAAAAAGGAGTTTAATTAGAAGTGACAGTAACTACTATGGAATAAATAGATAGATATGTAGAGGGCTAAAACAGTGAGAGCAAATGAGGTAAGGCAAAAACATAGATTAAATAATATAACAGAATCAGAGAGAGAGAGAGAGAGAGAGAGAGATCAAAGACCAGAGGCTTGTGAGCGAAGAGAAAGAGCGCAAAAAGTGTAGCGAGAAAGATGGACAGTTACGAGACAAAAGAACAAGAACGCCAAGGAATACCGGTATGTTTCAGTAAAAATATGTTGGTAAAAAAAGAGCATAAAGAGAGGTATTTACCAGTACTTGTAAAAATATAAAGTTCTACAGGTATACAGGAAAATACATGTAAAATAAGGAAGAAAAATGTTACCAGATTACTGAAGGCTTGAAGGGTAAAACAAGATAGCTTCAAAAACAACGAATAAAACTGGAAGAAAAAAAAAATGGAGGAAATATACTCGAATATAATTTGAAAAAACGATCGTCAGAAGGTAAGACTCGATGAAAAGAAAAAATATAAGAATAGGTACCGGTAGCTAAAAATAGCAACAGCTCAGAATATGACAGAAAGCCTATTCCGAAAATAGATGTGCGGAAGACAGAACGTGTGGAAACCCTGAACCAAGATTCTTAAACGAGGCTTGTAAACAAAACCAACAATGCACCACAAAAACTCAAAGGAGAACGAGGGTAAAAATATACTCAAGGAAAAAATACATTTAAGATGAAAAAGAAAAGAAACTTCGAAATGCTACAAGGAAATGAGAAAAAGATTGCAATTAGAAGCACTCAGTGAATGAACGCCAAAGGCAGTGGAAACTGAAAAATAAAAAATGAAAATCCGTTACACGTACGAGAAAAGAAAAAGTAGAAAGAGAGGAAGAACTAAATTAGACGTTATAAACAAAGACTGGTCTGCGTTGGAGAGAAGGAAGAGTGCTAACAACATGGTAGAGTAGTGGAAGGCGAGGAGACGGTGGAAACGAGGGAAAAAACAGAGGGGGAGAAGGAAAACTAGCCTAAATAAAAGGTATACACAAATTTCGAGCACTGAAGTCAAATGAAACCACGAAAAAAAATACAAGAAAGGTGTAAACAGGGATATTTGTGAAATATGTGAAGTACAGTATCAAACTAATATTTTATAGCAGTCAGCTTCAGAAATCAGAGATACAAGGTTTCAGCTTAAGTACACCGGAAAATTAATATATCAAAGCAGAAATAAGTGGAAGAATTTATTACACTGACAAGAAAATTAATAGGATATTTACATGAGACAGAATAAAAAATACTGAACAGATATAGCTCACAAGACAAAAGCAGGATAACAAGTGAAATCTCTTAAATTGCGTAAGATGATAAAAACAAACTATAAAAAGACAGTGCACAAAAACAAACTATAAAAAAAGTGTATAAAACAGACTATATGATACAGTTTGAATGCAGATTGAGGCAGACAGACAGACAGCTCGACAGATCAGTCTGGGGTGGGTAGGCACAGCACCACCCGGCCCTTACGCATCTCCACCGCACAACAACAACCAGCTTATGTTCTTATCAGCCGTGATGGTTTCTGTTTCACTTCTCCTGCTCGCTTTTCATCTCTTTTTTTCTCTTTCCTTTTTTCTCTCTCTCTCGGCTAATATTTCCTTCTTTAGCTTATTTTCTTCCTATCTGATTTCCATGTTTGTCATCTGTTTATACCGATTTATTTATATTTCCTTTCTTCACTTCTTTTCTTCTTTGATATCCATTTTTTTTTTAATGGTAAAAAAGGTGTTTATTTTGCCATTACTAGTTGTTCATATTTTGCTATTTTATTTATCTGTTTATTCAAATGTTGTCACTCAGTACATCATTCATACACTTTTTTAAAATTCTACTGTCATTTCTTAACTGTAAAGAATAACATCAATTAATTCCTCTTACTTCCCCATTTTTTTTAAGTATGCATTTATTATAAACTTTTCCTTTATATTACTAGCTGATATATTTTGCTTCAGCTTGTGCTTTAACTGATTTTACGCCTTAAGTCACTTTCTTTACTCAATGCTTGGTTCACGATCTTCCCAAGTATTCAGTGGTCTAATTATGTCACCGGTAACAGATATAATTAACTGGTTATTCACAGTTCCAATTTATACATGAAAGCTGGTGAGTTTCCTATTTACTTGTACTTGCTTGCTGTTTGGTATATTCATTCTTCATGTTACATTTATTCATGCTATTACTTTTTCACATTTTTCCCAATGTTCTCGTTTCTTTAGGCCAACCTTCAGTCTCTCCTTCAAGTGTACACATCACTTAGAATTCGGTCAGTCTCTATCATACCGGTGGTCAGTCTTGCCTAACTTACTCCACACCAAACAAGATCATAAATGCTGTGTAGATTAATTACCCTAATGCTATGAACCTGGACTGCACAGACCACGTAACTAGGCTACAATTAACACCATCAGCTTTCAGGATCATTCTAGTGAAATTTTAACTCACAGAAATTGTACAAACTACAACCATTTTGCACAGCTATAATTCCACATCATTCCGGTCAGAATGAGAGCAAATGAATCTGATTCACTTAATTCCAGAAAAGGTATTCTCGTTCGTGCCCCATTCATTTCCATTCACTTTAGGTAGAATTCATCATTTTTCACTTCATTCCATTACAGTTCATGGCATCTTCATGCACCCAGTTCTTGTCCAAATCAAGCTTACTCCCATTCACTTCATCCAATTCAGTTAAGGACATCCCCATTCACCCATTTGTAGACCATACTGACCAGCTCTAACTCATTCACATTTACTTCATTCAGTATCAGTCAAGGACATTCCCATTCACCCTTTCTTAGTTTACTCCATTATCTCTAGTTTACTTCATGTCTCACAACCTATTCCTGTGTAACTACCAGCTAAGGACACTCCCATTCCAACCAAACCCATCCCACCCATCATTCCAGTCCACCCAACACCAACACATTCCCTTCAGTTCTCACACAGTCCCAATTCCCAAATCACCGGCAAAATTACACTGGGAATAATTATGCCCAAATTGCCCAGGCTATTTAACATGCAAATGAATTATGAGGCGATAAATGAAATGGGAACTTTAGAGATTTTTAAACACTGTTGGTGCTTTGAATTATCATTGTTGTTGTAATACCCGGCATTGTTATAAGAATGACGATGTATTAATATTGCACTCATTGTTCTCTCTCTCTCTCTCTCTCTCTCCTCCATTCGACCCATGCCATTCTTTCGTCTTTCTGTCCCCTTCCTCCCAGTTCTCCTCCCCCTGTTACCTCTTTAGACAGTAATTACAGTGGGAGGAAATGCGCTTCTCCTCTTCCTCCTCCTTTTCTTTCTTTAGTTCATTCCTTTTTTCTCCACCTCCTCCTTCCTTTTCTCTTTCGCCTTTTATCCTTCTGCTTTTTCTCCTCCTCCTCCACCATCTTCTTCCTGTTTCTCCTCCTCCTCCCATTCCTCTTCCATCCCGCTCCCAATTTTCTTTACGACCTCCATTCCATCTTCCGGCCACATTCACTTCTCTAAATGTATTTTTAATGTTTCTTTTTACCTGATTCTTTTTCTTGCCTGAATTTGACAACACTTTCTCCTAGCGTTCTCGAGGTTCTCTCTCTCTCTCTCTCTCTCTCTCTCTCTCTCTCTCTCTCTCTCTCTCTCCCCTTGTATCTGCATGTATCTTTAACACATATCACACTCCCTGTATTGTGCATCTGTATTATTTTTCTTTTTCACACCATCATTGCCATCAATCTCTCTCTCTCTCTCTCTCTCTCTCTCTCTCTCAGATACCGATCTCCGTTCACTCCGATTCTATTTTAGTTCCTATTTTTGCTCAGTCAATTTTCACTTTGTTTTATCGCACCCAACATTCTTTCTACCCAGTTTCCTTGCAAATCAAAAAACAATGCAGCTTGACTGGCCAATTTCGTCCCCAATTTCAACTAACAGACAATTTTTTAAATGGGGGTCTCAGCAATTTTTACCTTTAAGTTCAATGACGTATTTTATTTATTCTTTGTTCCTGTAGGACGATTTTAATATTGAATCAGTCCCAAGTAGTGTAGGTTCAATCAAGTCTCTATCCAACCCACACAGTTCGAAAAGCACCTCCTAATAAGAAAATCGTCTGCAAACTGGAAAAATAAAATGGAAAAAGACCTCACCCGACTGAAGGGGTTAAATCCTAGACCGTCTGTTGCACCAGTTCAAAACACTTTACAGTGATAGAAGATTCAGTGTTACTACTAACTGTAATCTTTTCTAACCCACCTTAATTAGTGCCAGTTTTACACAATCCGCTCTTAGTCACCATCACTGTTACCAAATCACAAGCCCGTCCGTATTACCCACTATTACAACGCATATGGAGTGGGCAGAATCCACAGTACACTGACTTTACCACTCCTTTATTTACCTTCTGTGTCGTGTATGAACTGTATTTTCACTGGTACCCACAAGAGACCTCGTTGCAACTCTTCTTCTGCGACTCATGCATACCTTAGTAATTTCTTGTCAGCTATTTATGGTGCTTTAATATCGACACAGCTTGCATCAACAACATGAAAGATAATATGGAGGTTTGATAGGAGAAATAAATCGCAGAGGAAATCCATCTTAACAAATTTCAGGCTATCCGTCATTCTAATAACGATATAGTTTGCATGAATACCTTATATGATGTGATGTAATGTGCAAAATAAATCGCAAAGGAAATGGCCTAAGCTACTAACAAGAAGGCCCTTTATTCTTCTGCCCCACTCCATATTTTCTATACAGTTCCCAATCCTCTGTTCTATTTCAAGCCATAACCCTATTTACCCGGCCTCCCCCTTGACCTGCGCCATTTGGAGCCAGGCAATTCAGTTCTCAACCCTTTTAGCCACTGCCCTTACTCCCATTAGGACACAGTAGCACATCCACCCTTCAGTATCCTTCCATCCTGCAAATAATTCTCTCTCTCTCTCTCTCTCTCTCTCTCTCTCTCTCTCTCTCATTTCCTCCTGCTGCTTTTTGCCTCCTTCAATATCCCCCTCCTTCCTCCTCACATCCTCCCCGTCTTTCATTTCCTTGTTCATTTTCTCCACTTCTTCATCCCTTCATTCTCATCGTCTCCTCCTTCTTCCCTTATCTCCCTGTTTCCACTCTTATTGGTTCCTTCCTTAATCCCAAAAGTACTATTTTCGCTTCATTCCCTATATAAGTACAACCATATATTCCTGTTGCGCACATCATCCTCCTCTTTCTGTCTGTCTGCATGTCTCTCTCTCTCTCTCTCTCTCTCTCTCTCTCTCTCTCTCTCTCTCTTAAAAATCTAAGGAAAACTTAATGTGTGTGTGAAATAACTTGTTGACAGAAGTGTTCTAGGTAAACAAATAAACTCGATTTTTAATAACAGTCACGGAGGAGTTGATGACGCTATTATTCTCTCTCTCTCTCTCTCTCTCTCTCTCTCTCTCTCTCATTTAAACATTTTTCGTACCCACAGTTATGGTCAAAGAAGTGTCACTACAATCACATCTCTCTCTCTCTCTCTCTCTCTCTTCTCTCTCTCTCATACACGCCCTTTAAGTTTCCTCTCACAGTGCCAGCCTGCGTACCTTCCTACCTCCTGCCTGTCTCCTTTACGCTACCTCGCCACTGCCTACCTACCTTCTTGTCTTGTTCTCTGCCTTCCTACCTCCCTCCGTGCCTCACTCCTTGTGTTCTCCCTCTCTGCCTATCTCCCTATCACCCTCCCTCCCTCTCCGCCCACCTGTTTTCCTCTCTCCTTGCTTGCCTGTCTCCCTGCCTGTCTCACTGTCTTCTTTCTCGCCTACCTCCTCTCCTTGTCTTCTCCCTACCTACTCTCTTTGTCTTCCTCCCTGCCAAACAACTTCTAAGCCTCCTTCCTCTTCCCTCTTCATTACTTTCTGCCTCTCCAGGACCTGCCTCCCTCCTTGTCATCCTCCCTGTCTCTTAGCGGCTAGCCTCCCTCTCCACTAACTCCCTTCCTCTCTTCGTTCCTATCTCTCCACTTTCTTCCTCCCTGTCTTCCTCTTGGACTCGAACTCCCTCCCTGCCCTCCTTTCCTCTCCCTCCATCTCCGCTATATTCTTCCCTCTCTCTGCCTACCCCTGTGCCTTACTCCCATCTTTCCTACCTGCCTGTCATTCTATATTCATGCCTGCCTCTCTCCCCTCGTAAAAGCCTTTCCCCCTGCCTACCTCACTTATGACTCTCCCAGTGCCTGCATCACTACCGGCTCTCTTCCATCCTGCCTCACTCTTGCCTCTTCCTCTGCCTGCCTCACTCCTTCCTCTCTCCCTGCTTGTCTCATCCCTGCCTCTCCCCCAGTGTGCCTCACTCCTTCACCTCTCCCTGCTTGTCTCATCCCTGCCTCTCCCCCAGTGTGCCTCACTCCTTCCTCTCCCCTTGCCTGCGTCACCCCTTCCATTGCCTACCTCGTTACGTGAGCTCGTATCTGCCTACATCTCCTTCCTCTTCCCTATAATCTCACCTACCACTCTCTATCTATGGTTCTCTCCTTGCCTCTTCTTATTTCTCTCCCTCATTTCCTCATTCTCCCTATCTCCCTTTTCTCTGCTGCTTCTCCTCCCCGTCTCCTCTGTTTCCCTCCTTCCCTCCCTCTTCCTCTCTCTGTCTCTCCTTCTTCCTACCTCCCTCCTCAAAAATTAATGTTTCCCTGCATCCACATATCTTCCTTCCTCTCTGCCTACGGTATGTCCTCTACTGATCCTTTCCCTCTTTCCCTTTCTTTGCTTCTTCCTTGCCTTCCTTCTCTTCTCTCTCCACCTTTTTCACTTATCTTTTTCCTACCTCTCCCTTCCTTGCCTTCTATACCCACTCTTCCAGCCTCTTCCTCCGCTAGATTATCTTCCTCCCTTCCATGCCTCTTTCACTGATCCACTTCCTACCTATCCCTTCCTTCTCCCTTTCCCTGTCTATTCCTTGTCTTCTTCCATCACTTCTCTGCCTCCCTTTCCTCTCCCCCTAACCTGCCTTCCCTCACCCTTATTTCTCCCACTGGTGCTCTTCTAATGAGTCAATTACCTACGTGTCCCACTGACTCCCTGCTTTCCTCTTGACACCTGCCTCCCTCCTTATTTCTCTTCCCTTTTTTATCACTTCTTTCATTTCCTTTTTCCTGCCAACCTGCATGTCTGTCTCTCTTCACTCAACCTCCCTACCTCCTCTGTTCTCTGACTCCCTCTTTGCCTCCCTCTTCTCTCCTTTCCAATGATTCTGCCTCTCCTCATCTCTCCCTCCTTATCTATCTCTGCTTGTCTGCTTGCTTTCCTGCAAGCCTACTCTACCTTCACATATTTTCTTTCGTTATATTCTTGCCTACTTCCTTTCCTTTCCCATCTCTACCTCCCTCTCTACTTCTTCCTTCATTGTCTGATCTTTCCGTCCTCCCTCCCTCTCCCATTCTCGTCCTTCCACATCTTTCCCTCTGCCTCTCGCTTCTCTGCTTTCCCCTGCCTGCCTTCCCCCGCCTGCCGTCCCCACACCCAATATTCCAAGACAGCCAAATTTACCGTCTCCTTCACTCCTCCTCCCACCCTCTTTGTGTGTGTGTGTGTGTGTGTGTGTGTGTGTGTGTGTGTGTGTGTGTGTGTGTGTGTGTGTGTGTGTGTGTGTGTGTGTGTGTGTGTGTGTGTGTGTGTGTGTGTGTGTGTGTGTGTGTGTGTGCGCGCGCGCGCGCCAATCAAGTATGGTACGGTACGAGAACTGACAGACACAGTATAGCTACACGATATATGTAAATGCACTTATTATACATGTGAATGGAAATATATTAAACATACATACACACACATTCATTTCATGTATACACACAGAGAAGAAGAAGACGAAGGACACCAAAAATGATGAAGCAAGGAAAGACTGTAAAATGGAGGGCGAAAGAGGAGAACGAGAGAAATAAAGCTAAAAGGGGACACAACACAGACAAACGGGGCCCTCACGAAAACACACACCGTACCTTCACCACCTCAGACACTCCATTCAGGTGTTTCAAGTCGATCCCGTAAGAAAACCTATGGGAATCAATCTTTATGCAGGTATTTCTAAAGTCGACCTTGAGAACCCTCGCTCCTTCCTAGGGTCTGAAGGAGCATCATATTTTCTGTCCTAAAATCCCTTTTTTTTTTTTTTTTCTTTTTTTTTCCGTAATTCGGTAGAGAGAGAGAGAGAGAGAGAGAGAGAGAGAGAGAGCATAAGACTCTGTGCGTGTGCTGGCGGAAGTAATAAAATAAGGCTGGAGAAGCAGCAAGGAAAGCGGGGAGAGAAAAAATGTAGGGAAAGGGAGAGAAAAAGAGTAAAAATGAGAAGCGGTGAGAAACGAAGATAAAAGAAAATATATATAGGCGAGGCGGGGATAGGAAGCCAAGGAAGAAATATGTGTGAAGAAAAACGCGGAAAGGAAGGAAGAGAAGACAAATGGATGGCGACAGAAGTATGAAGTGAAGGAAGAAAGAAGGATGAGGAAGGAAATGAGATGGTGAGGCAAGAACGCGAAGGAAGGACGAGAAGGGAGAAACGGAGGGTGGAATGGAGATGTTAAACAGAAATAATACAAAAACAAATGAGGAAGGAAGTGAGAAGGAAAGAATGATGAAGAAGGAAGTGAAGGAGAGAGAGAGAGAGAGAGAGACGAAATATAAATGGAAGGTATGAAATGAGCTGGAATTCGAGGTAAGAAAGTGAAGGGAAAGAGAGAAGTAAACGATGAAATAAAGATGAGGAAGGAAGCAAATAAAGGGAACATAAAGTAGTAAGCAGAACGTTAATGAAAAAAGAAAAGTAAGGATCCAGTGACACGAAGGACGAAGACGGACGTGTGTGATGAATACGATAATGAAGTGAGAAAGGAGAAAGGAAAGGGAAGTGAAGTTAAGAGAATGAGAAACATAACGTGAAATGCTGAAAGGAGAAGGATGGATGAAGAAGGATGAGAAAAGAATGAAAATATAGAACAAAATGGTAACAGGTGAGGAAAATAAGAAGAAAAAGGAAGAAAAAGAACGACGGAGAAGGGCTGAAAGAACTGAATGAAGGAGGATTATCAAAGACCAGGGAGGATTGTGAAAGACGAGGGAGGATTGTGAAAGAAGTATGAAGGAAGTGAAGGAGATAGCAGAGAATAGCGTCCCTATATTCCGTGACGCGCCTCTCACAATACTTCCTTCATACTAACAGCCACACTATTCAGTCTCCCCCCCCCCTCCTCTCTCTCTCTCTCTTCACTTATTTTTTTCCTATTCCCTCCTCTCTCTTGAACCTGCATTTACATTTTCCTTACTACTCTCTCTCTCTCTCTCTCTCTCTCATCCCCATATCTATCCACCAACAAATGTGTATCAATAAACTGTAAGACACTAAAAATGATATAGCATCTAAAAGAAAAAAAAATCCTTGCCTAACTTCTAACATTCCCACAAAATTTCCTAACACAAGTTTCCAGTAATGCTCTCACTCTCAACACGTCTTCCTGGCACTTAGTATTACACTCATCGGAGGGAGAAGTGGGTGGGGGGAGAGCCTTCTGGTTGGCTGCTCTTTTTTAATTCTCAAGTGGCTGGGAATTAATGGTTTGAGAGAGAGAAACTAGGGTGTGTGAGGTTTAAGCAACTCCTCAAACATTCTTCTGTCTTTCTCCCCTCTCCCTCACTCTCTCTCTATCTCCTGACTCAGCTATGCTACTGTCTTTCATAACCTCATTCTCTCTCTTTCTTCCAATCGTGAGCATCTCACTGTTCCTACTCTCCCCCTCTCTCCTCCCTCTGTTTGAAGTACGTTACTGTCCTTGTATTCCCCCCTCCCCCTCCCCTCTCATCATCATCATTATCATCATCTTTCCTTTTCGCCTTCCGCACCTCCCTTATCCTCCAATCTCCCTTCCCCCTTCTTCCTCAATCCCTATTTTTTTTTTCCCACTCTTGTTCTTCTTCCCTCCATCCCTCTTTTCCACCATTACCATCATCACCCTCATTCCTTATCTCCAAATCTCTTATCGAGTTTTTCATTTTCCCTTCAATTCTCTACCATTTCCCCTAACTGCCTTCCTATCAATCTTTTTCCTCCATCCTTTCTTTTCCTCATTTTTTTCTTCATATTAACTTCCTCTCAATCCCCCTTCCTTCCCCTCCATACTTTCTTCTATCCCTACCCCGTCCTTCCCCACCCGCCACTTTTCCACTCCATCACAACTTCCTCTACCACCGTCTCTCATAATTCATTCACCCTCTCACCCCCCCTCCCCTCTCATCATTCGATCTTCTCATCCCTTCCCTTCTCACTTTCCCACTTCCTCTTATCCCCTCACATTCTTTTCTACTCTACCATAACTTCCTCTTCCACACTCTTAGTTCATCACCCTCTTCTCCCTTGCTTCGCACTTCTTATTCCTTCATCTTCTCATTCCTTCTCTACATTCTCCTTCCAGTTCGTCTTATCCCTCACCCTCCTTCTCACATTCATAACATCTTCTTCAACACTCTCACAGTTCATCACCCTCTCCTCCCCCACACATTCCTTTTTATCCCTTCACCTTCTCATTCTTTCACCACATTCTCCTTTCTTCCACCTCCTCTTACCTCTCCGTCTTCTTTCCCACTATCATAACGTCCTCTTCCACACTTACAGTTCATCACCCTCTCCTCTCCCACCCCTTCCTATCATTTCATCTTCTAGGCTTTCCCCTTATCTACCCTCCCTTCCCTTTGCTCCCTCCCTTCCACCTCCTTTTATCCTTCCACTCTTCTTCCCCACCTAGTCACTGTCTTCCTTCTCCGTCCTCCCATCCCTTTCAGCTTCGTTATACCCTTCCACATTCTCCTCACTCCCCTTCCCTTCCTGTTTCTCAACGCTTCCCTTCTTTCTTTCCATCTCTTCATGTAAGTAACGAATTATTCTCTCCCTTCCCCTATCCTACTTTTCCTTCCACCTCCTTTTACCTACCCTTTCTCTTCCTCCCCTATCCTTCTCTCCACTATTCCCATTCCCTCTCCCATTCCCCTCCCCGTCCCCTCCTCTCTCCCCCTCCATCCAACCCTTTCCTAATCCAGCTCTCCCCCCTCCCCTCCTCCACTATTCTCTCCACTCTCACTTCCATCCCTTCCCCTCCACCATCCTGCTGCTAGACAGGAAGAGGGGATAGTGACACCTGTACCCCCACCCCGCTTCCCTAACCCTATCCACCCCCTCACCAGTTCCCAGGCTCACCACCCGAGCGTGTAGCCCCACAAACTGGCCACATCTTTTACGCGCATACAACTTTTTGTTTGCCTACTCTTACATCTTGAGATTCAAACTGTACTCAGATTTGTGCATTTATATCCTGCTGTCCTTAACTACTGTATACTTCATTCACTTTAGCTTAGTGGGCAATTTCGCCCTACTGCAGCCTATTCCACGTAGCATAATTGCAATAAAAGGCGGCAATACTTCAGCTCTACATCATTTCGATAACACTTCCTCGTGACCACCACCATATTCTTGTGTTAATATATTGTTACAGGACAACATTCAAGCGGGAAAAATCGCAGCTTTTGCCTAGTTTAAGCAAACAAAGCACACGTATAATTATATACCTGATTATATATGTTTATATATGTACACATACATACATATAGATAGATAGATAGATAGATAGATATGTATATGTATATATATATATATATATATATATATATATATATATATATATATATATATATATATATATTATATACGGTGTATATACCGTATATACATACACACACATATATATATGGCAGTAATGAAGGTATTACTTAAGATATTTAGCTATATTTTCAACCTTTTCTATAAAATTTCATTAAATTTAGTACCGTAATGCAAGACCGGCTGGCATGTATTGCTGTTTCATGTCGGTTCATTACCAGGGGCCTGGAGGGTATGGGAGAGACTTCTTTGTTATCCTATTATTAAACTTCCGTAATTCAACTTCTATAATTACAAAGCAAGTTTTTCCATTAAAGCCAGGCCACCAACGAAAAGGACCGTAAGGTCTGCAACTCGATGGAACACTCGCTCATCCTCTTCTGCTTTACAATCCTTTCTTTCATCATCATCATCCTCATCCTACACCGACTGCTACCATTACAAATCGGACATATGCTGGATTCAGGAACAATATGGCACAATAAAGTATAATCAGACTACCCTGTAACATGGTCCATACATCCATTCACTCCTTCACTGGGGAAACTAACATCAGAGTAACTTGTAAAACAGTGCATACATCCATTCACTCCACATTCACAGAAAATCTCACCAAAGCACCCTGCGATATCAGCTCACGTCAAACTGGGGTATGATCTTATTCAGCTCAGGGAGATCTCAGCATTTTATTTCCGCTGACAACACACAATTTCTTTTACCTCAGAGAAACCCACCGCATTCAAAGAGTTAACCCTTTCGCTACGAGACAGCTTAAATAATCTATATAATAAGTGTCTGTGGTCAGCATGAATACAGCTCGCAAATACATCTTTATATGGAGGGGGCTTAAATACGTCACTCCGATGTCATATATTTAGTTCTTGTTATTTTTAAAGGATTATATTCAACTTATTATTTTTTTTCCTTTTTTACTGGAGGAGTCGGAACATTTTCACCCTGAGAACCCTCCTAAAGCTGAGTGAAATCGTCTAGTGTCAGAAAAAATACAATGAAACGTACGTCATAGCGCTAAAAGTTGATGGGAAATATTCTAAACTTTTCAACACGCCTAAGCTGGAAAAAAAAAAAAATCGTCTGACGGTAACAAAAACAGAATGAAAAATGTTAAATCCAAATACAAAATAAAAGGCGTCGTTGTACTGAAAAGGTTACCGCTCTCTCTCTCTCTCTCTCCTCAACTCTAATATACGAATATAGAGATCATCAGTCATAAACCACCTGGTACCCTATTATAAAGAGCTTCGTGTGGATCAATAGGTCTGCTCGCTCTCTCTCTCTCTCTCTCTCTCTCACTCACTCTTTCTCACTCTCTCTCTCTGCTTACGAGAACATATTCATATCTATCCATCAAACTGGTTAAAAGTTTTCCCCTATCAATCTATCCATCAAATGATCTCTATCTATCAATAAATCCACCCATTCATCCACCCATCTATCTGTCTATCTATCTAGGGCATCCATCTTATCCAGTTCCATGAATCTACAAAAACAGTTAATTTATCAAACTCATACACTAACATTTCACCTGGTCTATCTATCAAATCTATCTACTGTATCTATTTATCTATCTATCTACTTATCTATGCATCAGACCTATCCGTTTAAGTACTGATAACTTGAGTCTGTTTCTATATCCATTCGACAAACCATAAGTACCGGTCTTTTAATCCATCTACTCATCTACTTCATCTATCATTCTATAAGGAATACCAATGTCTATCTATCTATATATCTACCTGTGTCCGCGTAATTTATCTACATCAATCTATCGACCTACAAGCCTACCTATTTTCTAAGTTTTTATCTATCTCTTACCTCGACTTACAAACCAGTGCCTGTCTAACACCTACTATCCTTAAACCTATCTACCGTCCTTCTATCTACCACCCCTCAATCTGTCTATCTATCGAGCATGTGTCTATCGGGCTATTTTTGAGAGCGGATGTAGCGGCCAGGAAGCGTGATGGTAATACTAAATTATATAAATCATATTATACACTTATTCTGCTCTCTCTCTCTCTCTCTCTCTCTCTCTCTCTCTCTCTCTCTCTCTCTCACACACACACACACACACACACACACACACACACACACACACACACACACACGCGCGCGCGCCGACTCATCATAAATACACAAAACAAACACACACAGACAATACTACACCAGGCAAAGAATGTTAATTATAGTGGCAAACATACACGCACACACATACATACACACGCTACCTGACTACGTAATATGACCACAAAAACACACACACACACACACACACACACACACACACACACAGCCTTCCCGGACCATACACAAAACACAAACTTCAGGCATATACATACCTACATATTTCCACACACACACACACACACACACACACACACACACACTAAGAGCTCCGCCTCGTTGCCCTCAAACTTTTTCTCCATATCCCCGAAAGTGAAAAACATTAAACAGGCTTCAATTTATAAACCACCCTCAGGTCATTCATCGACCCGTGGCGGTTTTCAGAAGTTAGTGGACGATTTATTGAAGTTATTGGCCCTTAACCCCTTCAGCACGAGGACGTCTTCATTTTTCCCCCCCACCAGAAGATATTTTTAGCTCAATGGAGGGATATAGCCTTCATTAACCCTTTCAGTACGAGGGGGTCTAAATCGAGTGAAATAACGGAAAATAATAATGATAATAATGATGATGATAATAATAATGATAATAATAATAATAATAATGATGAACGCCCCCAGACTGAGTAAAATATGGTAACGGTAAAAATAAATAAATAAAATAAAATGGGTGTTATCAACGTAAAAATTACGGGGCACTTAATCAATTCACCTCAAGGACACCCATATCGCTATTTCTGCGACCATCAGACGATTTCATTCAGCTTAGGAGAGTCCCCGCTGTAGTGACGGAGTTAATGATCCCTATAGCTAAACCCTCCAGCTCTAAATACATCTCCGAAAGTGAATGACATCGTTAGGATAAAGAAAGAATAATTTAAAAAAATAACCGGTAACTAAAGGTATAAAATAATTGAGGTTAAGTGGAGTGTGGTAATTATAAGAGATGATTAATGTAATGTGGAGGCTTTAATCTGTTACGGGCCTCACTGTGTCATACGGTACGGGATTATCAACTACACGAGATACCGTACTGATTTAACGGTGTCATTAGTTGTTTTTATTATAAACATTAGTATATTTCTATAATAAGCTACTGTTACTTCCATATCGCCCTTTTCATTATCACCATACTGATATTTATATGCTCATCATCATTATCATTCCCCCTGACCTCTAAAATTTAACTACTACTACTACTACTGCTGCTGCTGCTGCTAATACTCCAGTTACTACTACTACTACAACTACTCCCTCCTACTACTGCTACAATCACTATTTACCGTTACTACTCTCACAACTGCTAGCCTACTTAAATCTAACATCTACTGGCCTAGTAAACCTTTCGTATGATGCAAAGCTCCTTCGTTACTGACACATGATTTTGTGCAGGTGCCTCCAAGGTGAGAGGGTTAAGTTCAAGCATTAGCATTAGCATCCTGGCCTCAGTTAATATTCCTGGCGTCCTTACCATTATTTTCCTCATTAATATTGTTATGAGAGTATTCCCGGCTGAGGACACAGATGGGTGTATTGTGGGAACAGGTTTGCAACGTAACCCTCATCCCTACACCACTCCCTCCCACCCACTAACCACCCTACACCACCCCCTCCCACCTACCACCCATCCCACACCACCTCCTCGGACCCACCAACCACCCCAAATCATCCCCTCCCATCCGCCACCCAACCCACACCACCCCCTCCCACCCGCCACCCAACCCACACCACCCCCTCCCACCCACCAACCACCCTACACCACCCCCTCGCACCCGCCACCCACCCCACACCACCCCCTCCCACCCACTAACCAGCCCACACCCACATAACACACCCTCTCATCCAAACTTACTTTGCTTATTTTCCACACACACAATTACTAACATCATCTTCATCCACACCCACACCATCCCCACCCAACCATAACCCTGCCCCACACCCACACCATCCCCACCCAACCACAACTCCGCCCCACACCCACACAACCCTCACACCCTCTCAACCACAAATACTCTTGTTGTTTCCCACCCACACATCTAATAACATCACCTTTCACTCTCACACCTTCAATTCCCACTCAGCCTCATCCACCCACAACCTCACATTTCACTCACTATACTTCCTAGCTACACATCTACCAAACTCATCCTCTTGCACTAAACCACTTCAACCCCCACTCCTTTCATCATCATCCCCATCTTCACCTTTACTTACCCTTCCTTAATTCCCATCCTCACTCCTACCAATACTTCCCTCTTTCACTCCCACCCCTACCCACTTCCAACCAGCACATCCTCCACCACACATCTGCTAACACTAGCCTCTTTCATCCACACCTTCACCACTGCCGCATCTATCCTTACCTCACTTCCCCACCCACTAACCCCTCATCTACTGGAACTTCATATTCCCACCCCCACCCACCAATACCTGCGTTCACACCAGTACATGTCCACCCACACACACTCCCATTCCCCCACCCACACTCTTGCACACCCACCCCTCACCCTCTCCCACTCCACACCCACTGGTCTGCCCTCACCTCAAATTCTCACTCCAACCATATCATTTTTATTCTCACTTCCACCCCACCCCTACCCACTCCCTGCCTCACCCAAACCCTTCCCATCCATTCCTCCCCACCTACCCTGACCCCAACCCACCCCACCCTACCTCACCACCTCAAGCCTACCCCTCCCTCCAACCCATCCTCCTGCCACCCAAATCCTCTCCCTTCCTCCCTACAACCCACCCTCTTCCCATCCCATTCCCCTACCTTCCTCATCCCACCCCTCCCATCCGCCTCACCCCAGGCCACCCATCCCCTCACCTTGTAACCTGAGCACTCCCAGCCCACTCACACTCCTCCTCCTCTCCAACACACTCACTCTGTCACACACTCTCCGCGCCTCTCACTCTCACTTTATAACACACATACTTACACACAACACTTGTACCCACGTTCCAATGCTCACCCACACTCTATAACACATCCCTACACATATCAACACACTAATTCTATTCGGCATTTTCACTGTCACACATTCTCTGCTTCTGTCTTACACTATATTACATTTGCTTTACACCTCGCCACCCTCATTCTCCAAAACACACACACACACACATACACACACACACACACACACACACACACACACACACAACACTGCATCTCTTACTCTCTAACACCTACACTATCACTCCAAACACTACATCTCTTACTCTCTAACACTTACACTATCACTCCAAACACTACATCTCTTACTCTCTAACACTTACACTCTCACTCCAATACACTCAGTCACATATATCCTGCATCTCTCTCGAACACCTACATTCACACTCCAACACATACTTCTCAGACTACAAAATAATTCTCCTCACACTTCAACAAAATCATTCTCTAACATTCTCACTGCCACACAACTCTGCATCACTCACGCTTCCATCTGTCCAGCACATTCACTCTTCTCACTCTAAACACTTCTCTATGACTTTTTATTACTCTATTCTTCCTTCAAATGTGTTTCTTTAGCTCGAGACTCCCGGAAATGGAGGAGTTAGGTAAAGCCTTCTTCATCTCCTTCAATAAGAGAGGTATGTCCTAAGCTGAAACAGTCTGGGGAAATCAAGAATATAAAAATTTATCATAAAGAATGGGTTAACACGAGTTAATATGTTTTCCTAATCCACTTATTCATGGACCCCAAATCCTTCATAATCATCCTCCATTGTTTTTGTAAATCACCTTTTCCACTTTCTTTTACTCCGATATCTGCTTTGGCCTCATATCCTTCACGCCTCTCTCCGTTTCACCCTGCATGCCACAACCATATAGTCACACACACACACACACACACACACACACACACACACACACACACACACACACACACATATATATCCTTCTCTGCAGCCCACTCACATTGCTCCACCAAACTTCGCTAAACAATCGTATCTACAACACTCTCCAACACACACACCCTCACAACACTGAACACGCTCAGCTCTTCCAACAAACTCAGCTCTTTTTAAAGCAATACCCACACTCTAAAGTCAACACACTCACTGCAACACTCACGACACACCACAGGTATACACTCTCGACACACACAGCCTTCACAACACACTCTCTTACACACTCAGGTCTCAGTAAAGCAACACTCCCATTACACAATCACGCCCTCATAAGAGAAGACACTCAGGACACAGTACACTCAAACCAACACTCCTACACACACATTTTTCCTTAAAGCAACACACCTATCAGGCTACACGCTCACTCACAATATATAAAGACAAGCCCCTCTCAATATAACACGACACACACACACACACACACACACACTACACACACTCAAAGCAACACACCCTCAAGTCATTCTCACAACACAATACAACGCACATCCTTGCAAATACAATCAATATAACAGTCCTCACAACTAAGCTCTCTCTCTCTTTCCCTCTCTTTCTCTCCCTCTCTCTCTCTCTCCACTCTGAACTATCGACTGTTAGCCTGTTCCATCCAGTCCCAGTAAACTGCACCACTCTTATCTTGCTCCGTGTCTGCCTCTTCCTCTCACTCCATCTCTGGGTTGCCACTCCGTTATCCTGGCTGTCCATCTGCTGTACGATCGACGTTCCTTGCTCAGGTCCAATTACTGTTTTATTTTTGTCTGCGTCGTGATCCGCAAGGTATATAAGAGCGTCGGAAGATTAGCTTTTGTTGGTTTTTAACATTGTACAGGAAATATCATCTACCTTCTTCCCTGTCCAATAATCTCTCATTGAACTTAACGAACGCGCTCCCATTTTCACAAAACACACTCATTTACCTCTCTCTCTCTCTCTCTCTCTCTCTCTCTCACACACACACACACACACACACACACACACACACACACACACACACACACACACACACACACACACGGCCCGGCACTCTCCAATCTCTAAGCCGCTTACCACAGCCTACACCCATTATTTATTGAGACTACCATTAACCATCGCTACAACCACTACTACCACCACCAAGGCACCTCATTTATATGCACATCTGAACTCACCAAGTACAGTACGTCATCCTTCATCCTTGCTACCCTCAGACGATTTTATTCAGCTCGGGAGACTTTCTGAACTGGACAGGTTAGATATTCTGAAGTCTCCATCACCTTCAGTATCAAATATCCCTCCTAAGCCGAATACAGTCGTCTGGTGATAGCAAGAACTTAATATAAAGTGCCTTGTTATGGTATGATACAGAAGGGGTTAAATGTTAGGGGAGGAGGTTATGAGAGGATACATTTAATAATATGATAATCAAATGTAAAAGCTCAAGGTTCCTGTCGTAATTATTTAGGTTAAGTTTAATTATATAATCTCACCTGCTTATTTCGTAGCTAATTATTATGCACACTTGAACCCCTGCACGACGGAAGGTTCCCCAATACCATGTAAAACCGAATGAAGTTAGCCAGGGTTGAATACATAAATCGCTGGGCCTCAGTGAAGAGTTTAAGCGGTGTATATTACGTGCGGCACTCAGCCTATCTGCTTATCAACTTTACTTCCCGACGCCGCATCCTGTGAGAGGCGGCTTCGATACATGGACCTCCCGGCGTGCGTGTCCCTACTCAGCAACGACCCCTTCCCACTGGGCCTCCCTATCATATTACCCTCGGAACACACCCCACCACCCTGTCCTGCCACCTCAGGCTTGGTCTACCTCTTCTTCCAAACACGCAACTCGTAATACTGTATTCCGAGTGGCTATGAAGATTTCGTAACACCACTTCCCTTGCGATTTATTCTCCACATCACCCCTCAATAAGCATATCCTCTTGTATGTCACTGCTATATTAAAACTATATCAATAACATATAGGTGAATATTCTGGTGTAGTAGGCAAAATAAATCACTAAAGAAAGGGTGCTACGAAGCCGTCTATGCCAACTAGAATACGACCCTTACCAAGATGATTTTTTTTTCCTGCAAACATTAAACGATTTTATTCAGCTTAGGAGAGACTTTTCGAGGCGGAGGATTTAGATATAGCATACATTACACCCTACATTACTTGACACTCCTTCCTTGGCTAAATAAAATCGTCAGAGATGGCAGGTAAATGACGTCCTCGGGCTGAAGTGATTAAAAGCTCTATTCTACATCAAGTATATTTACACTGAGCTACATATTTACGTAATCTTAAAATCTGTTGGTAATGAACTAAGGCAAATAGTTATAATTACTCTTCACAATTCACAGTAATGATGAGACGCTATGCATTCAATTACACTCACTAAAGCCTCGTTTCCAGAGAATCACGCCATTCACACCTGACTGCAGTTACAAAAAGCAAGCATTTACAAGCAATTTCACCACTACTACGTTTACAAACCACTAATATCCAGATTTACAAGCAGTAATCACCACTACTACGTTTGTAAATCACTACCACCTACAATCATTACTACCATAAAACACAACTCCGATTTACAATCCTACTTTCTGAGGTCGCGAGCAATTCGAACGCGTTCATTTCTGCACAGGACAGGCCTGCTACTGATCGTTCTACCGCCAGTTAACTCCTCATTTGCAAGCAGGGAAGGCGGCTCATTTACAAGCGTTTACACGATCACAGGTATATCCATTTGCAGAATCACCACCAGAGCACAACTAACAAGTCAATGCTGAAACGTCATTTACAACAAAATCTCTTCTTCATTACGGTGCATCATATTTGAACGGCTCTTTACACGACAATTTACAAAGTCACAGCTGAAACACACACGTCATTTACAACACAATGCAACGCCTCTGATATTCCACGCATCTTAAAGTCATTTACAAAGCTCTGCATACAGCGGCCATCTTCAAGGTCAACATCACGCCTGGGACGCCATTTACAGTACATAACACTGGTGATCGTTTACAGGGGAAATTTACAAGCAACTTACCGTTTATCATTTACACACTTCATACCTCGTTTACATTATTCTAAATCGCACTTTCACAACTGGAGACTTCGTTTTACCATTCACATTTCATTCACTATTCACAAACTCTCATTTACAAGCCATTGTTTTTAAGCATCGTTGAGCTTCCACAAGGAGTCTACAAATTTAAAGTTATCTTGCAGTTACACACACGATCCAGTATTTACAAGCTGGGGTGGACATTTTAAGCTACACACTGACGCATTTACACTCACTAGGGAGCATTTACTAGGCCTAGTCCTGCCTGCATTTACACACTACAAGACAATTACAAGCGTCGTACACTATCTACACACGATCGATCATTTCCATACAGCAGTGGGGCTTTTTTTTTTTTTTTTTTTTTTTTTTTTTTAACAACTCAAGCATTTACAAACGCGGTCACAACGGAAGGAGTATTTTCACGCCAGGCTGAGGATGCATTTACACTCGTTATCGATTATTTACAAGCCGAGGCCAGCATTTACAGAAGGCGCATTGCGAACACTACAGTATAAATGATATCATTTAAACATGAGTGATCATTTACAATGGTTAATCTAGCATTTACACACCATCATTTTATATGTCAGGTGAAGCATTTACAGAAAGCGCTAAGATTCTGCACTTCCGGTGGAGTAATTTACACAGGCGTGATCATTTACAGGTCGTGGTCCAGCATCTACACTCACTAACTAGCCTTTAAACAAGATCGAGCCATTCACAAGCAAGGCACACACAAGGCGTTACGAGATTCTGCGCTTACGGTGCGAGCAATTTACACAGGATCGATCATTTACACGCCGCTGCCGCCGGTGGATTTACAGCAGCGGGGAATAGGGGGCGGGGGAGCGGCGTTGGTCGGTGAGAGAGCATTTACGAGGAGGAGAGTCGGAGGAGTCTACACCAATGGCCACCAAACCGAACCAACTTACACATATCCTAGCCTCCTACAGTCACCCCTCTCGCTCTCAACCCACCCCACCACCGCACTCACAAGCACACCACGGCCCTCCTGCGGGTGTGTGGGGGCCCCTGGGTGTGCTGGGGACCTTGTGTTGCCCTGGTGTAGGCCCAGGTTTGGCACAAGGGCTGGGGAGGGACAGGGGCGTACGTCCTCTCCCAACCAATGCCAGGGGAGTACTGAGCTAGCCATTCCCGACATCACCCACCCGGCCGGCGTGCGACGGGAGGTGGGGGAGGAGGGGGAGGAATAGAGGACTTGGGGAGAACACGGGAAGTAAGAGGGGACAAGGTACGAGGGAGGTGGGGGAAAGACACGGGGAGGCAGAGAGGAGACAGTATGTGTGGGGTGGGGGACGATACGGGGAGGAAGGGAGGATGAGGAAAGCAAAGTATGAGGCAAGAAGGACAGGAAGGGAAGCCAAGAGGAAGAGGGAAGGAAGGGACAGGGATGAGGGCGCGACAAGAGTATGGGAGAAGGAGGAAGAGAAAGAGAATCAGGGGAGAACATGGGGAAGCCAGACTGGGGGAAGATGGTTGGGACAAGAGGAAAGGTGCGAGGGAGAAGAGGAGGACAGGGGGGGGAAGGTGTGAAGGAGGGGGAGGACAGGAGGAGGAATGTGTGGGGGAGGAGGGGGAGGACAACAGAAGGAAGGTGTGTAGATGGGAAGGAGGTAGAAGAAGGAAGGACCACAGGGGGAAGAAAAGAGGTAAGGCACGTGTCTGGGGGAGGCGGGGAAGACGTGTGAGGGTTGGTTAAGGCAGGGAATGGGGAGAACAGATGCGACGGGGAATATGGGGCAGGAGGAGAGGAAGGTGTGTGTGGGGTGGGGAAGGACATAGGAGGGAGGGGTGAGGACAGAGGGGAAGCTGGGAAGGGGATGTGGGGGAAGAAAGGAGGCCATGAAGGTGTTAAGTATAAGGATAGATGGGGGAAAGGAGGGGAAGATGGACAAGGGGGAGGGAGAGAGAGCAAGGGAAGGGGAGGAATGGAGGACAGGGGGAGGTAGGAAGGACAGGGGGAGATGGAAGACACGGAAGGGAGGACAAAGGAAGGACGTGAAGACAAGGGAGAAGAAAGGGAGGACAAGGGATGGAGAGGAGGAAGAAGGGACAAGGGGAGGGAAGTGTGAGGGAGGGGAAGGAGATAAATAAGGACGGTGGGGGTGTGAAGATGGGTGTAGGAGGGAGGGGTGGGGAGGGAAGGACGAAAAAGAAATAGAGATGGGGAGAAAGGGAGGTAAATGTGGGAAAGACAAAAGAGAATAGTGTGACAGATAGGAATGCAAAGAGAGGAAAGACAGGAGACAAAGAAGGGAAGAGAGAGGAAGAGAAAGAGTGGGAATGGGAGGAAGGGAAGAAAGAAACGAAGATGGGAAGAGGTTGGAAGAGGTTTGAAAGGCTGAGGAAGTGAAAGAGAAGGGAAGTCAAGATGAGGAACAGAAGTAGGAGGCACGGAGAAGACTGAGATGGGAAAAAATGAAGGAAGGGAGGAGGCGATGATAGGGAAGAAAAGAGAATGAGGGAGAGGGACAGAAGGAGGGAAGAGGGAGAGGAGGAAGGGAGAGGAAGGGTGAGGAGAGACAGGGAGGATATATAGACAGTGGGGGAAAGGGGAGGGAAGTAGCTGAAAGAGGGAGCAAGGAAAGCAAATGGGGAGGAAAGTAGATGGCAAGGTAGAGAAGGGAGTGATGTGTGAGGGAGAAGGGGAGGAGGGAGAGAGGCACATGGAAGCTTGGGAAGGAGAAACACGAAAGAAAGGGAGAGGGAAGGGAGGAATGTAAATGGGAGCAAAGGAACAGAAGGGAAGGATGCAAAAATGAGGAAGGAAGGGAGAGGAGGGAATGATGAGGGAGAAGAATGAAGGAAGAATACAAATGGAACTGAGAGGAAGAGACAAAGATAATTGGACGGAAACCGGAAAGGAATGAAAATACAAAAAGGAGGGAAAGAGGGTAAACCACACACACACACACACACACAGTATATGACGAGGAACGGAAGGGAGGGAGAGGGAAAGGGGGGTGAATGGGGAAGGAAAGGAGAGCCAGGAAGGCAGATGGAGTGATGGGAAGAGGGAGACAGATGTGGAGAGGGAGCAAGGAGGAAAAGGGAATGACGGAATACAAAGGAGTTTATACAAAGGAGAGCAAACAGTAACAGATGCAGTGGTTCTTTTCGAGGCTGTCTGTTAGACGAAAATATAACTATGGTATCTATTGCAATGAGTAAAGGTTAACGATAGTGACGAAAGATTGAAGGAGGGGAAGGAATAATGGAAGGAAGGGGAATGGAGAAGGAAGGAAGGAAGGAAAAACTGAGGGGGTGAGAGGAAGTAACCTAAGAAGGGGAGGAAGAAGGGAGGGAAAGTGTGAAGGAGAGAAAATGAAGGAAAGGGAGGAAGAGAAAGGTAAGAAGGTGTAAAAAGGGGAAAAGGAAGGGAGGAAAGAGAGAAAAAGGGGGAGAATGGTAGGGATGGGAAGGAAACAGGGTAACGTAAAAGGAAGGTAAGGCAACTAGGAAGAGGGGAAGGGAGGAGAGAAAATGGAGGTGAAGGGAGGGAAGCTACGAGGGAGGGAGAGGGAGGGAGAGGGAGGGAAGCTACGAGGGAGGGAGAGGGGAGGATACAAAACGAGTAGATACGCAGTTGTAGGGGGAGGAGGGGGGGAAGGGAAGGAAAGGGAGGGAAAGGGAGAAGAGGGAAGGAAAGGGATGGAAGGGGAGGAGATTGGGGATATGAATAGGAAGTGGAAGGAGGAGGGAGGTGGTGGGATGGAGGGGAAGGGCTGGAAGTGGATAGATGGAGGAAATAGGAGGGAGGGGAGTGAACAGGGCAAGAGGGAGGGAGGAAGAAAAGTGGCAGATATGCAAAACAGGGAGAGAGAAGGAAGGAAGACGGAAGGGGAGTGAACAGAAGGGAGAGAAGTACGGTAATAGATACGCAAGAGGGAGGGACGGGGGAGGGGAGGGAGGGTTGGGAGAGGTAAGGGAAGGGGAGAGGGAGGGAATTAGTAGCTACGCAAGAGGGAGGGAGGGAGGGAGGCAGGGGAGGAATAAATGGGGAGGAAGGAGGGGGGGGGCATGGGAAGGGAAGGAGACAGGTGGAAGGAAGGGATGGAATTGGTAGCTACGCAAGAGAATGGGAGAAGGGAGGAAGGGAGAAAGACGGGGAGGGAGTGGAAAAAAAAGTGAGAGGGAGGGAGAGAGGGAGAATAAGGGAATAAGTAGATACGGAAGAGAGAGAGAGAGAGAGAGAGAGAGAGAGAGAGAGAGAGAGAGAGAGAGAGAGAGAGAGAGAGAGAGAGAGACAGACAGACAGACAGACAGAGGGGGGGGGGAAAGAGATTTAGCGTGGGAGGGAAAAATTCAAAGGTAGGTACTAGAGAGGATATTAGAGGGAAGGGAGGGAGGGGGAGGAGGAAGGGGGTGAGAAGAGAGGGGAAAGTGAGAGGAAAGAGGGAATGGACAGGAGGAAAGCTGGAGAGGAAAATAAAAAAATGGGAGGGAGGGTAAAGGAGGAAATGGCGAGGGAAAATGACGAGAGAGAGAGGGGGGGGGAGGGGGATGGAGGGAGGAGAGAAGAGAGACGGACGACATGGAGGGAGGAAACGGGGAGGGAGAAGGAGGGAGAAACTGTGAGAGGGAGGCAGGTGACAGGGAGGGAAGCAGATGACGAGGGGGGAGGAGCAAAAGGAAACAGGAAGGATGGAAAAATGAAGGAAAGAAGGAAGGATGGATGAATGGGTAGCTATAACGAAAGGAAGGAAAGAAGGATGGAAGGAATGATGAATACATGGATGGATGGAAGGAGTGAAACTGAAGAAAAGGACAGGGTGGAAGGGCAGAGGGATGGAGGGAAGGAACGGAAAGAGGGAGGGAGGAAGGCAAGGGAAGAGCGGGAGAGGAAAGAGGGAGGTAGGGAGGGAGCGAGTGGGAAACCAAGAGGAAAAAATGAGAGATTAAAGATCGAGTTGGGAGGGAGGGTGGGAAGGATAACAGAGAGGGAGTAAGGGAGCGAAAAAGGAAGCAAAGTAAAGGAGAGGCGGAGGAAGAAAGGACGGAAGGAAGGAAAGAAGGATGGGGGAAGAAGGGAGGCAGGATAAAGAAGGAATGTAGAGAAGGAGGGAGATGGAAGAAACTCAGCATGGAGAAAAGCACATTACGGATGAATTAATGTAAAATCTGAGAGAGAGAGAGAGAGAGAGAGAGAGAGAGAGAGAGAGAGAGAGAGGATAAATCCCACTATGCAAGGAGTTATCCATCTCACACTCTCAGCCTTAAAGACGATAGACACCACTAGGCCTTCTTCCCTCCCTCCTTCTCCTTCTCCCTCTCCTCTCTCTCTCTCTCTCTCCATTATCATTTTGTCTTATTTCCTTTCTCTCTCCTTCACATTCAGTTTCCCTTCCTTCCTACATCTCTCTGCCAACTTCCCTCTCTCCCTCAACCTCCCTTTCCTTCCTCCCTCCATAATTTTTATTTTTTAATGCAAGAAGAAGGAACCAAAGGCCAGGAGCCTGTAAATTGTTCCCTCCAAGAAAAACAAAAACAAAAACAAGATAACAGAGCCAAAATCAAGAACTGTTCATTTTTTCACTCCCCTAAAGCTCTCTCTCTCTCTCTCTCTCTCTCTCTCTCCTTCTTCATAGTTTTCTTTTATTTCCTTCTTTTCATCCTTCCTTCCTCCTCTGTTCAAACATTTCTTTTTTTTCCTTCCTTCCTCCTTCTTTATCACGCCCGCCTTCACAAACAAACGAGGAAACGACAGATAACGAAGATAAGGAGAGGGAGAGAGGGGGGGAGAGGGAAAGGAGGGAGAGAGGACAAGAAGGAAGGGAGGGAAGAGAGAACAAGAAGGAAGGGAGGAAGAGAGAAAAAGAAGGAAGGGAGGAAGAGACAGCAAGAAGGAAGGGAGGAAGACAGAACAAGAAGGAAGGAAGGAAGAGAGAGCAAGAAGGAAGGGAGGAAGAGAGAAAAAGAAGGAAGTATGGAGGGAGAAAACAGAGAATGAGGTGGGAGGGAGTGAGGAAAAGGGAGAAAAAGGAGGAGGGAAGAAGGACGAGAGGAAAGCGGGGAGGGAGAGAGGGAGGGAGGCAGAGAGGGAGGGAGGAAGGAGACTGGGTGGAAGGAGAAAGGGAAGGAAGGAAGAGGTAAGGAGGAGAGGAAGATGGAGATAGAGAGGGGGGAGAGATTCGATTCCTGCTCTTTTAAATCTCGACTTTAAATCCATTAAGCTGTGAGGTAAAGTGGAGGAGGAGGAGGAGGAGGAGTGCACGACTGAGACAGCCCGTACAAGAGAAAGAGGAAAAAAAGGAAGATGGGGAAAATGAGGGAAGGAAAAGAAGGAAGATGAAAGAAAGGAAGATGCATAGGATATAGAGAAGAAGGAAGAACAGAAGGAAGATGCGGTAAATGCAGAGGGGAAGGAAGGAGACAAGGAAGAGGAAAGGGAAAACGCGAAGGATGCAAAGAAGAAATAAGAAATGTGAGAGAAGAAGCAGTAACAAACAAACAAGGCGCAATGGGACAAAATGGAAGGCGATGAGGGAAGAGGGAAAAATACAGGAAGAGGAAGGAGGATGTGCAATAAAAATAGATGATATGAGCAGGAGAGAAAACGAAGAAAAAAGGAACTGGAGAAACAAAAAAAGTGTGTGTGTGTGTGTGTGTGTGTGTGTGTGTGTGAGAGAGAGAGAGAGAGAGAGAGAGAGAGAGGAGAATTAATTAAATGAGGGGAAAAATTATACTGACAGAAAACAAGTTATGCAGGTTATTAATGAATACGTGAAGGAAGGAAGGAAGGAAGGAAGGAAGGATGGAAGGAAGGAAGGAAAGGAAGGAACAAATGAAGAAAAGACTGCAAGACAACGAATGAATGGATGAACTGTAAAAGACAAAGAAAAAATAGTAATAAAAAGAGGAACAATGGATGAATTTGAGAAGGGTGAAAGAAGAAACGTAATAAATGAAAGACTAAAAACACTGACGAATAAATACATGAAGAAAGGAAGGAAGGAAGGCAGGAAGGAAGGAAGGCAGGAAGGAGGGAAGGAAACGAGGATAACACGTGTCTGTCTACCATGTATATTGATTGTCAGGAAGGAAGGAAAAAAGCAGGAAGAAAGTAAGGCAAGGCAAGTGCAAAGGAGAGAATAAACAGGAAACAGTAAAAGAAAAAGGGAGAAGAAGGGAGATATAGAAAATGAATAAACGAAGGAAGAAATACGGACAAAAAGGGGGAAAATGAAGGAATAAAGGAAGGATGGACTTATGGATCAAAGGAGGACGGGGAAGTGTGAAAAAGAGTAACAGATATAAATCAATAAAACACGAAAAATAAAGGAGAGGACTAATAAGACAACAAAATGAATGAATGAATGATGGAAGGAAGAATGGAAAGGAGTACGAAGTGGATACCAATTGGAATCGAAGGGAAAGCAAAAAAAGAGACGATTATAGTAAACTGAATGAATGAAAATACAAAGAAAGAATAAGTGAATGAAGGAAGAAAGGAAGAGCAGAAGGAAAGACGAAACGAGGAGGAAGGCATGAACCAGACGGAGCACGTGTCTGGCCGTGTATTGATTGTTGAGACACACACACACACACACACACACACACACACACACACACACACACACACACACACACACACACACACGGCAATCGCAAACATATCTGCATGCACACCAGCCAACTGTTACTCGTACCCGGTATGTGTACACAAAAAGCAAAACAACGGTACACACATACACGCTAGGCTACATAAAAATACACCGTACAAATAATATAACCAAAACTAAAAGATAATTATTGTTACTGACTCTAATTTTCAATAATCTAACAGCATTTCAACAAGAGAACTTATATTAAAAACTAGTAACAAGGCAAAACTACATGAGGCATCAGAACACAGCAACAGACAATCACATAAATACAATATAGATAAGGCAATTACTGATCACGGAATATGTACACACGTGGAATAATAAACAAAGAAAAAAATAAATCTATACTAATGGCACTAATATGTAAGGTCGATAATGATAACTTAATTAGCCTAGGTAGCCAATTAAAAAAAAATTACAAGAAGCATGACAAGCATGGATTTTTTTTTTTTTTTTTTTTTTTTTTTTTGAGAGAGAGAGAGAGAGAGAGAGAGAGAGAGGCTACGTAAGAGCAGACTTTAAGGTAAACCTATGAGAGACAGACAGACAGAGGCTACATAAGAGCAGGCTTTAAGGTAAACCTATGAGAGAGAGAGAGAGAGAGAGAGAGAGAGAGAGAGAGGCTACGTAAGAGCAGGCTTTAAGGTAAACGTGAGAGAGAGAGAGAGAGAGAGAGAGAGAGAGAGAGAGAGAGAGAATATTATCGTAAGAACAACCATTATAGCGGGGGATTTTGGCTGAGTGAGGCTGAGGGGGGGTAGGGGGAGGGAAATTTAAGAGAGGGAGGAACTGGAGGAAAGGGAAGAGGCGAGGGGAAAGGGTGAAAATAAAGGAGAGGAGGAGGAGGAGGAGGAGGAGGAGGAGGAAGAAGAAGAAGAAGGAGAGAGAGAGAGAGAGA
The DNA here is from genome assembly GCF_032717465.1 of Coenobita brevimanus. NCBI lineage: Eukaryota > Metazoa > Arthropoda > Malacostraca > Decapoda > Coenobitidae > Coenobita > Coenobita brevimanus. The sequence continues at coordinate 48,771,379 of NC_137018.1, forward strand.
GAGAGATGGGGGGGTAGAGAAGAGAAAACAGTATTAAGAAACAAGAAGACAAATTACAGGAGGAGAAACTATGTGGAAGCGAGCGGGAGTAAAACAGAGAGAGGATGAGAGTGAGTGAAAGTGAAGACCGAGAGAGAAAATTAAGATGAAGAAGAGGGAATAAGGGAGGATGAGGATAAAAAATATATGGGGAAAGAGAATAATTAAGGTAGAGGAAAGTATATGGAGGGATGGGAAATATACAAGGGAAGGGAAGTATAATAAGGGAAGGGAAAGTTAAGTTAAAGCTAGTGCAATGAAAGGAAAGAGGAGAATTGGAGAGGGGAGGGGAAACAGAGGGAGGAAACAAAGTGAACTGTGAGAAGTGGAGGTGAACATAGGGAGGCCAGGGAGGAACAGTGGGATGGAAAATGGAAGGGAGGAACAAGTGAGAAAAGATTAAAAAGAGAAAAAGGGAAGAGGGGACAGGGAGGAAAAGAAGGCAGCAAGGGAAAGAAGGGGAAGGAGGAAGAGTGAGGGAAAGTTGGAGAAAAGTGAAAGCGGAAAAGGAAGGAAAGGGAGGGTAAAGTGGAGAAAAGGATGGGAAAGATAGGTAAAAGTAAAACAGAGGGAAAGTTCTGGAGAGAAGGAAGGAATGAAATGAAGACAGGAAGTGAAAGAAAGATTATGATGGGAAAAGAAAGGGAAAGGGGGGGAAAGGCTGGGAAAGAGGGAAAAAGAAGAGGAACTGGTGGAAAAGAATGGAAACGAGAGAGAGAGAGGGGGGGGGGAGTCGTACAAACAGAAGCATCAATATCTTTTAATAACTTACCAATAACTTGTCTTCCTCTCCCCCCTCCTCTTTTCTTTCTCCATTCCTACCGTTATCATCTCTTCTTCATCCGCCCTTACTTCCATCCTTGTCCTTTCTCCTTTACTTCTTATCATTTGTTTCTTGCTCTTCTTCTTCTTCCCACTCTATCCTAATTCTGTTCCTAGTTTTCTCCCTTCCATTTAACCAAGCAAACCAGCCACTCATCAAACCGTCTATCTATCTATCTATATATATATATATATATATATATATATATATATATATAAAATATATATATATATATATATCTATATATATATATATATATATATATATATATATATATATAAAAGCATCCATCAACGCATCCACCCACAGAAGCCAACCATTCACCCAAACAATCACCCATTCTTATTCTCACGTTCACTCTCTTTCCCTCCCTCCTCCCCTCCTATCCCCTCTCCCTCACCCTCTCCTCCTTCCCCGACGTCCCTCCCCCTCCTCATTCTATCGATTCCTAAGCGACCGTCCCCCGCGCGAGTCGGCATCAGCTGTTCTGTTTACATTCCCTAGGTACTGTCTTGCCCTAGGGAGGTTGTGGTGATGGTGGTGAGAGAGAGAGAGAGAGAGGTTGTGTGTGTGTGTGTGTGTGTGTGTGTGTGTGTGTGTGTGTGTGTGTGTGTGTGTGTGTGTGTGTGTGTGTGTGTGTGTGTGTGTGTGTGTGTGTGTGTGTGTCCGCTGCCATTATGCATTACAAGGCCAATAAAATCAGTTCCACACTGACAAGGGATGTCACCGATGATGTATACTGTATAGGCTACATTAATTAACCTCTTCACTACGATAACGTCTTTTACTGCATCGTATAATTTATTCCTGATATCTCCAGACGATTTTATTCAGCTTTGGAGACCCTTTTCGAACCCGTAGGCTGAATGAAATCGTCTGCATCAAGGTCTAGTAAGAGGCAGGAGTGAATTTCATAAGGGTCATCGTACGGAAGGGTCAAATAATCTATCACACCTGGCAGGAGGATGAGAAGGGCAAATTACGAAGGAAAAATATAAAGGAGTACATGAGGGAGGATGATCTGAAATGCCAAGAAGGAGTGGTAATGGTGGCGCTTACCTATATATTACTTCCTTGGATTATACTGACGTTTAGGGCAATTTTAATAATGGAAAAACCTGACCTCTGGGATTAAGTGTCCGCCAATAGACAGACAAACAAATAGACAGAGAGATGGATAAATAGACAGACAAACAGATAGACACAATGACAGAACGACAAACATACTATTTCATCATTCTGGGCTTCGACACAGGAATGGTCAGTAATGTTACACGGTACAAGACAGGTGCAGCCATACCACGTGTTCCTCTCGCCATATCTCCTAGACTACGTGAAAACACACACACACACACACACACACACACACACACACACACACACACACACACACACACACACACACACACACACACACACACACACACACACACACACGCCATCACCCCTACCCGAACCACTAGATCATCCTCCCTTAACAAAACAATATGGGAGAAAGGTGAATAAAAAGAGAGAGAGAGAGAGAGAGAGAGAAAATGAAATGGACAATAAAAGAGGAGGGGTACAGGAAGCGAGAAAGGAGACAAAGGAAGGAATGAAGGTGCTGCAGACAAATGGGAAAAAATCAAAAATGAAAAGAGGCGAGAGGAAAAAGAGAGGCGGAGGGAAAGAGAGCCACGAGAGGCTGAGGGATAGAAAGAGGAGGTGACCACGGAGCCAGACCCATACCAAGAGGCAGACCATCTTCAGAATAACCTGTCACGCCCTCAGTTGCCACCGCCTTTGACGTGATGGGATGGGAAGGGAGAGGAGGGAGGACGTGAGTCAGGGAGAAAGTGAGAGGCAGAGGAAACAAGAGAGAGAGGGGGAAAAGAGGGGGGGTGGAGGAATGAGAGAAGAGTGAAAAATGAAGACGGAGTGTCAGAGAGGAAGGGAAGAGAAATGGAGAGAAATGGGGTAGGGGAGAGAGGCGTTGGAAGAGAAAAGGGTAGTACAGGGGGGAGGGGCTAGGAAAGTGAGAAGGCAGGCTTGGAAATAAGGGCAGCTAGGGAATGGGACAGAAGAGTGGGTTGGTCAGAGAAATGGGTCAAAATAAATAGTGGGGGTGTCCAGCAAAGAGGGAGTGGTGAGATGCAGTAAGAGAGAAATGAGGAGGGTGGGAGAATGAAAAGAATAATGGGGGAAGAGGGAAGGCAACGAGAGAGTTGGGGGGGAGGAGAGACAGAGCGAGATAGACAGGAAGGAAGGAGGAGGAGGAGGAAAAGGGCGTAGGTACAGGAAGAGAGAGGAAGCAGGTGAGGAACAATGGATAATATGTAGGGAGACAGAAGGGGAGGGGAGGGGAGGGGAGGGGAGGGGAGAGGAGGGGAAAGGAGGGGAGGGGAGCGAAGGGAAGAGAAGGGAAAGTAAAGGAGAGGTAAAAAGGACAAAAAAGGAGGGAAGACTGACATGACAAGGAATAAAAGTGAAAAAAAGGCGAAGAGGAAAAAACGACTAAAAGACTAGGAGGAGAGGACAGAGAGGAAAACGAAAGAAAAAGACGGGATATGAATAAAATGAGAGAGAGAGAGAGAGAGAGAGAGTTATGAAAGACACATAAGATCAATAGTTCAGGGCAACCGATCAATTTTTCTCCCCTCCACTGTCACATATATTTTCTCCCCTCCCTCCCTCCCTCTTTCCTGTAATTCTCCCTCCCTCCCTTTTTCCTGTAATTCTCCCTCCTTCCCTCCCAATCCCTCATCATCCTTACCTCCTTTTCTCTCATTCTCCCTCTTTCCCCCTCTGTTCTCTGTCAACCTCTCTTTCTGCCTCTTTTCATCCCCCCTTCTCTTTTATCTTCTCCCCCGCTCCACCCAATCTCCCCCGCCCTTTCTTTTTCTTCTCGTTTCCCTTTCTTTTATCTCCCTCCTCTCCTCCATTTTATTGGTCATTCTATCTTCACCTTCCCATTTCCCGCCCCCAGTCTGCCTCCCTCCTCTCCTTCCCTTCCTCAGCCTGCCTCCCTCCTCTCCTTCCCTTCCCCAGCCTGCCTCCCTCCTCTCCTTCCCTTCCCCAGTCTGCCTCCCTCCTCTCCTTCCCTTCTCCAGCCTGCCTCCCTCCTCTCCTTCCCTTCCCCAGTCTGCCTCCCTCCTCTCCTCTTCCTTCTATTCCTATCCCTCTTTCTGTCCAGTCGTTACATCCTATCGACCTACCTACATTCTTTCTCTCTCTCTCTCTCTCTCTCTCTCTCTCTCTCTCTCTCTCTCTCTCTCTCTCTCTCTCTCTCTCTCAATTAGGCTACTCTTAGGCCACATAGTTAAATACGGGTACTTGGCGTATTTATTATAAGTAAATGTATCCTGATAACGCACATGAAAAAACAAAATCCGCTAATTGTAATATCAGTTAAACATCTCTCAATTAACATTTTTTTTAGCATTATTTTCTACAATTACTATAAAATTTCCTCGGGCATTTCAGTCCTCCAAGGTGTTGCAATGTTAGTATACCCTTTTTACTGCAGCTTGACATGAAACTGCCATCTCTCCATCTTCAATGTTCACTTGTAGCAACAGATTAATGCTAGAACAAGATACTAGTCACAAAGCAGTGCTATGGCGAGGATGCAGAGCTGCAGTATTGTCTTCTTCTGTCACTAAGTTCAGCAGAATAAGCTGTAAAATGATGAAAATCTGGATTAAGTAAAGGTGAACTATTTCTGTTTTCTTGTACGACGGATTGCTCATATTTGGTGGGTGAGGGCAGACCTTCTGTTATTTTATGCTTAAACTTCTGTATATGACGAGTAAGTACATTTATATTCATTAACTTTCTCAGATTACTATGATTCACTCTCAGTTGAAGGAAATTGTTTTACGTTAACTATAATTAAATAACAGATTTGCCTCGACCACGGAAGGGTTACTATTGGTCGGATTGCCTGAAAAGCACCCAAACTGTAGCTCTCTGTTCCTTCCTTCCTTCCTTCTCTCTCCCCCATCTCCCTGCCTATATCTCTCACGTTACATCTTATCTCTCCCGACCTCCAGCCATTCCTCCCTCTCTACCCCTCAGACCTCCCCAGTTACTATCTCCTTCCCTTCCTTCCGTCTGCCATTTACACAACTGTTCACCTCTGTATCAGTGTCTCATTCCATTTTTACTTCTTCCTACCATCTTCGTCTCGGGCAACTACATATGAACAAAGATTAAAAGGAAATTCTCTCTCTCGTGGACGATTTTTTTTTTTTTTTTTTTGTAGGTGTTGGGCTTCTGATTCCTTTTTCCTACACAAAGGACAAAAACACATTCTATCTCCTTTCTTCCTAACTCTCTCTCATGGACGATTTTTTGTGGGTATTGACCTTCTGATCCCTTCTTTTTCACAAAGGACAAAAACAATATCCCTCCTTTCTTCCTTAACTCTCTCTCTCTCTCTCACACACACAAACACACACACACACACACACACACACACACACACACACACACATAGTTTCCTTCTCTCCCTCCGGTACCCGCGATCCGACAAATTATCCCAGACAACCAGTCTAGGTAAGTCACCCCATTAATTAAAGACGCCTAGGTTCGTTTTCTATGATAAGTATACGTTCTCTGTGAAGCGCGGGAAGGATTATTCGATTCAAGATTATTCACATCTGGCTATAATTACACTAATTAAGGCTGTCGCTTCTATGCTACTTAACTGCAGCAAAATCACACAAAATAATTTTTACATAGCTGTAGGAAAGGACGAAAATATGCTGAAAAGTTGATAAATGGGAGATACTCAATTCTAAATACATCATCCACAGAACTAATTATTATACGGTAATCAAAACAGACTCTTCGTTATACCGATCCCCGAAATAAACACCGTTATTGATCCTGACCTTTGACCTAAATATACTGGGAGCTTAAAGCAGAGGTCTGAGGCAACGTATAATACATGTAAACAAAACACTATAGCCTACAGTATATATATATATATATATATATATATATATATATATATATATATATATATATATATTCTACGCGGTATTAAAAAAAAAAAACTTCTCTAAGTCTTCAGTACGATAATGTGTTGTTTATTTAACTCTCCAGTACACAAAGCCTACTGAGATGAATTCTATGTAGCAAACACAACGCGAGAAAATACATCACTGGAAAGAAGGGATTAACGTTGCGCGCGCGCGCACACGCACACACACACGCACGCACACACACACACACACACACACACACACACACACACAACTACACTGACAAATTGTCAAAAATAAAATCAGGGATAATATCAGTTACACTAAAAATGACAAAATTTTATGAAAACAACTGACAGCCCCAGCAGTCACTCATGTTCTGACACGACATGAAAATATCTGAGCAACGAAAAATATGAATCGCCGTCACCGTCACCGTTATAACTACACAGGTCTTTATCATCAGTAACAGTATCATTACTCTATTCGTTATTTTAATATTATCCAACTCCTCATCATACCACTCTTTATCATCACCATCAGTATTCTCGCCTTCGGTAGTCATTACCATCATCATCATTCATTATCCTAACCATCATTACCATCATCATCATTAGCTTAACCATCATTATCATCACCATCATCACTCAATATCCTAACCATCATTACTCATTATACAAACCATCATTACCATCATGATCACCAGCACTCACTAAAACCATCATCATCATCACTCATCCTAATCATCATTACCATCATCATTATCATCCAACCCTATCAAACCCCAAATACAGAAGCCCTAACCTATACCAACACAATACTCCATCAGTCTCCACTCCGACCTATTAGCAGCACATGACACCTACCTGAGGGAACCTTGAGGTGGTGGTGGCGGGGGTGGTGGTGGAGGGGGGGAAGGGTTTACGGGGGGCCAGCACATCCCCTCCACCTCCCCCTCCCCCTCCTCTTGTCCCCATACTCCCCTCCGAGCCCTGTGAAGAGAGAGGGATGGTTAAATTGTGTTAATGGTGTGACTGATGGCAAAAGGCGATGATTTTCTTTAATGCAAGGAAGAAGGCAGCAAAGACCAGGAGCCCGCATACATGATGATGATGATGATGATGATGGCTGGGAGATTATGGAGAAAGATGATGATGATGATGATGATGATGACTGGGAGACTAGGGGAAAGTGATGATGATGGTGATCATGATTATGAAGCAAGAACATTATTGGTATTAGTATTAGCAACAGCAGGCCGAGGACAGGGTATCGCAGTCCACAATACTTAAGCCAAGAATAAGGCAGTATTTTCAATGGTAGATAAAACAACCCGAATTCGTACTGTTGTGGGAGAGGCATGGTCGACTCCCATCCGAGAACGTACTACTAGACCACCAGGCGTCTAAACGATTGCTAGAGGACGCCTAGTAATCAAAGGAAGGGGAAGAAAGAGTTTGTAGCTTTGACAATAAAATGCAGTTAACAATAAATATAATAATAATAGTAAACATGAACAATAAAGGAACATCAATAGCAGCACCATCATTATACTCGTAGTCTTAATCAACCCCAGACATTCAGGACTTTATCCCCTCTATATTTTCGTCAACCGCCAGACGATTACATAAAGCTTTGTATAGATGCCTCGGCGTGCATGGGTGAGCTAGAATTTATTAACTCCTCCTGTAAAGTGATGTCTTTGAATATTGCACCCACACGGGTTAGATGTGTCTCGTTCGTCGGTAAAGAAAAAAAAATCCCCCGGTTTCTGTTACTTTAATCTCCACATAAAAATAATTGACTAAAGCTGGAGGAGCAACACGGGGGTACGATGCCGCAGACTTTCATTGTCGTCCCGCGAGCAACATTAACAAGAGGAGGAGGAGGAGGAGGAGGAGACAGGAGGAAGGGGATGGAGAAAGGAGGTGGGGGGGAAGAGGAGGAATAAGACGAGGAGAAGGAGGAAAAAAGGAGAGGAGGGTAAGTAGCAGAGAGAAAGGAGAAGGACGGGAAGGAGAAAGAGGATGAAGTGAGTGTTACATTATTCTTGGTCAAAAGATTTAAGGTCAGTACACGTCACGTCTGCCAGGTACACCCAAATGCCACACCATTACATTAACTTAATATGCCTTCCCCTTCAACCTCCCCGCACGACGCTGTTTCCCCTTCGTGTTGGTGCTATCTTACCAGGCAAACTCCAATGTAACATTTCTGGATGATTATGGCTTCTCTTCGTGTCTTCCCTGTTCTGTTTTGCCTTACTGTTTCTATCTTATTTTACCTTAGTGTTCTCTGTTTAGTTTTGCCTTACTGGTACTTTTTATTTTGCTTTACTGTTTCTCTTGTCCTGCTTTCTTTTTCCATTTCGCTTTACTGTTTCTCTCATGTTTTATCTTGCTGTTTCTTTTTTAATCTCTGTCCCCCGTTTTTATTCTGCCCTCTTGTTTCTTGTTATTTTGACTTATATTTACCCGTTTTTGCCCTGCTTCTCTCTTACATTCCGCCTCTGCTTCTTATTTACGTGCGTCACAAAACTTACTCCGAACGTTCATCTGCGGCTCACATTCCCGAAAAATTAGGAGACCCTCAGGCACCCCATCCCTTCCAGTTTATTTATGCATACAGCAGGTTCATCATTTATATCATCCTGTATTTACGCTACGCTGGCGAAACTGACACTATTACAACACAGTACCGGTACCAGTAAATCAACATAGGCTACCGCTACACTAGAACACTGAGGCCATTAATATTCTATGTAGGCTATTTACGCAAAACTAGATCTATCTATCTCTCTCCCTATTGCCAGACGCCTTAATCCCGTAAGGGGTGGCCAAAAACAAATCGCCTCCAAACAAATCGCAAAACTAGGTATGTGTTAAAATTATATACTGTACCAGCAAATAAACATACTAGGGATTACTGAGGTGATAAATATTTCCCTCTACTCAATCTACCCACTCAAAAGGAAGGCGCTATTGAAATACAAAAAACAAACACGGTAATACTAAGGCATGCTGACGACTTCAATAACATACAGGTGAATATTAAGATGATACTGAAGACTTAAATAACATACATGGGAAACAAATTACTAAGGGGAGACACATGGAGACAGCCTTCTAATTTCATGACGATATGGGTCTGTCTTTCTTGTATACATGTACTGTACACCTGCTCTACCTCACTGGATTGTAATTCTCTCTCTCTCTCTCTCTCTCTCTCTCTCTCTCTCTGTCACAATAGGATACTGGCGGTCGTGGAGAGGAATATTATGGAATCGTTCATTCGAGGCAGCGTAACTGTGTGCCCATGGTTAGAGAGAGAGAGAGAGAGAGAGAGAGCGTGTGTGAGTGTGATAAAGGCCAAGAAAAAGAGGAGGAGGAGGAGGAGGAAAGAAAAAAAAAGCATAGTTACTCTCACTGTGCTCTGCTTTCGGTAACACTGGAAGAATACTGTACATTTGAAACTGTACCGTACTTTGACGTATTTCAACAACCATTCATTATCTTCTACTGCCATTCATTCCATTTAAATTACATAGAATTAACCTACATATATTTTGCTACCGCATTCAGAAGTATGGGGCATGTTGAAAAATACTAAAAAATATCGCTCAGGTCCATTTTTATTGATCCCTCTTGTATTCTCGAGTTTATTCTTGCTACGCTAGGAGGATTTTTACTCAGAACTGGAGACACGTTTCGAATTGGAGGGGTTAGATGTGGGCTTCATCAACCCCTTCACTAAAAGTCGTCTCCCCTACAAGTAAAAGAATGTCTGATAGCAGCCAGAATAAAATATAAACGTCTGCTATTCCCTTGTTGACTTTACAGGACTTCTGGTAAAGACAACTCCCAAGGTAACTCATGATATCGTGCAAAGATCGACTGGCAGGGAAAAAATAGAACGTGCAAGGTGTGTGGCTGTACTTGGCGTGGTTATATATGGTGTTGGAAAGATCCGTCGTGTGCTGGGACGCGGGAGATGTGGTAAATTGGTAATATGAGGTGTGGCTGGGAATCTGGTACGGTAGTGTGTGGTGTGGTAGTGTGTAGTGTGACTGAGGAATATATCGGTGTGTGGTGTGGTAGTGTGATGTATATGGCGGTGTGTGGTGTGGTAGTGTAATATAGCTGTGACATATATAGCGAAGTGTGATGCTGCGGTGTGCAGTGTGGCTGTGTGAGGTAAACAGAGGTGTGTAGTGTGTTAATGTGTGATGGTGCGGTGTGTAGTGGCTTTTAGGCATGGTATCGTTATCTCTGGTGTGGTAGTAGTGTACAGTGGCAGCGAGGTGTCTTAGTGTGAAGTCTGGTATTGTCAGGGCTGGGAGTGTGATGGGGTAGTGTGTAGTGTGACTGGGAATTTGGTGGTGTTGAGATGTGGTTATGTGTGATGTTGTAGTGTTCTGTGTGTTTGTGTACGTGTGAAAAAATAATAGTGTGTGGTGTGGCCGTGTGTGTTGTGGTAGTGTGAGGTGTGCAGCTTGTGTTGTGGTAGTGCGAGATGTGGCAGTGCGTGTGATGTGTGGCTGTGTGGGACGCAGCAGTGTAAAATCTGTGACCTGGTTTAATCTTGAACATAACCACTGATCTATCCCCAACTATAGAGTAAAGAAGATTTATATTTAATCTTACATATTTGCATTTTACAACTTGATCATAATTTCCTCACAAAACCATTCTAGGTTTACATTTTTCTTACAGGATCTGTACCCTCCTCATCATATGTTAGCGTAACGGTATGACACAATAAACTCTCTGAACATTAAGGCAGGAACAAGAACAACAGAATACAAAAAAGAATGGAAACTGTGATTCTAGGAAGTGAATCTCTCTCTCTCTCTCTCTCTCTCTCTCTCTCTCTCGCTCTCTCTCTCGCTCTCTCCTTTTTCATTCTCCCTTTCCTCTGCTCCTTCCTTCATTTTCCCCCTTCCTCCACTTTTGTTTACCTTCACTTTCTCTTCCACCATTCCTTTTTGTTTTATACTGTCTTCCCCTTCCTCACTCTCCTTTTATTCTCTTCTTTGTCTACTTCTCTGCTTCCTTCCTTCCTTCCCTGGCAACATCTGACAGAGTTAACACTTATATCCTAATATTATTAACGAAGACTTGCTTCTTGCTTTCCTTCCTTTATACAACTTTCCTCCCTCTTCACCTCCCTCCTTTCTTCGCTTCCTCTCTTCATAATCATTTCCTTTCTTCGTCCATTTTCCCCTCCATTTCTTGCTTCCTTCCCATTCATCGTCCCTCTCCTCTGCTCTTTCATTCAGTGTCTTCCTTCCTTCCCTCCTTCACCATGCCCCTTCTACTATCAAGTTGTCTCCCTCCTTCCTTACCTACCCTAACTCACTCCCTCTTTTCCTCTTTCCCTCCCGGATTTCCTCCCTCCCTCTTTCCCTTCACATTCCTTCCATAAATGACTCTCTCCTTCCTTTCTTCCTTCTGTTTCTTTCTCCTTTTCTCCTTGCTCCAGTAATTCCTTCCCTATCTCCCTCCTTCCTTCCTTCCTCCTTTTCTCCTTGCTCCAGTAATTCCTTCCCTATCTCCCTCCTTCCTTCCTTCCTCCTGTCTCCTTCACTCCTTCCTTCCCTGGCCACAGTGATAGTGTTACTGTGGTGTCCTAAGGTTATTAACGGCGTCCCGCAAGGTCTCTCTCTCATCCCTCCTTCATTCCATCCCTTCAACCATCCATCTATCCATCCCTTCAACTATCCATCTATCCATCCTTTCAACCATCCATCTATCCATCCCTTCCACATTTCATCTATCCATCCCCTCAACAATCCATCTATCCATCCTCTCAATAATCCATCTATCCATCCCCTCAACAATCCATCTATCCATCCTCTCAACAATTCATCTATCCATCCTCTCAACAATTCATCTATCCATCCCCTCAACAATCCATCTATCCACCCCTTCTACAATCCGCCTATCCATCCCCTCAACAATCCATCTATCCATCCTCTCAATAATCCATCTATCCATCCCCTCAACAATCCATCTATCCATCCCCTCAACAATCCATCTATCCATCCTCTCAACAATTCATCTATCCATCCCCTCAACAATCCATCCTTTCAACCATCCATCTATCCATCCCTTCAACCATCCATCAGTCCATCCTCTCAACAATCCATCTATCCATCCCTTCAACAATCCATCCTTTCAACCATCCATCTATCCATCCCTTCAACAATCCATCTATCCATCCTTTCAACCATCCATTTAGCCATCCTTTCGAGCATGCATCTATCCTTCAATCATTTCACCATTCCATCCCTTCATTCATCAATCCTTCCTTCCACATCTCATTTCTTATACCATGCTTCCATCACTTTTCCATCCTTTCAACCACCTATGTATCTTTCATTCTATCCCTCCATCCCTTCAACCAGTCATCTGTTCTTCTTTCATTCTATCTTTCCATCCTTTCAACCACCCATCTGTTCTTTCACTCTATCCTTCCGTCACACTAACCATCCATTTCTCCTTCATTATACAGTATACGTCCATCCCTCAACCATCAATCTATCCTAGTCTCTTAATTCACTCCACCCTTTTATTCCTCCAACCACTATCTATCCTTCTCGTCTCATCCTTCATTCCTCCATCCAGCTGCTTATCCTTCCTTTTAAGTCATCCTTCATTCCATCCTCTGAACCATCCATCAATTTATCCTTCCTTCTGCAATCTCCCTCCACCCCATCCTTCCTCAATCTATTCAGTTTTCTATCCATTACTGAATTCCTCTTTAGTCTATCCTTCATTGTTGCACTTCTTCCTTCCTTCCCTCATTTCTCTATTTCTTTTTATCTTTCCCATCTCCCTCTCTCCCTGCTTCAGTCTCTACCTCCCTCCTTCCTTCAGTAACACCTCTCTACTTCTTTCCTTGGCTTCATTTTATCCCTCGTAATCTCAAACAGTGCTTCCTTGAGAGAGAGAGAGAGAGAGAGAGAGAGAGAGAGAGAGAGAGAGAGAGAGAGAATGTGCGTAGGCGTAAGTCGGAGAAAGGGAAGTAATGGAATGGACAGGGAGGGGAGGAGAGGGGAGGGGAGGGGAGGAGAGAGGGGAGAGGAGGGGAGTGGAAGGGAGAGGAGGGGAGGGGAGGGGAGGGGAGGGGAGGGGAGGGAGAAGAAGTTAAAGGTCTTGTGTCTTTGGTATCACGTTGCAAAAATACAGGTTTGGGAGAGTAGGAGGGAGGGAGGGAGAAGGGGGGGGAAGGGAGGATTGAGAAAGGACGTAAAACATGGTGGCCGAAGTGTGGAGGTAAGGAAGGAAGAAAAGAGGGGTTGGAAGGAACAAGCGAAAGGGCAAGGAGACGAGAAAGGAGCAAGGAACAGGAGATAAAGGAGGAGGGATGAAGGGGAAGAGAAAGAAGCTGGAAAGGGTACTGGACTGAAGGAGGGAGGGGAAGGAGGAAAGGGATATAGTGGGGGGAACGGGGGGGACGAGGGGTGAGATGAAAGGAGTGAGACAGTGAGGGAAGAGATGATGACACAGGGACAGGAAAAGGGGAGGAGAGAGGGGAGGGGTAAAGAAATACAAGGGGAATGGAGAGAACAGCTGAGGGAAGGAGGGTATGAAGGAGAGTGGAAAGAAGAATCATTGAAAAGAGGGGAAATAAGGAAGAGGAAGAATTAAGGAAGGGAGAAGAATGGAAGGCTTGAGAGAGATGGAAGAAGGGGGAAAGCAATGGGAAAGAAAGGCTGAAGAAATGGGATATAAGGATGAGGGTGAGGAAAGAGGAGAAAGGGAGAGAGATGGGAGAGAGAGACAAGGAGGGGAGAGAAGGAGGGGAAGAACTGGAGGATGGACGAGATGTTGTGGGAGGAAGGTACCTGTTGTGAGGCAGAAAAAAAAAAAAAAACAACCTTTCTCTTTCACTACCCCTCCTGTAACTTAAAACTCTCTCTCTCTCTCTCTCTCTCTCTCATTATAAGGAGTGTAGATAGGAACTCAGACAAGAAGACAAAAATAAGAAGCAGGGAAATGTAAATAAATAAATAATGACAAAAATAACAAACAAAACGGCAATCAAAGGAAAAACGAGAAAACGAGAAAAATAACTGGACAGCAAACACAACAACTACAAAAATAAACAAACACAGAAAAACAGAGAAAACCCCGGGGAGAAAAAAGATACTACCCCATAAAACTCTGAGACAAAAGAAAACACACACATAAAAGCGGCAAACACGAACCTACAAAAACTGGACAGGAAAAGTAAAATCAAATAAAAGAAAAATGAACACTTTACCCTACAAAAGTCAGATAATGAAAATAAATACAAACCTACAAAAGCCAGACAGAGAGGTAAAAAAAACGAACACATTGCTATACTGTACATACACAGAAAAAAAAAAAAAAAAGAGAAAAGATAAACAATGACAAACACAAACCTACACCACCAAAAAAAAAAAAAAAAGGGAACACAATACTATGCCTAAGAAAAAAGAAAAGTGGAAAAAACAGAAACAAAAAACAGATACTAATCAATACAAGCCATATTAAATGAGACAGACATAAGGACATACCTAGAAACATAATCCTACAATACGCAATCAAATTAATAATAATAATAATAATAATAATAATAACAATAATAATAATAAAAAGCATACACTAACCTACAAAAATCCCAGCATGAGTTCCGTCTCCGGCTGCCAGTCACATCTTAGCAGTCCTGGGGAGAGAAGAGGTCATCAGCAACGACACAGGGTTAAGCACATGTTGGGTAACTTAGTCATCAAGGGGTAATTATATAAGACAATTAGTAACGTCAAAGGGTAAGTACATGGAGGAGTTTGTAAAATCAAAGGACAATTACATGCAGCAATTCGTAAAATCAAAGCGCAATTACATGGGCTAATTAGTCAAATCAAAGGGCAATTACATGGGACAATTAGTCATATCAAAGGTCAGGCACAAGGGCAATTAGCCACATCAAAGGTCAAGCACAAGGAGGGTCACATCAAAGGGATAGATATTACACGGAAAATGCCACAGCAAAGGGCAATTAGTCACAGCAAAAGGGCAATTACGTGGGGCAATTAGTCACAGCAATGGGCAATTACTTAGGGCATTTCGTCACACAAAACGGCAATGACTTGGGGTAATTAATAACATCAAAGGGCATTTACAAAAGGCAATTAATCATGATATAAGTAAACAGTCACATACAGGCAGCAAATACTAATCTTAGGTGGATATTAAGGTGTGTTATTGGAAGGCTATTTTGATGCTTATTGGCAGACTACGCTATTCTGGTGTTTAGTGCAAGATTATTTTTGTTTATTGCAGACTATGGCATTTTTATGTTAACTGCAAGATTATTCTTATGTTTATTGCAGGCTACGGTATTATGATGCGTTTATTGACGTTTATTCGCAGACTATGCTATTTTTATGCGTTAATTGCAAGAATATTTTTTTATGTTTACTGTCAAACTACGCTGTGTTAATGTGTTTATTGCACGATATTTTTTTATGGTTATTGGCAGACTACGCTATTTTGACGTGATCATGGCAAGATTTTCGTTTACACTACGCTTTTTTGAGTTATTGCAAATTTTTTTTTTTAATGTCAAACTACGCTATTTTAAAGTGTTTACTGCAATATTACTTTTATGTTTATTGGCAGACTATAATATTTTGATGTTTACTGCAAGCTTACTGTATATTCTAAAAACATCTGCTTGCTCTTGCATGCTACTGACATTTCAATTATGTCAGATATTATGGGCAATTAGTCGCGTTCAAAGGGCAATTACTGGTACCGGATAGACTCTTTATTCATAATTACGTGCGTTGACTAGAGTAATCAGCAAACAAGCTACGGTGATTATCCAAATTAACTACGATGTCAATATTTAGTTACATTACATCGGACAGTGCAACCTTATTATTCACAATGAAAAGTGTAATTACAATGAACAGTCTAATTAATCATACTATATAATCTATTCAGTCACAGTGGATTGTCTAATTAGTCACACCGGATATAACAATTAGTCACAATGGATAGTTATTCGCGATATTAACCCATGCACTGCTAGGATTTCTCTCAGCTCAAACAATATAATCTGGTGCTAGACTGAATAAAACTCCAAGAAGCACCGATTACCCAGAAAAGTTTACTCGGTATACTTTTTGAAGCCTCTGACAGCTGGGATTTCTATCGGCTGAAGAAGATATTTTGACTTTAGCAAGCATAACATAACCCTGTGCACCAAGCGTAGTGAAAGAGTTAAAGGGCACTGATGCTTCACTGACACATTCTCACTGACATTATGCACCAGACATGAGAAATCAATAGCACATCATCATATAAGCTGTGGAAAAACACTTCTCAAACACAGAGAATAAACTCCACATTAATAATACATACATACATACATACATCATCTAATCCTGTGTTGCCCCAGGAAGAGAGTAGGAGCCCGGGGCTAGGCAAATTGGCCCTGACATTTAAGATGAAAAGTGACCAGCTTCACTCATCCCTGCGTGGCATTACGTGAGCGGTAAACCCAACCACCCCTTGGATATTAACCGACACAGGCTCAATACGGTTGGAGCGACTTAATTACCCACTAACCCACCAGGTGCAATAGTTTGATTACGTGGTTACCATCCACCGTAGTAAATGGTTTCCTGGTGTACGGGAAACCATTTGGCTTGTCACTCAGTGTAGAGTCACCTGTTGACAGACGGAAGAGGAAAGAAAGACGGAATGAAAGACATAAGAGGAAGGAAGGAATGAACGACGGAAGGGAAGAAAGGACAGCCACCCGAGAGCAGTACTACCGTATATCGAGTGAGTGGATGGTGAGCGCCCCCACCTACCACTAAATTTATTTTGCAATAAATAAATCAAAATAATCCGTCAATAAACATATCAAAGTACAATTTCAATTAACATTTATATAAATCTGCAACAGACATATATACAGAGACTATCTTTCAATAAACATACGGTATCAAGGTAATCTTTCAATAAATCTAACTATAAATATGTAATAAACTATAACCAAAATAATTCTAAATAACAGCTAAATTCACGCATACATACATACAAACATACACATAGTGTGTATATATAGGTAGATAGACAGATAGATAGATATGTAAAACCAAACACAAAATTCGAAATAAACTTATATCAAACACTAAAACTCAATAATTAACATCACATTAACATCATTTTGCAATAAACATCCAAACCAACACATATTAATATCTACCCCTTACACAAAACCAAACACAGAACAGAGAAACAAAGAAAGAGATAAGGAACAGTGATATTGAGTGTCTCCTTAATGGTATCAATAATACTAATGCCAAGTGGAACAACCCTCCTCCCCCCCACACTCTCAACTTCCTTATGTATTCAGTAACTAAGTGCTTCTCTCTCTCTCACTCTCTCTCTCTCTCATAATTGTAACTTCTCAATTACATTTATTTCTACGCTGAATTTCTCTTCACACACAAACAATAAAACACAACTCTCTCTCTCTCTCTCTCTCTCTCTCTCATAATCCGGGGATGAACAGATCTCAGGAACGAGAGAGATTGTGGTCATTGTCCGGAAAATGAGGCGGGGGGAGGGGGGGGGAGAGAGAGAGAGAGAGAGAGAGACAGAGAGACAGACAGACAGACAGAGACAGAGACAGACAGACAGAAAGAGAGAGTCATTAAGGGAAACCATGTAGTTAGCATAATGACCTCTCTCTCTCTTTCTCTCTCTCTCTCTCTCTCAATTAAACTAATCCTCACTTAGATCCCTGTTATTAAGTCATTCGCTTCTCTTCACTCGTTCATCTCACTTTCCCCATTTTACTAACTTTACTTTCACTCAATCATTCACCTGTTCAATCCGGTAACATCCCTATATTTATTCTTGCTACTTCCAGACGACTTTATTTAAGACAGGAAAGGCATCTCGTATTAAGCAGGTCTACGAAAGCTAAATCTAACTCTTCTTATTTGTAAAGTCTCTTCCAAGTTTAACATAAGGGCCTGAAAGACGCAAGAATATAATAAGCTGCACAGCGCGGTGAGGGAATTAGAACCCTTCAGTTTACGACCAAATCTAAACCCACTCACCTCTCACTGTATCCAAACTAATCAGTAACTCACCCACTCCCCTTATCCCCCTTTTCACTCAATCCTTCACTCCCACTACATCCACTCCCCTCTCTCCCTCACTCACACACACACACACACACACACACACACACACACACACACACACGGGCGCTATCTAATCGGTATCTTATTTTCTCCCTCACTCGCTGATCCTGTAACACAAAATAATTTCATTCCTCCCCTTCCTCACTCTCTCATTCACTCAGTCTCCCTAGTCTCTACATCCCTTTCTCACTCACTCACTTATTCATCCACTGTCCCTACCACACTTTGTCCATCTCCCAACTCTCTCTCTCTCTCTCTCTGCTCATCACAATACAGCACCAAACTAGAACCGGAAGAGCTGATCCGTTTAGGCCCGCTTCGACGAAACTGGGCCAGGCAATCAGATTTACTACCATGGTGATCAGTGTACGGATTTCAGTGTAAGGGTACTCACATGCCTCTGAATACACATACGTACATACATATACATACCAACATATACAGTACATACTTCCGGACACAAACTAAAAATTCTTACACAAAGCATATACATACAACCAAGAACACACAGTCACATACCTACATATATGGATAAATACATACAAAGCACAAATACACATGCATACACAAACGCAAACTGCTAGACTTATACACTATGCATAAACAAAGCGATCATATTTAACATACATATAAGAAAATACCAGCAGCACACAGAAAATACAAAGCTAAACACACACACACACACACACACACACACACACACACACACACACACACACACACACACACACACACACACACACTGGCGCTGGGTCTCAAACCACCAGACCTCTTGGCGCCACATTTGAAGTAACTTTATACATTCCCAATTCACCTCCATCTACAGCCTCAATGCTACCCCCAATATAAAGACATCTTCCAATCTACCAACTCCTACTCTGACCTGTACTCAACTGCCACGTACTAAGCCATAATTTACTCAGTCAATGCCTATATATATTCTCAGTTAAATATTCTGACATATTCACTCAGCCATGCACTCAGAAATTCATTCATTCATTCATCAAACCACTGAGACATTCATTTTCAGTAACTCCACTTCACTCACTCAGCCACGTTGTCACACATCCCAACTCAATCACTCAATTTCTAACTCAACTACGTATTCAGACATTCATTTAGCAAATTACTCTAACGTAATTATTCTCTAACTCAACTACGTATTCAGACATTCATTTAGCAAATTACTCTAACGTAATTATTCTCTAACTCAACTACGTATTCAGACATTCATTTTGCAAACCACTCTAACGTAATTATTCACTCAGTCATGCACTAGCTAGGACAGCCCCTGACTCAATCATGCACTGCAACACAGCTTCACCTCACTCTGAAATGCACTGAATTATTATCATTCACTCAGTAATGCACTCAGACAAGACCTCTCGCTCAAATATGCACTCAGACATTCGCTCAACCATGCACTTACACCACCTTCAATTCACTTAGTCATACATTCAAAAATACACACACACACACACACACACACACACACACACACACACACACACACACACACACACACACACACAAACACACACACACCACCTCCAAGTCACTTAATGATACACTCACAAACACATATGCCAACTCGACCTCACACAATCATCCACTCATACATCACGTCCTCACTCAATCACACACACACACACCACCTCACTCCATCATGCACTCAACATTTCAAGGCACACGGTCCACTTTCACTGCCAATCAATCACTGGAGCCATCACACTCACTCTCTCACTGTCATCCACTCACTCACTCACTCAATCATGCTCTCTCCCTCACATATTCCCTGGATCTATTTTGTTTTGCGTCTAAGAGGCTTTGTTTTACACCGGTATATGTGATTCTCTCTCTCCCTCTCTCTGAAAAAACACATCTACAATTATTCATATCCTGGCCTACCATGACTTCCTGAATATAAATTCTCTCTCTCTCTCTCTCTCTCTCTCTCTCTCACACACACACACACACACACACACACACACACACACACACACACACACACACACACACACACCAATATTTCATTTTACGATCTACTTACTATACATGGGCCAACCTCACCCATTTCTCAATATATACTTTTATACAGCCTGTACTGTATACTGCACAGCTAGGCCTATTCTCCACTATAAGCCCAGTCTCTCTCTCTCTCTTTCTCTCTCTCACACACACACACACACACACACACACACACACACACAAACACACACACACTAAGTATTTTATATATGTAGGCCTATTTCCTCAATATAATCCCTGCTCCCCCCCCCCCTCTCTCTCTCTCTCACTACCGTAATTTTTCATGTCCGCTTCACGAACATAACCAACAAAAGAAAAAAAAAAAAGTCCAATCTCCTCGGGTAAACAGTGAAACAATCCCTCTCTACCCCCTCTATCTTTTCCTCTCCCCCGCCCCCGCCCGCTCCCTTACAGACCCCTCTGCCCTCTCTATCTTTTCCTCTCCCCCTCCCCCGCCCTCTCCCTTCCAGACCCTCTACCCTCTCTATCTTTTCCTCTCCCTCTCCCCCGCCCTCTCCCTTACAGACCCCTCTACCCTCTCTATCTTTTCCTCTCCCTCTCCCCTGCCCTCTCCCTCCCTTCTCTTTCCGTTCATCCCCCTCCTCTCTCCCTCCCCCTCCATTCCCTCTGAAACCAGCAAGAAGGGTTATGGGAGGCCATCTTGGATGTTGACATAAATCAGCTGAGTGGCAGCCATTTTGGATATTTACAATAATCAGCTGAGTGGTCGCCATCTTGTTTGTTCACATAAATCAGCTGAGTGGCGGCTGTCCTTTAATATTAACAAAAATCAGTTGACGGACGCTCACTCTGATAGCCAACCTTACGACTATTTTATTCTTACACTACCTCCAGGCGATATTAATTAACTAAGGGATGAGTATTCGAGCTGGAGGTGTTAGGTATAGCATTATTTATCCCCCGAATCACTAGGAACCCTTCATAAGTTCAAGGACGTCGTCTGAAGGTACCAAAACTATGTAGTACATAAAGGCGTCAACGTACTGAAGCGGTCAAAATTGAGAGTAGCGGCCATCATTGTTGTTTACATAAATCAGCTGGAAGGCAGCCATCTTGGATATTTACGATAATCAGCTGAGTGGTGCCGTCACTAAAATGTCCACTCATATCAGCACACTGACGGCTATACTGATTATCTATAAAATTTAGGTGAAGTGAGCACCTACGAAATCTAGTTAAGCATAGCATCTACAAAATTTAGGTGACAGAAAGCCATTTGGGGAACTTGAAGAAGTAGTAGAAGTAGAAGAAGAAGATGATGATGATGATGAAGAAGAAGAAGAAAGGGTGAGAAAAAAAGAAGTAGCACCACCACACAACACAAAAGACGATGACAATTATATATATATATATATATATATATATATATATATATATATATATATATATATATATATATATATAAAAGGTAAAAGAA
Source organism: Coenobita brevimanus (assembly GCF_032717465.1). NCBI lineage: Eukaryota > Metazoa > Arthropoda > Malacostraca > Decapoda > Coenobitidae > Coenobita > Coenobita brevimanus. The sequence continues at coordinate 48,792,873 of NC_137018.1, forward strand.
TAAGTGTTTTGTGGACCATGTTGTTGGTCTGTTTACAGGTAATAGGTGACCTGATGACCGTAAACTGTGACCAGGCAACACAAGGGGTGACGGCCATTGTGTTGTGGACGGATGTGGGCGAGTGGCCTACTCTCTCTCTCTCTCTCTCTCTCTCGTCAGCATAACCAGTGTAACTCACTTTTCCCATCTCTCTTCTTCTCTCTTTCCCTCTTACACACACTCTCCTTTCCCCTCCCCTGCCCCACTTTCAATATTTCTCTTCCTCCCCTACGCATCTTTGCAGCTCCCCCACACCACTTCACTGGTTTCCTCTGTACCCCTTCCCCTCACTCCCTCCCCTATCCCTCACTTTTATCTCCCTCCCACTCTCCCCACTCACTCTCCTTCACCTCTCGCCTCTACTCCCCCTCCCCCATTTGCTCCATTTTCTAGAGCAGTATATATATTGGACGGCACCAGAACAAGTTTTTACTTTTATCACGTCATACCCTATAATCTAATTCTCTCTCTCTCTCTCTCTCTCTCTCTCTCACACACACACACACACACACACACACACACACACACACACACACACACAAAGGCCGCCCTATATATTACGAGGATTTTTTTTTTGTCAAGTTTATTATATAAGGACTCTCTCTCTCTCTCTCTCTCTCTCTCTCTCCAGCTGCTACAAGCCCCAGTCTGACAGGATGCTGCTGATTTGCTAAGCGAGACATTCTGTTTGTTTGCCTTTCCTTAGCGTTCACAGCTTTCAGTTTCGAGCTTTACAGTATTAAGCGATATTATTATTATTATTATTATTATTATTATTACTGTTGTTATCTGTTTCGGGTCCATCTCGTTGGAGCCGTGATGTATCTACGTAACTAAATGAACTGAACGTCAGTGTCTAAACTCTCTTCATCAATGTCCCACACCCTCTCTCTCTCTCTCTCTCTCTCATCAGCATTAGTCAATTTTTCTCATCAAGCTCATTTTCGTCCTCCGTCTTCCTCCTCTCCCCACCTCCTCACTCATCAACTGATCCTATCTCTATCTACTTAAACTCTGGCTTTTTATGCCCCTTTATCCCCCCAACTCCCCCCCTTCTCTCTCTCTCTCTCTCTCTCTCATCCATAATGCCTCTCCTCCCTTCCTTCGTAATACCCTTTTTTCACTCTCTTCTCTTCCTCATTCTCCTCCACCTTTTCTTCTTTACAGTGTTCATATTTTGATTCTCGTTCTTTCTCGTCCTCGTTCTCCTCTTCTTCTTCCTCTTGTCACTTACTTCCTCCTCCTTTCTGTCACTTCTCCTCTTCCTTCTAATTACAGTTCCTTCTCCTTCCTCTTTTCCTCCGCCTCTTCCTCATACTGTTACTCTTTTTTATCTGTTTTCCGATTATTTCACATCCATCTCAGTCTCCTCTTAATACTCCTTGCCAACACTTTCTTCCCCATAGCCTGCTTGTTCTTCATTTTCCTCCTCTTCCTCTTTTTCCCATCATCTCTTTTCCTCCTCCTCTTCTCCCTCCTTCACCATCGCTGCTTCCGCCTTCTTACTGGCTCCTCTCCTCTTTCCCTCATCTCCTCCTCCTCCTCCTCCTCCTGCGTCATCAATCCCCTTCTCTTCCTCACTTGTCCAAATCTAACTTAACTCCCCCCTCTCTCTCTCTCTCTCTCCTCCTCTGCCTTCTTTACCATGATCATCCTTTTATTTTCTCCTTTTATTTTTCCTCTTCCTCCTCACTCGTTCTGATCCGATTTATATCATCTCCTCCCCATTCATCTTCCTCCCACGCAACCTCCTCCTTTAATTCTTCCTTTTCCTCCTGATTCATCCTGATCTCATTCCTCTTCCTACCTCGCATCCTCCTCCTCCTTCTCTTCCTCCTCCTGACTGGCCCTGATCTGACTCCTCTTCCCTCCCTCGCATCCTCCTCCTCCTCCCATAATACCTCTTGAAGGCTCTCCTCCCTTCCCTCCTCTGGATCAATGTGTGGAGGTGCTTCTTTCACTTCTTCCTTCCTTCCATGTCTTCCTCCCTTCCATCTCTCTTTAGCTTTCTCCCTTCCATGTTTTGCGTTTCTCGCATCATCTAATTTTTCTTTTTCCACTCCTTTATCTTTTTTTCTCTTCCATTCGCCTTCGTCCTTCCTTCTATATAGGTTTTCTTTTTCTTTGCCCCTTTTACTATATATTGCTTCATTTTGCTCTTCCTCCTTTCTGTTCCATCTGATTTCTTTTTCCCCTTCTTTCCTGCTCTTTCGTTTCTTCTCACCTGTCTTCCTAATCCTGTTTTCTTTCCTTCCTTTCTCTTCTTTCATTTCATATATTTTCTTACTTCCTTGTTTTCATTCTTCCCTTCTCATGTGTTTTTTTCCGCATTCCTTACTTTTTTTCCTCTACTTCCATTCATTCTTTTATTTCTCTTGCTTTCGTTCGTTTTTACATCTTTCTCTCTCTAGTGTTTTTTCACCCTGTCCTTTATTCTTCCTTCTGATTTATTTTATTTCTTCCTTTCGCCTTTCCTTCTCTTGTCTTTCCCTCGTCTCTCTCTCTCTCTCTCTTGTTTACTCATTCCTGGTTCTCGTTCTTCCTCCCTCCTTTCTTCATCTTGCCTTCCGTCCTTCCCTCTTCCGCGTGCGTATTTTTCTTCCTTAATTGTCCCACTTCCACTGACTTTTCTTTTTCCTCACCCATTGTCTCTCACTTCCCTCCTATTTTTTTTTTTTCCTTTCATCTCCAGCCGCCATTATCTTCCATCCTCCTATTTCCTTTCGTCTCCTCTCCATCTTCCCCTACTCTTTTATTGTCATCTTTTCCTCCTCCTTTATTCCTTTTATCGTCATTCATCTTCCTTTCCCGTCTTAAGCTGTCCTTCGTTTCTTCTTAATCCTTTCTGTCATGCCTCGATTCCCTTTTCCCATTTGCACATTCATTTCTTCCATCCATCAAATTCCACATTTTTCTTCCTTCTTTCACTTTATCCTTCCTTTCTATCTTCCTTTCTCTCATTGTCATTCAATCCTTCCCTTGCGCTCCCCCTCCTTTTCTCATATTCCTTCCCCTCTGCATCCTTCCCTCTTCCACTTTTCCCCTTCCTTCTTCCTATCCTTTCTTACGTTTAATTACCACTCCTTCCTTTACTACTCTCAGTTCCATCCCATTTTCCCTTCTTTCCTCCCAACATTCTTCCTTCCTTTCTCCCCGTTATCACCCCTTTCTTTACTACTTCCTCTCTCCTTTCCTTCCCACGTTTATTCATCTTTCGTTTCCTTCTACGCTTTCTCTGCAATCATCCTTCCATTCTTCCTTCTTTCCATCATCATTCTTTAACACTTTCTCTTTTCCTTTCCTCTCACATTTATTCGTCTCTCTCTCTCTCTCCCCGTCCCTTCCACTTCAATCAAGTGAAAATATTACGCTGCTGTCTCTATATTTTTTCCCTTACTTTCTCTTCCCACTTTCTCTCCCTCGCCTTCCGTCTTTTTTTTTTTACTCCTTTGTTTCCTTGTCAATATCACATTACACTTCTACACAACCACTACCATCACCATCATCACTACAGCCACCACCACCACTGTCCATCCTCATTCCCATTATCAGCATCAAGTTTCCCTCATCATTCCCTAACACACACACACACACACACACACACACACACACACACACACACACACACACACACACCATAATCAGAATCACCACTGCGCATACTGCCATCACCACCACCATCTGACCACCATTTCATACTGTTAATCTCCAACACTACTACCACTACCAACGCTACCATCACTGCTACAACACTGCACCATCACTATCGCCACAATATCACCCTATAACACACTACCATCCCCACTGTAACATTACCATAACCACACACCACCATTTCACCATTCCAACGCTGCACCATCACCATCACCACCATAGTATCACCACAAATTCAACACTACCACCACTACACCACACTGTCATCGTACACTACCACCATCACCACTACCCAAACACACGCTCCCAGTCGCTCACCACACTCCCACACCCTCCCACCGGTAACCCAGATTCGGTGAAGCACAAAAACAAAGGCGTAATAACGCAATCAAACCCCAACGCACACAATTATTACAATATCGGAAAGTATTAATTCATCAATATCATTTCCGGGATACTAGATTACAATGTCAGGTGCATTTACATATTACCGAGTTTTGATGAGGCGTAATTACTGACCGAACAATAATTAATGGAGCTTAAATTCCCTTTCAAATACCCATTAGAAGTCATAATTTCAAGGGTAACAGTGAAATAATATAAAAAAACGAAAACGTGATGTCCGCCCGCCTGCTGCAAGACCGTTAGTTTGACCGATGTTGTCCGAATTCTTTAATTATTTCCCCGCCCTCCCTATAATTGCCAGCGCTATTTTCCGTTATTTCCCTGGCTTTAACGAAATCGCATATCACTACCCAGACACGGCTGAAAAAATAAAGTTTGTTTGAAAGGAATGGAAAACCTTAGTATAAAAATAGTAAATAAAAGGATACAAATATAGCGGTTCCTGGCAACATTACGCGAGCTGGCAAAAATATGAGTTACCAGATGCGCACGGGGGAACGTTTTAAAATTATTCTCGCCAGTCTATCTCTACGCAACCGAATTAACATAATAGTTAGCTATACACAATTCTAAGCAGGTAATTTCTACAGATATGTAATTGTAGAGGATGGGCGGAAAATATGGAAACAATACTTGATGTTATTGTACTAACTGGAAACCGTAGCGACACTAAGCAGCCAGTCAAATGCTGATCAAAGACATTTCAGGCAACTAAGGTGTGCTCTCGCTCTCTCTCTCTCTCATTGCAACCTGGCAGTCATGCCATAACCTATGTACAGTAGTATCTACCATTTATCTTCGATCTATCGCTTTAAAGCCAACAGTATCCACTACGGAACTTTGCATTTCCTCGCATCCACTTCCCATAACGTTTTTCTCCACCAGCCTGTGTACTCTCTCTCTCTCTCTCATATATTTACACAATAATCGAACATTCTCTCTCTCTCTCTCTCTCTCATACATTTTTACACAAATAATCGAACATTCTCTCTCTCTCTCTCTCTCTCTCTCTCTCTCTCTCTCTCTCTCTCTCATACATTTACATAAATAATCGAACATTCTGTCATAGAGAGAGAATCATATTTTTTCGGTTTCCGGTGAATAGTTCTTGCCAGTTTATCGTTTTTTTTTTTTCTGTCCATTTACCTATTCTTCCATTCATTTCTATATATATACATAATTACTAGTCAGCCTATTATCTCATTACGCATTTACTCGTCTATCTACATATCTACTCACTTTTCAGCCACCTAAAACTTTTTACCTTCCATCACGGTGCCGTCATTATTCACAAGGATGACAAGTTTAAGTAGGCGTACGTCGGCATAACTCATTTCATTCAGTCCTAGTAAATCAGTCCTATTAGCCTACATGCCTATCTATTAACCTGTGTCTATCTACAAACCTCTAACAATTTCTCTTTTTAATACATATCTAATAATCTACTTTATAATTATAATCCGTTTTTTTTTTTTTTTTTTATGTGTCCGACTCTGGGCATAGGCTTCACAGCCTGCTCTCAAGGCCCAGCAGTCCTCCTACATACCATACACCTCTACATGTCACCACTTCGGCGCTAACACCCACCGTCCATATTGAATACATGCTAGGGCTGTCTCATACAGGACTGGTGTATTGGTATTAGCGGGGGTATTTTTACGACATGTCGGCGGGTCTTCTGGTAGATCAGTAAAGCCTGATTTAATGACATTCAAATCCTTAAACTGTTCCCTGCCTAGCCGAGATTTGAACCTGGGTCCGTTAGGACCGCACGCCACCTCTCTACCGGTTGAGCCACCGCCTCCCCCACAATTATGTCCTACTCTATCAAGCTACCTATACACCCACTAAACAATCTACCTCTTCCTCTACCTACCTTACCTATGTACAGTACTTGCCCTCCTACCTAGCTATCCCACCACCTACTTACCTACCTTCCTGCCTGTCTACCTACCCACCCCTTTACTTACCCGCCTACATATTTCTTCCCCCCTCTCCCCCATCTAAATTTATAGCTACTTAACATTTACACCAATTTAACCACGTGTTTATTCTCTCTCTCTCTCTCTCTCTCTCTCTCTCTCTCTCTCTCTCTCTCTCTCTCTCACACACACACACACACACACACACACACACACACACACACCTTTAATACACCCTTTCCCTTTCCTTTAAAAAAAGCTTTCCCATTTGCCTTCCTGGCCTTCCCCCCCTCCCTCCCTCCCTCTCTGTCGTGGCATTTTCTCTACAAGGGCGTCAAAGGGGAAACCACTTTACGCAATAAGGAAGGAAGGGAAGGAGGGAGGGAGAAAAGAAATGAAAGAAATAAAAGGAAAGGAAGAGACGAAAAGATGCAATAGGCAGACACAGACTGACTGATAGAGACAGACAGACAGACAGACAGAGAAGGGGGGGGGGAGACAATGGCGAAAGGGAGGGAAAAATTAGGAAAGACAGCAGGGAGGGGAGGACCGAGGGAAAAGCCGTTTAAAGTGAGGGGAAAGGCTGTATTAAAGGTGAGAGAGAGAGAGAGAGAGAGAGAGAGAGAGAGAGATCTTTATGACGCCATTTCAATTATTCTTAGCCATTTCAAGATGTTTATTCAATTTTGGAAGGACCTCAGAAAAATGACTCCACTAACAGCTATTATATTCCCGTCACCCCAAGAGAACATTTTTTATAACCTGGAATTTCGTAGTGAAGGGGCTGACACAAGAGGAATGAGGAAACTTGAGACAATGAGGATTGGAGGAAATGAATGAAGCTAAAGAACGATGATAAATGAGAATTGTATATGAAGTTCAAAGGTCAGAAAAGATAAAAGAAAATAAACAAAGAAAAAAACAAAGAAAGGGAGGAAGGAAGGAAAATAGAAAGAAAGGCAAAGCAGGTAAAAGAGGTGATGAAAAACACGAACGGAAAGATAAAAGTGTAAGGACAGAAAAGAACAGAAGAAAGACTCCGAAAATGAAAGAGCTAGAAGGTAGGTAAAAGAGCTGAATTGAGGAAAGGTGAGAAAAGAAAACGAAATATAGACGGCAAGAGAAAGTGACAGAATAAAAAGTGAAGAGAAATGAGATAAAACAAAGGATGGATAAGTAATGAGAAATGAGGAAGAAAAATTGCAAGGAAGGGAAGGGAGAAAGCAAGAAATGAGTCAGAGAAAGTAGGGAAGGGAAGAAAGAGGTAATCACGAAGAAAAATGCAGTATGGGAGTTGGAAGAAAGAAAAAGATGAAGCACAAGAGATACATGAAACAGGAGGGGAGGAAGAAACATGGGGATAGGAGGATGAAAAATAGAAGACAACAGAGAAGGGAAGTCTGAAGAAATAAGAGGAGAATACTGGACAACAGAAAAATCTGAAGGAAGGGAAAAAGAAATAATAATAAAAATAAGATACGATGGGGAAAGGAATATGAAAAATACAGGAACTGAGAGAGAGAGAGAGAGAGAGAGAGAGAGAGAGAGACAGACAGACAGACAGACAGACAGACAGACAGACAGAGAGACTAGAAAGACAATGTGCTCCAAAGGTAAAAATAGGTACAGAGAGTGGACGGAAGTAGCCTAACCCAACAGCATGCGCTAATAGGAGACAGACAGCAAAACTAACAGATCAACAGCATTCAGATCATCAGCAACGGTAACAGATCAGCAGCAACAGATATTAATTGAACACAAACGTAAACAGATCAACAGCATTAGACACTGAATTATCATAAACGGTAAGAGATCAACAGCAACATATGCATTCAGTATACCTTCCTACTTTTCTCTCATATCATTCTCTAATTCTCTCAGTGTAATCGTTATAATTTTTTTTTTTCCTGGGGCAGCCTCACATAACCGGACTTGTGCAGTTAACCTCTTGATGGTCTTATAGCTACCGACTAGCCTATGTACTGTAGCACCTCTTTCTTTGCGATTTATCCTGCATATTACACCTCAGTATCCTCTAATATCTTGCTGCTCCAATCCATATCGATACAAAAAACGACATATGATACAAAAACAAAAGAACATTCAGCCGTAATATATTAAAACAAAAGAACATTCAGCCGTAATATATTAAAACAAAAAACATTCAGCCGTAATATATTAAAACAATAGAACATTCAGCCGTAATATATTAAAACAAAAAACATTCAGCCGTAATATATTAAAACAAAAGAACATTCAGCCGTAATATATTAAAGCTAAACAAAAAATGAATCACTATGACAGATGCTCCGACGCCCCCTATGCCACTTAGAAAACAGAAAGAGATTACAAGGCAGAAATGAAGCACGAAAGCACATTCAAAGGCAGAACAGATGCAAATTTAAGAGCAGATTATGGGCAGAGGAGGTTATCGGCGAGCAGACTAGGCAGGCCATTAGCAGGGTGAGAACGGGTTATAAGCAGCAGCAGAAGCAGGTTTTAAGTGGATTAAGAGCAAGTTATGTGAGGGAGCAGGTGATGATGATATGAAGAGAGAGAGAGAGAGAGAGAGAGAGAGAGAGAGAGAGAGAGAGACAGACAGACAGACAGACAGACAGACAGACAGAGGGGGGGGAAGTTGAGTGGGTGAGACGAGGGGAGAGGAAGTTGAGGGGGGTTAAGAATGGGAGGGGGAGGGAAAAGAAGTACTTCACTGAAGGTGAGGAAAAGGATAGTGAGAAAACAGGGTGTTGGAAGACATAGGTAAAGAAAGGAAAAACAGAAAATAAGGATGACAGAGTGGAGGAGGAGGAGGTGGTAAGTAACAAGGGAGAGGAGAGGAAGGAGAGAAAAGAGCGGGTGAGAGTGATGGGGAGTGGGGAAGAGTAAGTATAGGAAGGGATGATCACAGGAAAGGCGTACAAAGGAAAGCAAACAGCAACAGACCGGTTGGGCCTTTCGTAGCTGTTTGATACAGGGAAGATTATAATTAACAAAACTAATCTATCAGCTAAAGACAAGGATAGAAAAGCAGGTGAGGGTGAGGGGAGGCATAGGTGAGAGGAGGGCGAGAAGGTGGACTCAATATCAAGGAGGGGTGAGGGAAGGGGGGATGAGGATGGGGTAAGTGTAAGGGAGGGGTGAGGGAGAGGAGGATGTGGATTGGGCAAGTGTAAGGGAGGGGTGAGGGAGAGGGGGGTGAGGATGGCGGGAGGATAAGGGAGGGGTGAGGGAGAGGGGGGTGAGGATAAGGGAGGGGTGGGGGATGAAGGAGAGGAGGGAAGGTGGGGTGAGTGTAAGTGAGGGTTGAGGGGTGTGGGTGAGGTGTGGTGAGTATAAGAGAGGGGTGAGGGGTAAGGGGGGTGGTAAAAAGTGTGGTAATGCAACATTGTGGTGTCACCCGCCTAGCCTGGCCTCTACTCCACTACCCACCACATCCGCTACCGCACACACGCAGTCGAACTCACACGTGCACTCACACGCATACACGCTCCCTTTCTCATATGCACACACCCGTACACTCAGAACTCTTAATATTATCATTATTTCAACTATTTTCAACGTTACTGCCATAAAACACACACACACACACACACACACACACACACACACACACACACACACGTGTGCGCTCATAGTCTTAATAATTTTGATTAAGATCATCCCATCCTTAGGCGAGATATTAAACGGTCATGATGATGATGATGATGATAACAATTACTCAACAAATGCACACTCACAAACGCACACACATAATCTCACACCCGCACTTAAACTCTTATGCAAACCCACACCCACACTCAATCTCTGACGCCTGCACTCAAACTTAACATTCATACGTGCATACACACCCGCAAACTCGTACGTGCACTAAAACCAAACACACACACACACACACAAGTGGTCCATCCTATCCTGTGTACACAATCACATGTGCACATCCGCCCAAATACAGGCACGCACGCACCTGCACGTACACATCAGCACTCAGACATATACACACACGTAAACATCCGCTCCTAAACTGCTTACATACACTCATGGACGACCACATAATGTAAACGTAACCATTTAGTTACATAATTTCCTCGCTCACACACACACACACACACACACACACACACACAACCACAACACCTACAAAGTAGCACATACACATAAAAACTACTAAACGCTAATATGCAAACAGTCACACATTAATACTTACCAAGATTCAAGCAAACGCCCAGCAATTAAACACACACACACACACACACACACCGGCGCAAAACAGACTCATACATAGCTTACACACAGAGCGACTAAATGGATAAACATATGGGTGCCTGACGTTCAAAAATTACATACACACCCACACACACTTAAGTATATCAAGCATCAACAACCCGCACACATAAACACACACACACACACAGTCACTTCTTATGCACAGACATACACGTCCCGCTGTTCAAATCTTTATTACACACACACACACACACACACACACACACACACACACACACACACACACACACACACACACACACACACACACGCACGCACGCACGCACGCACGCACGCACACACTCGAATTTTCCTTCTTTTCCTCTCATTTTTGTTGTTCCCCTTTTCCTCTCTCGATCTCATAATTTTCTCGTGGGCTCCTTAAAATCTCTTTCTTACAATACATTTCTAAAAATGGAATGCTAAAATGATCTTGTATGCTATTTATTTAAGATATGTCGACGTTAATGTGATATACGTATGAGGAAGAAAAGAAGAGTAACCTGCTTTTTCGTTATTAATGTTGTCTTGTATAAACCGCGCTCATAATAACGTAAGTAACATATATGTATAATTGAAAGGCGAATTTAGAACAAATATATATATATTCTCAAGGAAGGGGTTTGAGCATTCTTTCACCAAGATAAAACGGCCGAATGACACAGCAGTTGTTATTATTCTAGTCTCAGGCTCACCTGGATGTGAACCCGGTGTACTGGAGGCTGACGATGCCCTTCTGCAGTCCACAATGCCCCTTTTGGGGGACAGGGAGGGAACTGAGAGACGTCTGTGTAGCCATGCAGCTGCATATAGAATGTTTTTTTTTTTTTTTTTTTTTTTTTTAACTAATTTTTTCCCTTTCCTCTATTTATATACCGGTATCTAATTATCTGTTTGTGTATCTCTATCTAGTGGAAAGGAAATCAAGTGCAAGGGCAGGGGGTTGCTGACGGAAAGGACCTGAAAACGATTCCGGTCTGGTACCGAGAACAAGCTCAGGCCCTGGATTTCGATAAGACAGTCTTACCTGATCCTTCACAGCACCCACCACGAATACCACTACACAAATCCTGAATGAAACAGTCCTGCCACGTATTCAGTATAGCTGGTAAAGTATTAGTGCTGAAGTGGTGATATGTGACGATCTGGCGCCAGTTGCGGGATGCATTACTGTTCGTAAGAAAACGGATTGGTCTAGTGAGTCCATGCCCAGGGTCGGATACATCGGATTCGGTACTTAAAAAATAAATTAATCAAACTTCCCTCTCCCCGACCTGATACTGTCCCCCCATCTCCCCTGACATATCTCATTCTCTTCTTTTCCCCCTCTTCTCCCTTCCCCCAGCAAACTCCCTCCCCCCTCTCTTCCATTTTCCCACACATTTTTCCATCGTTCATTCTTTTGCGTTTCCCTTTCCCCCCCTCCCCTCCTCCCCATCTCCCTCCAGAAACAGGACACCAGACCGGAAAGTGACAGTTCCCCCCAACCCCCCCACCTTCCCTTTCTTGATTCCTCCCCCTCTACCCCATCCTCCTGCCCTCCCACCTCTCTTACCCTTCATTGTTTCTCTCCTCAGCCCTTTTCATTCTCCTCCCTTTCTTCTGTCCCTGTCTTCCCCTTCCCCTCCTCCACTTCCATACCTCTCCTTTCTTATTCTTCCGTCTCTACCTTCACCCTCCTTCTCTCCCTCCTCTCCTAACCTTCATTGTTTCTCTCCTCGATCCCCTCCCTTCCCCATACCCGTTCTCCCCTTCCACGCCTCTCCTTTCGTATTCCTCCCTCTCCTTTCCTACAGTTTGTCTTCTCCCCTTCTCCTCCCTAACCCTCCCCTTCTGCTCTCTCCTTAGTCCTCCCTCTCTCCCCGTCCTTAGCTACCTCCTCCCCCCACTTTCCTCTCTTCTCCTACATTGTTTCTCCTTTCTCCTTCTTCCTTCCCGTCATCTTTGCTATGCTTGTCTTATGCCTGTAACTGCGTCATACCCTAAGACAGAAGCTGCTCACTATGGATCAATCGACCTAGTGCTGTTATCTTTTTCACCTGCCTTATGTTCTCCCTTCGTTTTCTGACACCCCTTCCCCCTCTTCGTTTCCCTTACCCCTTAGCCACACCCATGCCATTTTACTACCCCTTTCTCTCCTTTCCTTATTTTTTTTCTCTATTCCTTCCACTCACCCTCCCCTCCCCTCCCCTCCTTTTCCACAACTCTCCAACCTTATTTTATATTCGTCTCCTTTTTCGATTTTGTTTCTTCGTCTCTCTCCCTCACACTTCCCCCTCTCCTGTTTCTTTCCCTTGCACCTCTCCTTTCTTATACCCCTCCTCTTCTCTTCGCACACAGTTTCTCCTCCCCCTCCCTTACCCCCCTTTTCCTTCCACCTCTCTCGTCTTACTCCCCCTTGCCTCTCACCACATCCTGTCTTACGCTCCCTTTCTCAAATTATATCCTCTAGCCTAGTTTTCCTTCGCTCTCTCTCTCTCTCTCTCTCTCTCTCTCTCTCTCTCTCTCTCTCTCTCTCTCTCTCTCTCTTCGTGTGTGTGTGTGTGTGTGTGTGTGTGTGTGTGTGTGTGTGTGTGTGTGTGTGTGTGTGTGTGTGTGTGTGTGTGTGTGAACTGCAAAACAATAATTTCTGATATATTGTACTACCTGTTGCTATGTACTTATTACCACTTATTACCGACAAATTAGTTATGACAACAACAACTATGCCTTCACCTCCCCACTTACCTACTCATCGTTTCATCTACCTCCCCACTTACCTACTCATCGTTTCATCTACCTCCCCACTTACCTACTCATCGTTTCATCTACCTCCCCACTTACCTACTCATCGTTTCATCTACCTCCCCACTTACCTACTCATCGTTTCATCTACCTCCCCACTTACCTACTCATCATTTCATCTACCTCCCCACTTACCTACTCATCGTTTTATCTACCTCCCCACTTACCTACTCATCGTTTTATCTACCTCCCCACTTACTCATTGTTTTTACTACCTCCCCACTTACCTACTCATCGTTTCATCTACCTCCCCACTTACCTACTCATCGTTTCATCTACCTCCCCACTTACCTACTCATCGTTTCATCTACCTCCCCACTTACCTACTCATCGTTTCATCTACCTCCCCACTTACCTACTCATCGTTTCATCTACCTCCCCACTTACCTACTCATCGTTTCATCTACCTCCCCACTTACCTACTCATCGTTTCATCTACCTCCCCACTTACCTACTCATCGCTTCATCTACCTCCCCACTTACCTACTCATCGTTTCATCTACCTCCCCACTTACCTACTCATCGTTTTATCTACCTCCCCATCGTTTTATCTACCTCCCCACCGTTTTATCTACCTCCCCACTTACCTACTCATCATTTCATCTACCTCCCCACTTACCTACTCATCGTTTTATCCACCTCCCCACTTACCTCCCCACCGTTTTATCTACCTCCCCACTTACTCATTGTTTTTTCTACCTCCCCGCTTACCTATTCACTGTTTTGTCTACCTCCCCGCTTATCTACTCATCGTTTCATCTACCTCCCCACTTACCTACCGATCTATCTACCTCCCCACTTACCGTTTTATCTACCTCCCCACTTACCTATTCATCGTTTTATTTACCTCCCCACTTACCTACTCATCGTTTTTCCTACCTCCCCACCTACCTACCCATCGTTTCATCTACCTCCCCACTTACCTACTCATCGTTTTTCCTACCTCCCCACCTACCTCCCCATCGTTTCATCTACCTCCCCACCTATTTATTTATTTATCCGTCCAGTCCCAACAATATACCTTTGCCAACAACTAACCATACTTCTCAGGTATCGTATATCTGTATTAAATTGAACGCAAAACTTTCATATTAAAAAATTCCTATTGTTTTCCCCTCCCTCCCCTCTTCTTTCTCTCTTCTGTTCTCAGCTCCTTTCTCTTCTCTTCCCCTCCCGTTTTTCTCCTCTCCTCTTCCCTTCTTTTTCCTTCTCCTTTCTCTTCCCCTCTCCTTCCTCTTCTTATCCATCCCTCTCTTCTCTCTCCTCCCTCTCTTTTCTTTCCTCCCCTCCTTCTTCTTCCCCCTCCCCGTCTTTTCTTATTTATCCTTTCTCATCTCTTTCTCATTTTTCTCCAGCTATCATCGCTCTCTCTCTTTCTTCCCCTCCTTTGTCTTCCCTCCTTTTCTCCTCTCTCGCCCCTTGTTCCTTGTCTATATCTATTCAGTCACTTATATATCTCTATGCACGCTCCTTCTCCTCTCCGCTTCATCCACCCTATCTCCACCTACCTTTCCCCAGCCCCTTCTCTCTGTCCAGCATTAACTTCGGCATTATCAACTATTTCTTCACCAATCATGTTATTAATGTACCGAACTGGCACTCGGAACATGCTGACGACCAGATCACAAGTTGCTATCTAATGACAACGCTTGCACAAAAAATATAAGGATACGTTTCATATATCAGGGAATATAGGAACTACTGGACGATTTATGGGTAAAAAATTATGGACTCTTATTTCTTTGTTTTAATCCATATCATGAAAAGCCAGCTACTCGGAACCTAAAAAAATGATATTAATAAATGAAGACGAATATACCGTGCAAAATATATAAAAAACAGGCAGATAAATAACACAATAGTACTGCCAGTTTTATTATCAAATGACTCGTATCCTCACTCTGGTACCAATTCCGACCGTTCCCATAAAATTCCCTCCTGCTTTGTCTATACATACGTTCGACCTTGCTTCTACCGCAAGTCTTTTCCTGTAGCCAAAAGGTAAATTGCCGGAGGGTCTGGTGGGTGTGTGGGAGCCTTCTGCTGTGATAACCTACTCCCACACTAAAAAAAAAGAAAAAGAAGAAAAAAAAAGAAAATCACTATTCCTCCCTCTCTCTCTCTTTCTCACTTTAAACACCCTCTCCCCTTTCTTTCCTCCCCTCTCCCCCCGAGCAAGGTGACAACAGCCTTATGTCTTCTCCTCCCTCCCCCCTCTCTCTCCTCCCTCCGTCCCTTCCCCCTTCCCCCTTCCCTCTCCCCTCTCCTCCAATCCCTCCCTCCCACTCCCCACATGTAAACTCTGACATTTCGTGGTTCTCTCTCTCTCTCTCTCTCTCTCTCTCTCTCTCTCTCTCTCTCTCTCTCTCTCAAGTTACTAAAAAACAATAATAAGAATAAGTATGATGCCGTACTGCCAATTACAAGTATCTGTAATTAGGTATAAAAAAAAGAAAAAAAAGAGAAAATCCTAGCTAATACTGATACTGTCTGAATCTCAAGCTATTAAAAAAAATAAAAAAATAAATAAAAAAAAAAAAAAACAGTATGATGCCGTACTGCCAGTTACTAGTATCTATAATTAGGTAAAAAAAAAAAAAAATGAAAAGAAAATGCCAGCTATACTGATACTGTCTGAACCTTCTCTCGCAACCCGTGGATGTCTGTCTGTCACAACTCTCAGGCGGGTGAAAATGATACCATCTGGTCTTTGAAAAACATGATATTTAATATCTTCACTGCCACGACGTCTTTTACGTTTTATTCTCTATCTCCAGACGATTTTATTCAGCTAGAGACTTCTGGAAGTGTAAGAGTTATTTGGCCTGCATAACATCTGCAAATAATATTGCTATAATTAACCATGGATGTGTACCAACAGAGAAAATCCAATAATAATAATAATAATAATAATAATAATACCGGTAATAATAATCTATCTATCTATCTATCTATCTATAGCCCGACGACCTAATCCCGCAAAGGGTGGCCGCAGACAAAACGCCTCCAAGTCACTGTCACCCACCATCTGACTCCCCTCCCCCCAACTCACCCCCCCCTCCCTCATATACCTCTCAACTCCATCCCTCCACCTCATCCTCGGTCTACCCCTCCCTAATAATAATAATAATACCAGTACTACTACTACTACTACTACTACTAATAATAATAATAATAATAATAATAATAATACGGTAATAATAGTAACAATAACCATCAACATCGTTATCATCCATCCATCATCCAATCCTACGTTGCCCCATGAGAAGCGTAGGAGCCCGGGGCTAGGCATGTTGGTCCTGACATTTAAGTTGTGAGTGAATCATAATAATACTAACAGCAATCACCATTATCATCGCAATACTAATTCCCACCTCAGACGGAAAAAGGTAAGGTCCAATCACACAAGGGAAAGTGTACCTAAAAGCAAACCTATAAAAGTGTGCTCGATAAAATGGGCCAAACAATCACTGAAGCATCACCCAAGACTTAGAAGTCCTCACTCAGCCATACCACAGAAGAAAAAAAAAATGATGATGATGATGATAAAAAAAGAGGAAGGTCAGGAGGACGAAAAACTGCAAAACAAGAACAAAAAGAACAACGCTCAAAAAAACAGTATGCTAAATATGGAAGAAGAAAAAAAAAAGTCATCCCTATCCCAAATCACAAAACTTCCTCTCCTGAAAATAAACAAAGGAGGACGGTGCTAAGAAGGGTGTATCGTAAATTCCGGCTTGTCATTATGAGCTTATTAATTCTGAAGCAGGCACGACCGTCCGGGGTTCAAGACGGGGCATACGTTGGTCCCATTGTTTACGCCCTCATGTCCACCACTCTAACCACAACTACCACACCAGTACCACCACAAAAACTACAACTACTACAAACAACCGGTACCACAACCGTCGCTACTAGTTAATCAGTGTTAATCTATATGGTACACATGACCACAGGAGCCACAACAAAAAACTTTACAACAATTATCATACACTACTACAACTGACACGTCTAGCAAAATCTATAATCTCATCTAACACTACCACGACTACCATCACATCTACCACTAGTTAAGGTATCGCAACCGCAACCATATGTGCCTTTACAGCCGCAACTAGTACTGACACCAATACCACAACAATCTACATCGCTTTCAACCAGTACCATCATAACTACCAACACGCTACCACTATCACAACCACCATCAAAGCTAAGACAAGCAAAACCACACCTCTTTCACCACCACCACACCAACCTTTGCCATAACCCCAAGTACCACCACCTACACCACACGCTAAACCCGACACTACATTTCTGATAAGGTTAAAGGGTCGCTGAGATGGCATGAACGCTATAGATAAGAGGCTTAAAGGGATCCACATAAAAAACACTGTATGGTTAATAAGTGATGATGAGAAAGCAAATCCTACACACGCACCCCCCCACACACACACATATATATACACCCACACACACGTTCACACCCACGCAAACTAGTCACATATAAACTCATGATATACGGCTCTAACTCAGCCTACTGAATTTACCCATAGAGTTTACCAATACAATAACTCTCTCTCTCTCTCTCTCTCTCTCTCTCTCTCTCTCTCTCTCTCTCTCTCTCTATCTCTCTCTCCTGCACATGTAGCCTATATCAACATTTATATCTTGAACATGCACTGGCTATTTCACCTCCACGTCTCTCTCTCTCTCTCTCTCTCTCTCTCTCTAAAAGGACCCTGAGTGCGCCACCCACACGTGACACCCTCCCCTCAGTGCCAAGGGGGGTGAGGTGAGAGGGTAGTGGTTGACCTTAGATGATCTCGTGATAGAGAGAGAGAGAGAGAGAGAGAGAGAATATGGCAGAGTAAACACTATATATATTGCAGAATTTACACAGCGAAACACTTAACCTATTAACGAACAACGGCGCACAAAAAAATTAGATCTATAAATGTACATGCTAAAATTAAGCAGGTAACAGCACAAAATAAGATCCTTACGGCACACCAGTAACGGTAGCACTGAGCTCCATATTAGGTACACCTTGTGGGCGAAGGGACCAGAAGCTAGGGTACCGCAGTCTTGAACAATTAAGGGTGAGTTACTAGCCCACGCCCCTGGTAGAATTACATCATGGAAAAAAAAAAAAAAAAAAAAAAAAAAAAGTGGCCTCTTACGGACCTGAATCTACGAAAGCTAATACTCCGAACAAAAAAAACAATTACACTCACAACTTCCAAGCAACGAAAAAGGTCAAAACGATAACTCGTCTAAATTCAATAAAACACCAAAACCAACACACGCCCAGGGGAAAAAAATAACATCGATCATACACAACGCCAAAACAAACACAGCGTCACATGTAACAAAACACACACACACACACACACACACACACACACACACACACACACACACACACACACACTACCGAAACTTTGAAACACAGACATCACAAAATTCCAGCGTCCCCCACAAGTAGAAGATGCGTTTAGCGAATGTAAACAAAGCCAGAGTACCATCCTATTCGTGGGATGTTCGATAAGTGCCAAAGTGTAAGAGCTGTGATGTTTGTTTGGGTTACGTTCGGAGAGATGTAAAACGTAATGGAAAGAATCAAAAGAGAAAGAGAGGGGGGGGGGCAGCAGCTTAGACACGTAATAAATACATAAACAGATAGATAGATATAGATAGATACAGATATCTATCTATCTATCTATATAGATAGATAGACAGATAGATATATTTATATATATAGCCCCTGTACAGGCTACGAACAAGATGTATGGAAACGGGGGAGAGTAGTTTAGCAATGCAGGTAAAGGTCTGTGTGTGTGTGTGTGTGTGTGTGTGTGTGTGTGTGTGTGTGTGTGTGTGTGTGTGTGTGTGTGTGTGTGTGAGAGAGAGAGAGAGAGAGAGACTTCAAAAGAAAAGAGAACAATGATAGACTTAAAGTCAGAGTCTCTGTAAGGAGAAGCTTCATGTCATGTCATTATAATAAACACTGACCTAACTTGAGACAGACAACGTATTTTATATTATTAAAAAAAAAAAAAAAAAAAAAAAAAAAAAAAAACCATGCCGTGTTAGAATTATGTTCGGACGAAAAGATGTGAAACGTATCCTCTTCTCCACGTGTGTTCCAATCTTTCTATCAAGACTTAAAGAAACTCAATCCCTCCCCCCCCCCATCGCTCTCATCTAAGGTAGTTCTCTTCCTCGTTCTAACTTTTTACATCTCTCTCTCTCTCTCATCTAAGGTAGTTCTCTTCCTCGTTCTAACTTTTTACATCTCTCTCTCTCTCTCTCTCTCTCTCTCTCTCTCTCTCTCTCTCTCTCTCTCTCTCTCTCTCTCAGATCACTTTCCCAACTTCGTTTCAACTCCTTCGTTTATCACTGTAACGAAATGGGAATACGGAATGTTTACTCAATAAACTAAGTTCATTTTTTTTCAGTGATGCAGGCAAGCTCGTTCTAATTCTAGCAGATAAGATAAGGAAGTAAAGATAAAGTAAAGTGTGATGATAAGAAAGCCGGATAGAAAAAACAACAGGGCTTAACAACGACTGACGGAAAACACAAAAGCCGGAGATACGAAAAACAATGACATTTCATAGACGTACAGGAAAACAACACACACACACACACACACACACACACACACAAAGAAATTAACTAGATAATATTACAGGTAAATCAATGAAGGGACTGTGGTTTTACTAAAAAGGTGGACACACTGACAAGCTCACGACCAGAAGGCTACCTACAGAGGCAAATAAAGATATATTCTACTCACATAAATATAATAACGAGCTATTCCAGAGATATACCGTTAAGTTTTATATTGGCTATACATAGAGGGAAGTATATACAATTCCGTAAAGCCTATATCCCAGTGCAGTAGCAACTTCTTTTATAGTAACAAGAATATATATACCTACCGTACCACAAATGGGAAACACAATATAAACAGTGCCTTACAAATATAAAGCAGTAGCAATATAAAATGATGAAAGCATACCAGTTCCTTACAAATAATTAAAAAAAAACTTACTGCAACTAAGAAAAGACCCGCTGTTGTAAATAAGAAGTACAGCCAAAAACTTGATAAAAACAAGATCACTAAACAAAATAAAGGAAAAATGAGAAGTATAAAATCTGTTAAAGGGCCAAATATAATAAATACAAACATGAAAAAAGTGAGAATCTGACAGTGAAAAAAGAAAATACTATCAAACATACACATTACTGAAAAAAACATTATAAATAACTCACATAACACCAGACCTACAAAAAATATATAAAACCGAAAACCAGAAAGATGCAGCTGAGGAATACAGCTAATGGAAAATGGAAATGGAAGAGAAAGGAAAAAGAAATGAAGAAACCCAACATGAAACAAAAACTGAAAACGAAGCTGACATGAAAAATGCTGAAAGACAGAACCAAAGAAAAAATGTAAAAAAAAAGTTCAAAAAGGGAGAGAAAGGAATATAAAAAAAATGCGATACGAAGAACTGAAAAAATACTGACAGAGGAACGACAAAAAATAACAAAGGGATGGAAAAAAGATCAACCTAGAAAAAACACTACTGAAAGAGAGAGAGAGAGAGAGAGAGAGAGTGGCGGGTTTCTAGGCAGACGTGAGACATCTGAGCAGGAGGGGATTAAGGTGGCAGAAGGAAGGAAAGAAGGAATGCAGAAAAGAAAAGGAAGGAAGGAAGGAAGGAAGGAGTGGAAGGAAGGAAGGAAGGTAAGTGAGCGACAGAGGGATGGGGGAGAGACAGAAGGAAGAAAAGAGGAAGGAAGAAAGGAGGAAAGAACTGAAGGAACAGACCATGGAAGGAAGGGGAGAAGAGTGTGGGAAGTAAGGTGAAACAGCGAAGCTAGGGAGGAATGAAGGAAGAAATTAAGGAAGGAAGAAATGATGGAAGTAAAAGATTCCAAAGGAGGCAGGGAGGTGAAGAGAGTGAGACGAGGAAGGGAGAAAGGCAGAAAAAGAAGGATAAAGGGAAGAGAGAGACAGGAAGGGAGGGAAGAAGTAAGGAACAGGGGGGAAGGTTTAGGGTGGGTAGGCAGGCAGGCAGGGAGACTGAGGAGGAGGCAAGAAGAAAAGTCAGCCAAGAGGAAGGGATGGAGGGAAAGAAGGGGAGAGTAAGGAACGGCGAGAGTGAAGTCAGCAAAGAGGGAAGGATAGAAAGAAACAGGGAAACGTGGTGGGGAGGAAGAGAGAAAGGGATAGGGAAAGAAGAAAGGCAGGAAGTACACAAACAGGAAGTAGAGAGAGAGAGAGACAGAAAAGGGAGGATAAGAATGAGAAAGCAAAACAAGAGGAAGATGTGAGACAGGAGACAGAAATTCGAGATATGACAGGAAGGGTAAAAGTGAGAGAAACAGGCAGACAAGAGAGAAAATGCTGGTAGTGGGACAAGGGAATACAAAAATGGAGGGACAAATGGAGGAAGGAGAGAAAGGAGGGAGGATGGAGAGAAAGGAGGGAAGAAGATGGAGAGAAAAGAGGAGGGAGGGAGACTACCGATGGATGGAGATAAAGAGGAAGAGAGAAAAACCAGGGGAAGAGTATGCCAATAAAAACTACGATATAAACTAAGATAGAGGAAGACAATGTGTGTGTGTGTGTGTGTGTGTGTGTGTGTGTGTGTGTGTGTGTGTGTGTGTGTGTGTGTGTGTGTGTGTGTGTGTGTGTGTGTGTGTGTGTGTGCGCGCGTGTGCGTGTGCGTGTGTGTGTGTGTGTGTGTGTGTGTGTGTGTGTGTGTGTGTGTAAGTGGGGTGGGGGCAAGGATTGCGGTGCGAAGTCGAGAGGAGTGTGAGCGTCTGGTGAGGGAGGCGGGGAAAAGGAAGAAAGAAAACTGAGATGAAAGTCAAGTTAAGAGGGAGGGAAGGAAGAAAGGAAGCAAAAATGAAAAGGGGCGCGAAAGAATGAAGGGAAGAAAAAGAAGTAGGAAGATAAAGGACAATATAAGGCAAGGTAGCAAAGTATAGTTACCTGTAATATAAACAGATATATAGGGATAGAAAGATGAAGAAAGCCGGACAGATAGACAAACAGGTAGACAGACACATAGATGACATACAGACAGACAGACAGAAAGTTACAAGAATGCTGGAACTTTAAGAATGAATAAAGGAAGGAAGGAGGGAAGAAAGGGAGGAAAGAAGGAAGAGGAGAGGAGGAAATCCGTGAGATTACGAAAAACGTAGAAGACCGAACAGAAGGGGTAAAACAAAGAAGGATTAAGAAAATGGAGGAGGAAGATACGCAGGATTAGAGAGAGAGAGAGAGAGAGAGAGGAGGGGAGGTCAAAAGATTAAAGAAAAAAATGAAAAAAAAAAGAACGTTGCAAAGGAAGGAAGAATGAATGAAAGGAGAAAAATATAATAAAATATTTCAACTCATAACTTTAAAAAAAATTCGGGAACCTAGGAAGATACAAAAAGATCGAAAGACGGAGGGGAAAAGAAAGAACAAATAATGTAAAGAAAAATTAAGTGATAATGACAGGTTAGGTTAGACAACAGACATGACACCAAAGAAAGCGTGGAAGGAAAGAAAGAAGGAAGGAAGGAAGGAAAGGAAGAAGGAAGGAAGGAAGGAAGGAAGGAAGGAAGGGAAGGGAAGGGAAGGGAAGGAAGGAAGGAAGGATGGTAGGAGGGAGGGAGGGAGAGAAGGAAAGGAAAGGTGAGGAGTATACGGACAAACGATGAAATCTGAGACGAAAGTTAAGGGGAAGCCAAGATCTAAAGACGAGAAGGATGGATGGTATGAAGGAATGAGAGGGAGGGGACGTCGGAGGAACGAAAAAGAAGGAAGGCGACATACTGGCCATAGAAAGATGGAAGAAAGGAGACAGAAAGGACGCAAAAGGAAAGCATGAAGGAAGGATGGATGGTAGGATGGAAAAGGAAAGGACGTAAAGGAATGAAGGAGGAAACGAGGACGAAATAACGAAGGAAGAAGGAAAGGAAGGAAAAGGGAAACAAGGAAGAACCAGGAATAAGAAAGGACCTGGGGCACTGAGGAAATAAAGAAATCAAAGAGAGACGGAGAAGAGAAGCCAAAAATGGGGAGAACAGGTGGGAAATGAAAAGAGGGAAAGAAGGGAAAATGGAGAAGAGGATGCCGAGAGAGAGAGAGAGAGAGAGAGAGAGAGAGAGAGAGAAACGGATGAAAGATAAGCCGGTGAGGAGGAGGACGAGAAGAAAAAAGAAAAATATGGACACAAGACGACAGGATTTAAAAAAAAAAAAAAACAGTAGGAAGAAGCTGCTATACAAAGCAAGAGGAAGAAAGAGCTGAAAACCTTCAAAGAAAAGAGAAACTTGGAGGAAGAGGAGGAGAAATTAAGGAGGGAGAGAAGTTACAAGAATAGGAGGAGGAAGTAAAAAACAAATCAACGACGGGAAGGACGAGGGGGATTAGGAGAGAGAAATAAGAGAAAACTTAAAGACGCGAGAAGATAGAAGGAAAAGGGAAATGAGAACGAGGAGGAGGAGGAGGAGGAAGAAGATCAGAAAAAATAATACATGAAGGAGGAGGAGGTAGCAGCAGAAAAAGAATACATGAAGAATGACGAAGAAGGAAAATGAAAACTGAATATTTTGGAGCAAAATACACATAAAGGATGACGAAGAATATTATGCCAATGAGGAAGAGAAGGAGGAAGATGCCAAGGAGTAGAAGGAGGAAGAGGAGGAGGAAACAGAGGAGGAATTGGAGGTACAAGGAGGAGGAGAAGGAGGAGAGGAAGAGTTGGAGGTAAAAAGGTTCGTGAACAGGAAGTAGGGGATGGATGGAAGGAAGCGACTGATAGAGGGGAGAGAAAGGGAGGGTTTTTGTCTCCAAGGGTCTTTCACCTATTTTCAGACACAGCCACGCCCTCCCCCTCCCCTCCCTCTATATGGGCGGAGGGGAGGTATGGGAGAGAAGGAGGTAGGAAGGAAAAAGGTCTGTCTATGGTCCACATGACAGTCACAAACACTAAGGCAAAAACTCTCTCTCTCTCCCTCTTTCTCTCTCTCTCTCTCTCACACACACACACAATGACAATCTGTGCTT
Source organism: Coenobita brevimanus (assembly GCF_032717465.1). Taxonomy (NCBI): domain Eukaryota; kingdom Metazoa; phylum Arthropoda; class Malacostraca; order Decapoda; family Coenobitidae; genus Coenobita; species Coenobita brevimanus. The sequence continues at coordinate 48,817,023 of NC_137018.1, forward strand.
TACTATCAGTTATCATTTTTACAAAATAATCAGTTATCATTTTTACAAAATAATCTAGTCCTACACTCTTTCCACACAAGTGGGCTACAGTAATCGATACTCAGTCTATTACATCAAATACATAGGTCACACTATGGTAATACTACTTCCGTGCTGATTAATTTGTAAAACTGTTAACACAGACAGGCTCATCGTCGTCATCGTCATCATCATCATCCAGACCTCCTACGCTACAGGGAATAAATAACTTCAACAAGAAATCCTGACCCCTGGAGACAGTGTGAGAAACCAAGAAGGAAGCAGAGGTGGTGGGTGGGTGGTGGTGAGGCAGCGCAGGTGACCCACTGTGTAAACAATCTGGTGTGAGGGTGTGGAGGGGTGTGTCTCAGTGTGCTGAAGGCTACAGGTGTCATCCACTACCCTACCCTGCCTCTCATAACCCCACTTACACATCACCATGCTCCTCTTCACCTCCATACATAAAAATATATCAACTAACATCAAGTAACAAAGAAGCAGTGAATACAACATTAACACCAATGCAAGGAAACATTGATGAACAAAATAAACAGTAAATACAATTAGCTCCACAGAAGCAAGGAAACACCACGCAACAACGAAGCAGAAGATATATTAAGTAACACAGAAGGAGACAACATAAGGCAACAATAATGCAGTAAATATAGTCTAAATACATTACGTTACATAGAAGCCACGACCACAAATCAAGTAATAAAATCCGTATGGCCTGAACTGCCCTCCGACTGGCAACGTGAAAGAGGAAAGGTGAAGCCCTGACACCCAAGCTGCAGATAAAGGTCACCCCTTCAGCATCACTACTGACTCCCTAAGGTGGACTGGCTGGGACGGAATACGGATGTAGGATTTGGTCGTCACGGATTTTGCACCACTATACCACCCAGACTCACTTGCCGGATGTCAGGCATCGTCAGGAAAATATGATCCACCTTCAAGTGATGTCAGACACAGCAATGGTATTAACTTACAACTGCTGGGCTAAACTCCGCTCGTCACACTATCGTCACTCTAACCGTAATATGGGCAATCTATAATTGAGTGCCTTATGCAGATCATTCTAATTCTTACGAACCTTAATGCGGTAACTTCTCCGTATGGCACACGTCACTGTCTGGAGAATAATGCTGAACATGTCGACAGCAGCAGTTCATCTCAACGTAGCCTACACACCGTAAATGCGGGCCCAGTAGCCTGAAGTTCCTCAGCACCTCCGGTATTGACACGAGACCCACACCAGTCACCAAGGATCAGATTCATCAATGATTCTAAGCAATTAACAGTATCAGCATGGTCTCAATAGCCGTTTATAAAAAGTAAAAAATTGTGTTTTTTCGTGTTTTTCACTCGAATACTCATTACAGTTTGGTTGTGAAGTGTATGGTAGCTGTGTGAATACAGCCAATACAAACAAGAAATTACCTATACACCTTAAGCTCCAGAAGGTTTGTAAATCTGTGGCCAGACCTCGCAGTGGCTAGCATACACGGAAACTAACCTCCACACTGCCAGCGGGGCTCCACCCGTTCAAGCGTACACGTTATACTGATCCTACCATGCACTTATTTTCACTGCAGAAGGAAGGAACAATACGCTGACAGCCTGCAACAATTGCGAAAGGAAGACAACCTCAAGGCTAGCCTAGCTTAATTCAATACATCTGGGTACATTGTATTAAAAAGATGAGAGGAAAGGGGGAATTTTTTTTTTTTTTTTTTTTTTTTTTTTTTAATAACAGAACGGAGGAAGGAAAAACAAATGGAAAAAAAAAATAATCCATACACCAGATTACTGGTGTCCTCTGTTCATAAAATATCTGTAACAGTTAGACTTGAACAGTTGTAGGTTGAAATTTGGAGGAAAACAACTCTGGGGAAGCGAGTTCCAAAGAGATGCAGTTCGGGGAATGAAAGAATTCTGATAGGCAGAAGTTCTGCAATATGGTTGAGTGACATTCCAGTCATGAGCGCTACCAGATGCCCGTGTAGCACGAGGGAAGGCATGGAGAGGTGGCACCATGGACGCAACTTCGTCTGAGCATTTGCCAAAAAAATATCTGTAAAATAATGCAAGGGAGGCAACATTCCTTCTTACTTGCAGGGGAGGTAGTTTATATGTAATGGCAGGGTTATTAATGATTCTAACAGCTTTATTCTGAATTTTGTCTAGTTGTCTTAATGCAACCTCTCCACAACCATCCCACAAGGGTGAGCAATATTCAAGCTGAGACCGCACATGACTCTTATAAATTATAGCCAAACTGAAGAAGAATGTTCCACAGCTGACCAGGTTGTGTGATCAAAAAGTATATACCGGTACCTGTACTGTCACCAACCTAACTGAAGAAACTGAACTTGAACCATGTGTCCCCATATTTCGCTATACACAGTACTGTATACTGATTGATTGACTGTGTGTGTGTGTGTGTGTGTGTGTGTGTGTGTGTGTGTGTGTGTGTGTGTGTCGGTAGATAATGAAACGGAACATACAATGCCAGTACGGTACCTTTAAATTCTTTGTGATGTTTCAAAATTCAAGCCATGACAAAATGGTAACGAATTATATACATATTCCGTTTTTACTGCACCGGTTGTCCACATGAAGAACTGAGATTACGATAAACTCTGCAGGAGACAGTTGGACAGCAGTAGGGAGAGGGCATGGGGGTGGTGTGTGCCCGTCATAATGGGAAAGGCTTGCAGGCAGACTTAAGAACAGTGTCCACCCTTCAGGGCAATCAGGTTAGTTAACACAGTGACGCAACAATACTGAGGCAAAGCAAGGGAAGTGAAGGAAATCAAACAGGAGGGGAGCTGATATGAAAGGCGTTTGATTCCACCCTCCCTATGCCGTATGTGGTGAACTCACACGAAAGTTATGACCTACTCCATATGAGAGGTGAATAAAGCCCCTGTACAGTCAGCAGGTGTGCCGGACTAAAGAAAGCACAGATGTGTTACAGCACACTAACCTTTAAGCTCATGTCGCAAGACCAATTATTAACCTACACATCGGACTTTCACCTCTACCATAACTAACACTTACCTGCATTACCAAGATTAATCATCATCATCCTTAATCTATTACCCACTTAAAAATGGGGAGCAATATCGTCTGTATAAGTAATCACGTATATCGTAACCTATATTGCTCAACTTCTCATAAAATATACAAACAATAACAAATCTGCAGGTGCTTACAAAGCCATTTTTTACATCAAACCGAACACTATTACTTTTGTTTTCTGAATCTCTCGACGGTGCCTACAATACAAAGCGTGAGTTGAACCGTTGCAGTGAATGGAGCAGAGATATCAACCCTTTCAAGCCGAGCTCCTTTTACATAATTCTCGTTGCCTCCATATGATTGCATTCCCCTTAAAATGCAAAGGTTAATGAGGACTATACGTAATCCCTCATGCACGAAAAAAATCTCTGTGCTGAACAAAAACGCCAGGTTAACAAAAATAAAATAAAATAATGTCGTAGGACTAGCACGGTTAATGCTGTAATTTTCCCTATTGATTAAAACTCTGGATCAGAGAGAGAGAGAGAGAACGCCTCACTTTTCTTATCGAGGGAAAAAAAGAAAAAATTATCGCAGCCATAGAGATGCAGACAGAGACA